>NC_080163.1:98318195-98918195 GCF_950295315.1 Erinaceus europaeus
ACTGAAAGGAATCCTACATGAAAAGAAGCAACAGAACTCCAACTCTAACGAAGGTCATCTGTGGTGTTAATAGCATAGAATATGTAGCATAAAAAACAGCAAAATAAAACTAAAACAAATACATTGGAAAATGGAGGGCATAATGGATAGAGCAATATGATCAATGTTGGTGAACTAAGGCCAAGCATCAAAGACCTAGATACTAGACCAGCAACTTTTTCACCAATTAGTGAGCCTGCCTTGCTGTGCACATGGGCATGAGTTCCAGGATCACAGGGAAAAACCATGGCCCTGAAGGTAGCTTGCTGTACTGACATCTCTCCTTCTCTCTATGTGTTTATCTCTCCATCTAGAAAGATTCAGATAGAAATCTGAATGAAAAAGTGGTCCAGGAACAGTAAAATCACAGTTCTCGAGGCCCAAGCTCATCATAAACAAATATACAACACTAACAACAAATGTGTACAAAGTCAATCATTAAGAAACTAAAGATAGATCAATCTATACCCCCAGCCTGTTTCTATCTTTCCCTAGTGGGGTAGGGCTCTGAAGAAACGAAGTTCTGGGATACAGTGGTGAAGTTGTCTGCCTAAGGGAGAGAGGATGGCATCAGAGTAGCATCTGCAACTTGGTGGCTGAAAGATAATTAGATATAAAGCAGGAAAAATTGTTTAGTAAACAGGAAACCAAAGTTAGGAGTAAAGCAGATGAAATTAGGGATCTTTGTATGGGAAGAAACCAGGCAGTCTATTTTAGGGACCCATGACTTTAATAATTTTCACCTGAACCTGATAGCTAACATGCAGGTAGACTAAAAATATTGGGAAGATGATGTCAGAGTTGAGAATGGGACTATAAAGATGGATTATGGCTGAGAGTAAGTAGCTTCTAAATATGAGAAAATATATATAAAGCCATATATTTTCCTTTTTAGCACAGAAGCCTATGTGATTTCTGAGTCCCTGTCAGTCTATACTTGCAGTCCATGATTATAGCTAGGAACATTTTCTAGGCTGTACTCATTTCAAGATCAGTCTTCCTCAAGTGGCATAGTATCCCGACACAGCCTCCCTTCAGAGAGTGGGGCAGCTCCTACCATTGCTGCTCTATAGTGCATGTTCAGCAGAGAAGCAATTACTTAGAAGCTAGACCTTCCACCTTCTTTTTTAAAATATATTTTTTAATTTTTACTTTATTTTTGAGAGAGATGAAGAGAGAGAGAAACACACACAGAGAGAAACACCAGAGCACTGCTCAGCTCTGGCTTATGGTGGTACGGGGGACTGAACCTGAGACTTGGGAGCCTCAGGCATGAGAGTCTGTTTGCATAACCATTATGCTGTCTCCCCCACCCCTTTCCACCTTCTATAACCCATAAAGAATTTTGGTCCACAGCCCCAAAGGGATAAAGAATAGAGAAGCTTCCAATGGAGGGGATAAGGTAAGGAACTCTGGTGGTGGGAACTCTATGGAATGGTATTCCTATTATCTTATAAGCATGTTAATCATTATTAAATCATTAATAATTTTTTAAAAGAAACTAAAGATAGAAATACCGTATAACCTAGCTCCCTTAGGCATTTATCCAAAGAATATAAAAATAATAATTAAAAAAAAAAGATATGCAAGTTTATATTGTCAATTGCTATAACCTGGGCCCGTAAGTAAGACTGGATATGGAATTTGTGGTTTATCTATTCAGTGAAATAATTAACTATTTTCTTTAAAGTGAAATCCTGTCTTTTGTGATATCATGAGTGAAAGTCAAGATGATTGTGCTAAGTATAAGAATGTGAAATATAATTACTAGGTTCTCTCATAGAATAAATAAAAATAAACACAGGGAACTAACAAACCACAACAAAAATAATTTTAGACTGTGAACAATGTGATTATCAGTTAGAGGAGTGAGGAAAAAAAGTGTGTGATTTGGGGTTCAATCAGATATCAAGAATGGCATTAGAATGTTGGTGGTACCCCATCAGTTGGGGCCCTAGTGAGGCAATTCTGGGATTTCCACACAGACACGGTGAGCCTAGAACTTGAATAGATCACTCTCTCCATTATCACTGGTCATCTACATCAGGAACAACATAGTGGATCTCTTTGGGGGCCCCCATAGGACCTTGCCCTCAGAGTAGATCCACAAGGGTAGAGAATGTTCATCTTTCAAACAGGGTGTTGGATAACATACTCTAACACCTGAGGAAGACTGGTCCTGAAATTAGTGAAACTTGGAATGCTCCTACTCATGACCACAGAATGTGAGTTCAGACCTATGGGTATGTAGAGTTTACATAGGCTCCTATGCTGAATATGGGCCCCAGATCAAATTAATGGGGTTTACAGGCAATAATATTTATACCCCTTTCCCATATTTGGGAGCTACTCTCTTCCCTGATCCAGCTTTCTAGTCCCTTTTCCAGTCATGACATTATCTCCCCAGACAATAACTTGGGTCAACTTGCAAATCAGATGTCAGGCTCAGGCAAAAACTAATGAAGTCATGGACCCTTTAGAATATACCTAAAATAGACCTACCAGCTATTTCATAAACAGAGACTCCAAATATTCATCTGCACTATACCAGCCTTTAGGTTCATGATTAGTCAATAATTTATATGGCTTTATATGTTACCTTTTTTTTTTTTTCAGCCACTAGCTTCTAGATTCTAGCATGATGCCAACCAGACTTCCCTGGGAAGACAGCCCCACCAATGTGTCCTGAAGCTCTGATTCCCTAGAGCTCTGCCCCACTAAAGAAAGAGAAAGATAGGCTGGGAATATGGATCAACCTATCAATGCCCATGTTCAGCGGGGAAGCAATTACAAAAGCCAGACTTACATTCTGCACCCCATAATGACCCTGGATCCATACTCCCTGAGGGTTAAAGAATAGGAAAACTATCAGGGAAGGGGGTGGGATACGGAGTTTCAGTGGTGGGAATTGTACCCCTTTTATCCTATGGTCTTTCAGTGTTTCCATTTTGTAAATTAATAAATTAAAAAATAATTTTGGTGGTAGATATGGTGAAGCTTATATACAAATTAGGAAACTTACTTTAGTTCCTTCAAATTTGCATAGTACTACAGTCAATTGTAAGTAAAATTTTATGAAATAGAGTATTTAAGTCTTTTCCTAGTTTGGTTTAATAAATAATACATTCCTCTAATCACTTGGGTAGCTTTTTTTCCCACCTGTGTTAATAACTGCCTCGCTTCTTGCTTCTTTTTAAAAATTTTTTTTTATTTATAAAAAGGAAATATTGACAAACCATAGGATAAGAGGGGTACAATTTCCCACAGTTCCCACCACCATACCTCTGTATTCCATCCCCTTCCCTGATAGCTTTCCTATTATTTAACCCTCTGGGAGTATGGACCCAAGGTCCTTGTGGGATGCAGAAGGTTGAAGGTCTGGCTTCTGTAATTGCTTCCTGGCTGAACATGGGCCATGACAAGTCGATCCATACTCCCAGCCTATCTCTCTCTTTCCCTAGTGGGTAAGGGCTCTGGGGAAGTGACCTCCAAGGCATATTGGTGGGGTTATCTGTCCAGGTAAGTCTGGTCGCATATTGATAGCATCTAGGAACCTGGTGGCTAAAAAAAGAGTTAACATAAAAAGCCTAACAAATTGTTGAACAATCATGGACCTAAAGTCTGGAATAGTGCAGATGAAGTTTTGGGGGGTCCTTCATTTTGTAGATAGCTAGTAGGCATATTTTAGTTATATTCCAAAGGGCCTGTGGTATACTAGTTTTTGTTTTTGTTGTTGTTTGTTTGTTTGTTTTGTTTTTGCCTAAACCTGAAATCTAATATGCAGGTGGAACCAAGTTATTGTCTGGGGAGATGATGTCATGGCTTGGAAAAGGACCACTATTTTGTACATACATAGCATTTTCACATAACAATACAGTCCCACTAGGTCCTCCACTGGTATCATGTTCCAGGACCTGAACCTTACTCCCCCGCCCCAGAGTATTTTACTTTGGTGTAATACACCAAGTATTTGGTTCTCCTCTCTGCATTTTCTCCTGCATCATTCCTTTTTCTTTTGCATCTTTAATTTTCTTCTCACCTCTTTAATTCTCTTCTCTATTTTCTTTTTTCTCTGAGTGTTTCCTTTGGCATCTGTTTCCTTTCTAAGTATTGTTAATAGGATAAAATGTCCTTAAATGTGGGCTATATGCATTCCACCTGCTAATTGACTGTGGCACTGGAGCGTCCACAAATGGGGTTGATAGTCAAGAGAGAGGCATGGAATTCTATTTGTAGTTCAATTAACAGCAGATGTTTCATTGTGTGAGGGTTTTACATCTAGGATGTTAATATGTCTGCCCAGATTTTACTTGGGTGGTTTCTCAGTTGTCAGTACTTAGGCATATTTTCTCTTGAGCAAGTTCCTTTCTCCAGAGGCACATGCTTCTGATTTCTGCTCAGATCTGAGCTACAGGAGAATAATATTACCAACATTCAGTATGTAGAACAGATGCAGTCCTCATTTTCATGGCATGAAACATCAGGTCAAATGCTAACTGTGCCTGGAGTCTCTAGTTCTGCAACTCTAAGCACATCACTGAACTGTTCCTCTTCCTCCTCTCCTCTCCTCTCCTCTCCTCTCCTCTCCTCTCCTCTCCTCTCCTCTCCTCTCCTCTCCTCTCCTCTCCTCTCCTCTCCTCTCCTCTCCTCTCCTCTCCTCTCCTCTCCTCTCCTCTCCTCTCCTCTCCTCTCCTCTCCTCTCCTCTCTCCTCTCTCCTCTCCTCTCTTCCTTCAGGTTTATCGCTAGGGGCTGGCTGCCAGCACTATGAATCCTCTGCTACTAAGGTCACTTTTTTCTATTTTTTCTTTGGATAGGACAGAGAAAAAATGAGAGAGGAGGGGAAGATAGAGAGGAAGAGAAAGACCGACACCTGCAGACCTACTTCATTGCTTGTGAAGTGACCCTGCTGCAGGTGAGGAGCAGAGTGCTTGAAATGGGATCCTTGAGTGGGCCCTTATTCTTCCCATGTGTGCCACTGTCCAGTTACCTATCATAGAAGTTTCTAGCCCTCTCTTTCTATCTAGTTCACAGAGAAAAAAATAAATGAATGATCAACCAAATAAACAGATTAAATTAAAATAAACCCTTGTTTGAAGAACACAGCCAAGAAAATTAAAATTAGAAGACAATTGGTTTTGCAAAGTTCAAATCAATACCTTTTCTTTTAGCTATCTCTTTTCTAGATAAGTTTCTAAAGTCCTAGTTGTGTCAAAGTTCTAAGTTTGAGGATATTGTTTTCTTCTTTTCAGGTTCCCCTACTTTGGCATAGGCTTCAGCTAACACTGTTAAGTCAGCTTTCACAAGTGCATTTGTTTTCAAGCTTCCAAAAATATGTTGTCGTCACTTATGTATTGTTATCTTCTTTCCTGTGACTTCCATCCTCCTGTGTGTTAATGCCATTTTTATCCCTTATTCAACTTATTTATTTGTTTGAGTACGTTTAGGAGGAAGTGAAGATGAATGGATGAATTCAATAGGTAAGGTTGTCAGAATATTCCGTTTCTTTAAAGGTGAGGGAAAATAGATCTCTCATGAAAGATCACAGATGCTTCATTGGTAAATTGAATGAGGCTGTTTTTCTAGCAAAAGTTGTGCTAACAAAGAAACTGCCATTTGAAGATTTCAATGTCTTGTGAGATTTCCAAAAACAACTCACAAACCCAAATTTATTCTTTGATCGTGTGAGTCAGGTTATAGTAAACAAAAACTAAGAACTGGGAGACAGTATCTGTTTCATCTGAATCCATACTAAAAGACAAAAGACGCATTTCTGAATTATTCCATAGTCATTCTCAATATATTCACAATGAGTAACACCATTTCCAATTCTAATAACACTTGATATAGATAACTAAATATATCATACAGGATACACACATATTGTTTCAATGATATTAATGGAAATATTCTAAATATTCTAATTTTGCAACATACTTATTCCATGTATTCCCTGCTACTTGCTGATGTTTTCTTTCAGTACATGTCACCAAAAAAACGTTTGAAATTATATATGTATTGTTAGGGTTACCACCAGACCTACATGAAAACCCCACCATTCCTAGTGGCTTCCCCTCCCCCTGTTATTTATTTTCTTTCTGACAGAGACATAGAGAAATAGAGAGGCATTGAGAAAGAGAGACATTTGGAACACGACTCTACTGCTGTGGAGCTTCCCTTCTGCAGGTGGGGACCAGGGACTTGAAACCGGGTCTTTGTGCCTGGTTAACATATGTACTCTGTCCGGTGCACCACCACCCAACCCCATTATATATCTCATAATGAATAATAAACTATACTATTATAAGAATGGTCTTCAAATTGAATTCTCCTTTTTTTTTTCAGTCTGCCATGGATCTCCTTCTAGATTCATTATGAATCTACAACTGAGGTGTCAGATTTATGACCTCAGGATTAAAGCCTTGGCCACTTAAAACGTATGCACTTATAAGTTTTGTGTAACTTTTTTTAAGTACTCATGTAAATTTTCATATAACAAAATCTCAGTTCATTTATTTTCCTACTTTAACTCTACTACTCTTTCCTTTAGTTTAATATTCTCCACTAATTTTTGGGCCCCATCATGACTTCTTATATAAATTTACATATGTGTATTTTTTATTGTACTCTACTATCTTTTATTACATATGTGTATTTTTACATAAAAAGTTATGGTTTCACACATAAAATATTATAAATAAAAATACATATGCAATATTTTATTTTAAATTAGAATAAGTTGGGGAGTTTTTTATTTTATTAAAGTAACACTGAGTAATGCATAAATAACACATATAAGGTGTTTTCTAAAGACTAAAAATTATGATTGACATCCGTTTTTACATAATGCAATAATTTATTTTTCTTCACATCCTTCTTCAAACATCATCAATAAATTACCACCTTACGGTACATTAGAGAGGAGGAAAAGTGAACAACTATGGCTGAAAACACAGAAAGATTGCAAGAGAAATGTAAAGAGAGATAAAATAATCCACACACCTGAAAATCATTTATTGAAAATGGATCTCAGACAAGGAAAGCTAAATACTTTTTCTATAAATATTTAAAAGGAATACACATACATCAAAACACAATTACAGGTATGAAGCAGCTATTATCTATTTGCTTTTTAGTTATCTGTCAACTTGGTTAACTTAAATAACCCAGGATATCTGTTAAAAATTTATTTATAAGACTTTTTCATGTAGTTTGTGGAGCTGAAGCTTTGGTCTAATATAGCTAATTAGATATATTTGGGAAATGGTACATGAAAGCAACTCAAGTGGAACAATAAAAGCACTTTCTGAAAAGTTACAAAACTAATGCCTCAGAAAACCGCTTTCACTGAAATTAGAAAATCAAGTCTATGACTCACCTTATTGAATAGAGAACATTTCCATTCTTGAAAATTCTTAACAATTTGTTGTCTGTAGTAACTTCATGAAAGTTGGCACCCTTTTCATTGGCAAAGAACAAATCTGGTTTCCAAATGGAATCCAACATGGAAGGGTCTAGGTCTAAAGAGTCATCAGGGTATTCACTATATGCTAACCGAGGATCATTCCACTTCTGACGAAGAAAAATATTCACTCTGTAATCCTGTAGTGAAAGAAATAAAGGAAAGAAAAAGCGACTCTGCTTTAAAAGATGCTGAATCTTCTGTCATATTCTTCTCTTTTCTGAACTACAATACAAACCATTGATATCCTTATGAGATTTTCATACTTCACAATCCCACTCATTAATACAGGAAACATTGCTGGTTTGAGATTCTGTCCTATGCTTTTAGCTATATATACCTTCCAAAATAGGGAAATAGAATAAGACAATTTTACCATATTTAAGCTTTGTTTCATTCAAATTTGGTTTCTGGTTTGTCACAATAAAATATCAACAGTTAGCTACTTGGAATTAAATATTTTCAGTGCTTATTTTCCAGAACTACTTCTTTTACTAGATGTCCAGTAGCATTCAGAATGTCTTTATGAAAAAAAAATGAAAACTATCTATTACAAAGATGATTTTGTTATTTCCTTATAAACAAGATGGATTTTTTGTTATGTTTATATATATAATTTGAGTTCTACAAAACAGGTTATTTGGGAAATAAAATATAACTTTTGGAACCATTAAAAAAAAGACACTACTACCAGAAATCCTTTAAGAAAATTTGGCACATAATATTTCCTAATTTAGCCTTTTCATAGTTAAGTAAGGAGAAAAAAAAAAAGAAGAAATCTATGGAGGGGAGTCAATGGTTTGATTTGACTCCCAATTTCTGGACTACTGTATAGAGTGAAAAAAGATTGATAAACATATATGCACTGATTTTTTGTATGAAGCATATGAATATGGGCAATAGCTACAAATTTATACATATATATGTATATACACACACACACATATATATATATGACTTTCTCCTTAGATTTTTGAAATGAGCAAATAAATACAACATGTCTGTTCTCAGTATGAATAAAGAGATCATTTTAAGAAAGTTTCAAAGTTTCATTTCCATGAGAACTATTTCAAGTGTGAAATAAATAGAGAAACTGAATATCCTTTTTCATTTACTATTTTTATTCCTTAGAAGCCAAATAACCAGTCATTAGAATGTAAATAAAGCAATATGGTAACCAAAAAATCACAAAGAATACTTCTATAATATAAAATCTTGTAGACTGCTTATTTTGCAAGTAGGTCATGCTCAGAATCTGCAGGGAATGTAACAATCCCCTGTCCTGTGTTCCACTTATTGTTACTTGGACTCCAAGATTTCTGTTTTCTAACTGTAACTGAGTTTACATACTAGAAAAAAATGTTTTTTCCTTCTTCCTAGATGAATCCATGTGTCCTTCAAGGTGACAATGGTACAGAGTTCATCTTTTCATCACAAAATTCACTCTAATGTGGAAACCTCACAAACCATAAGCATTTATAGAACTAGTTAATGGGGATATGTGAACAAGCTCATAATACCCAAAGTGAGACTATTGTCTACTAGCCTAGAGTTTGGAGTGCCAGGAAGTATTGATCCCTAGCTAGTAGTGTGTGTTTTGTGGTCCTGTGTGTGCCTCAAGTCCTCATTGACAACATCACCTTTTCTCAGTCTTATATGCAGGAGGTTAAAGCAGACAAGTCATAATGGCATCTGCCAGGAAAGATGCTTGATGAGTAAAGACTTTCCTTTGGGACTGATTTCAAAGTCTAATATCAGAGAAATAAATGATAGGCAAAATATAATTTAAACTTTAAAGAATTTTCATGCTTGTTAGTGATTTACACATTGAGAACACTCTCTAGCTATATCTACAATGTATGTTAAAATAAAGGTATTTCAATTTGCAGTATATGTAATAAAATTAGCTTCATTATGTTACTGGTTTTGTAATTAACTACATTTATAGACACAACCTCAGATCTTTCAAGAATTTTTTTTGCTCTGAGTGAGCTAAAAAAAATTAAACTATCCTTCAGTTTCTGTTTTTAAATAACACAAGAAAAACAAATTAATACTAATGACTGTAATATAATATTCATAATATAAGAAGGTTTTCTTAGGGGTGAAACTTTCATTGGAACAGTGTCACTTTAAAGTTAATTTTACAACAATTTACTCATCTGCACTATTCCAGCCTTTAGGTCCATGATTGCTCAACAATTTGTTTGGCTTTGTATGTTAACTCTCTTTTCAACCACAAGGTTCCAGATGCCAACCAGACTTCCCTGGCTTAAATTGTTAATACATTTCTAATAATGACTTTTTCTTTGAAATATTAAATCACCTATAACCTTAGATCAGGGAGAACAGAAGCAACTGGTTGCGTTATAATATAAGATACAGCTATATGTAAATAGCCTTAAAGGACATACATATGGTGAGGTCTTGTATGATACAGAAAATCTTAACAATGGGATTTTCAGTCAACCAAATTTCTAAATATTTTGGTTATAATAATAACTATCTATTGCCCTCTTAAACCTTAAGACAGCAGAAACCTTCCCCATTCTTTATAAAACCCATATTTCTCCCAGTCTTGGAACCTCTGGGATGGGTTTCGTTTTCCTGCATGCTTTTCTAGATTCATACCAACTGATACTGCATCTGCTGATCTCAACCTAATCAGTGCCACCAGTAACACTTCAAAGTGTTTTACTTTGCATTGTGTCCAGAGACACCAGGCATAAGATTGCCAACCCTCCAGCTTCATTACTCTGGTGACACCTCTTCTAGTTCATAGGCCTCCTTGATTCCATTTTGAGTAGTATACTTCCTAGATACAGACCAGGGCCCATGAGATAGGGAATATATACAAATGTATCCATAAATTAGGGGGAAATATACACCTTAAAGCAAAAGTGCACAATAGTTTGCAGTGACTCAATAATTGCAGCAAGCAAGATAAAAGACCTAAACAAGCATACCATAAAGTATCTAATCAAATAGTTTCTACTTAAACCTAGATACCCCCCTCACCTACTTCCTATTTCACTTCCCTCAATCACTCCAGGGCTAATCTTGTCAACGTAAAGACTGCTAAAGCTGCTAGGGCAAGAGACCAGCATACTTTAATGACAGCTCTTTTGGTTACTACCGGTGCAACCCATTATCTGGGGCTCTTGTCAGGGAATACTGGGATTACCTCACAGAAATTATGGGCCTAGACCTCTAACAGATACCTATCTCCACTGCTCATCTGCATCAGAAACAATACAGTGTAAGCCTTTATGGGCCCCTATAGGACCTTGCCCTTTATGAGGATCAACAATGATAGGGACAGCCCCATTCTCAGAAGGGATCTTGGGGCAACATACTCTACCACTTAAGAAAAATGAGTTCTGAAACCAGTGCAGCCTGAAATGTTCTTAGCCATGACCACAGAATATGAGCTCAGACTTACAGGCATGTAGAGGTTATGTAGGCGCATGCACTGAATATAGGCCCCAGATCAAACTGATGGGGTTTACAGTTAAAGGCATTTATATACTTTTCCCATATTTAAGAGCTGCTCTTTGCCCTGATGCAGCTTTCTAGTCCTATTTGCAACTCTGACACCATCTCCCTAGACAATACCTTTGGTCCACCTGCATATGAGCTATTAGGCTCAGGCAAATATTAGTAAAGTCATGGACACCTTGAAATATACTTAAAATAGACCTACTAGCTTTTTCCAAAATAAAGACCCCAAATCTCACCTACTGCTGTATTCTTGCCTTTAAGTTCCTGATTATTTAACAATTTGTTCTTCTTTATATTTTAATGCTTTTTCAGCCACCAAGTTGCAGATGCTACCATGATGCCAACCTGACATCACTAGAAAGATAACCTCACCAATGTGTCTTGGAGCCCTACCTCTCCAGAGCCCTACCACACTAGGGGAAGAGAGAGATAGGCTGGGAGTATGGATCGACCTGTCAACTCCCATGTTCAGAGGGGAAGCAATCATGGAAGCCAGACCTTCCACCTTCTGCACCCCATACTGATCTTGGGTCCATGCTCCCAGAGGGGTAAAGAATAAGAAAGCTTTCAAGGAAGGAGATGGGATATGGAACTCTGGTAGTGGGAACTGTGTGGAATTGAGCCCTCTTATCCTATGGCCTTGTAAATATTTACATTTTATAAATAAATTTGAAAAAAAGAATAAGGAATCTCTCAATGGAGGGGGTGGGGTATGAAACTCTAGTGTTGAGAATTGCATGGAATTATACCTCTCTTATCTTATGGTTTTGTCGATCATTATTAAATCAATAAAACAGAAATAAAAAGTCATAAGAGAATAAAAAAATAAATAAAACATAATACATAATGTCAATAATAATGAGTGTATAGCAACAGTTATATTTGGAAAATAACCAAATAGAATAAATATAAAGTGTAGTTATGATATTAAAGATGTATAAGTTTTGTTAAAAATTGTATGAAATATCTCAATAAATAATTTTTGTAGAATACAAATTTGAATAGATATCCCATATTTAATTGGTGAAAGAAAAAGGAAAAGGAAAAGGATTATGAGGGCGTAAGGATCTCCCAGTTCAAGTTACTGGCTCCCACTTGCAGGGGGGACACCTCACAGGTGGTGAAGCAGGTCTGCAGGTGACTATCTTTTTCTCTCTTTCTCTGTCTTCCCCTCCTTTCTCAATTTCTCACTGTCCTATCTAATAGCAATAACAACAATAAACAACAGGGGCAACAGAAAGGGAAAAAAATAGCCTCCAGGAGCAGTGGATTCATAGTGTAGGCAAATAGTTCTAGCAATAACCCAGGAGGCGGAAAAAAAAAAGATTATGAGTGTTTTAAGAAAAAAGTGAGAAAGCATAAAGTAATATACATATTTAGGGTCCCAGAAGGATGAACTAGAGCAGATAATACTGAGAAATTGGCCAATATTTTCCAGAAAAAATAAAAGTAATTCATAGAAGACATTCAATTAAAACTTCAGAATATCAAAGCAAAAGTTATTTTAAAATCACCTTTGTATTAACATAATATTATAGGGAACAGGTTGTAGTATACCTGGTTGAGTGCCCACATCACAGTGCTCAAGGATCCTGGTTTGAGCCCCCAGTACCCACTTGAATGGGGAAAACTTTACAAGTAGTTAAGCAAGGTTTCAGGTCTCTCTACTGCTCTCTCTCCCCCTTCCCTATCAACGTATTTCTATCTCTATCCAGAATAAATAAGTGCATAAAATTTTTAAAATCTACAAAAATATTCTATGTATGTATTATTACATTATACTTACCCTTAACCAAAAAATAATATAGTACTGATAAATGTTACAATGTCTTCTGTAATCTTGAAATCACTATGTTATGGGGATCATTTTTTATGATCCCACTGATAGAGTATATTAGACAAATCATGGAGAATAAAAGTAAATCTGTAATTGAGGAAAAGTAAAGAATGGCTGGTGAATGTGTGTGTTGCTTCTTATAGTCTTAGAGAGGGTGAAAATATCAATAATTAATTGTTACAGCTCTTGCTAATATTTATCTAAGATTTGCAAAATGATTAAACACTGATAAGGTGATTAATTGTTTATGGATCTCTAAAAATGTATCTGAAAATAAAGCTCTGCAAACATCTAAATCAACTATAGCTTTTGGCCAGATAGGTCAAGAACTTTTGACCTTGTAAGTATTTAAAATACAAAGAAATTCAGATACTACTAAAAGCGTTCAAATCATAGTAAAGTCAAGTATACTAATACAGATACTAACTCCCCAACTAATCTAGCTATAACAATTAATTATTGATATTTTAACTCTCTCTAAGACTATAAGAACCCATTGCATCTTCTTTAAAACCTACATTTTTCCTAGTCCTGGTACCTCTAGGAAATGCCTATATGTCTTGAAATTCCTTTTCTATGATTCCTTACCACCATACCAGCTCTGTCAACTTCAACCAAATTGTTACTGGTGCTGCCACCGCACATTATGCTGCTATTGAAATCCTACTGTGGACTGTAACCTGAGATACCAGCCTGAGAAGTAAACCTCACAACTCTTCAAATCTGGTGTGACCTTTGCTAACACACAGAACTACCTACATCCAAATTATATGGAACATCATTTAACTAAGTAACAGACTCCGTAAAAAAGGGGCAATCATGTAACTCAAATTTAAAGTGCTTAATAATGATTGAAGTGCCTAAAGAAGGCATCGTAAATTCTGTAATTTATTGGATTTAGACCAAATTAGCAGGACAGCTAGCAGAAAGGCCCAAAGATGACAGATTCCCAAAACCTAATTCTGGTTGGGCTCAACAAATGATACTCAACACCTAGACAACTGAGAGAAAAATCTAAGATTATCAAAGAAAGGAATACAAAAGTTGGATAAGGGCAAGAGACTGGCCCACTTAATAATGGACTGTTTGGTCAGCATCATACCATCTGATCATCTGGGGCCCTAGCTGGGGGATCCTTGGATTCCCATACACATATGATGGGCCTTGACCTCTAAAGGGTTTCTCTCTCTAGTACCACTGGTCACTTCCACAAGGAAAATCATCTTGTGTGCCCTGTCAGGACATTGGCTCTACCCTAAAGCAATGACGGTAGGGATAGCCCCCCAGTTCTTGAAGAGAGGCTGGGGGTATCCTGTCCTGTCACTTGAAAAAGACTGGTCCTGAAATGAGTGCAGCCTGCAATGTTCCTCAGATGTGACCATGAGCTATAAGCTCAGACTAATAGGGACTTAGAAGTTACACAGGCTCTGACACTAAATATAAATATGCATTTACATATGGGCCCATGAGCAGGTGGATGGAAATAAATAGTTAATTTTAGCCACATTTTTTTAAACAATGGGAGCTACTCCCTTCCCTTATGCAATTTTGTAGTCCTTTTCTCCACTCTGACACCATGCTCTCAGACAATATTCTTATCCAACCTAAGGCTAGCTACCAAACTCAAGCAAAACTACTATAGTTGTATGCCCCCAGGAATGTACCTAAAATGGTTTCCCTAGCTTTTGATTAACCATCTTGTCTCAACTTAGGTCATGCCACCTTCCAGACACCAGGCTGCAGATGCTACCATGACACTACCCTAACTTTTCTGGGCAGATTACTTCACCAATGTGTCTCTGGTCCACTAGGGATGCATTGGATCGACCTTCTCGTGGTACATCCCATGAGTACCCATTTATTGGGGAAACTGATGATCCTTCCTAGCCGACTGAATCCACATGGATCCCAGTCACTTTCAAAGCCAGCAACAAGCAGACATCAGGCTCAACCTGACGCTGTTGACTGACTATGGAAGAAGGGCAAACGCTAGAAGAAGAAGGGAAAGATAGAAATGGGCTGGGGGTATGGATTGACCTGTCAATGCCCATGATCAGTGGAGAAGCAGATGCAGAAGCCAGAACTTCTACCTTCTGCTCCCCATAAACAACCTTGATCCATACTCCCAGTGGGGGAAAGTTATAGGATGAAGATAAGAGGATTCTGCACTCAGCTCTATCAGCACCTAGAGAGAGAGAGAAGGAAAAGGTGAGAGACATATGGAGGTAGTTATGATGTCGTGATTGGCGTGTAGAGGAAGACATGACTGAATCAGAAAAAAAGTGGGAGGCAATTATATATTACTATAGACAGATAGGTGTAGAGAAGATGCTTGATCCATGTCTAAAATTTTAGGGGAACTGTGGTGGATTGCACTGGAGAGAGTAAAGACTCAGAACTCAGGTGGTGGGAATGGTGTGGATTCAAACCCCTGTTGACATGTAATTCTGTAATATAAAAATATAAAAAAAAGAAAATTGAGGGGGTTCAGGAGGTAGTACAATGGGTTAAGTGCACTTGGCACAAGGCACAAGGACCAGCATGAGGATCCCAGTTGAAGGCCCCAGCTCCCCACCTGCAAGGGAGTTGCTTCACAGGTGGTGAAGCAGGTCTGCAAGTGTCTAACTTTCTCTCCTATTCTCTGTCTTCCCCTCCTCTCTCCATTTCTCTGTCCTATCCAACAATGACATCAATAACAACAACAATAATAACTATAACAACAATAAAAAAAAACAAGGACAACAAAAGGGAAAAGAAAATTAAGGAATTTTACACATGTAACAATAATTTGTACCAATAACAGTATATTTACTGTTTACTGTAAATCTTTAATTCTCAAGTAATATATATATATATGAATAAACTGGCCAAAACTGATCTATATCTGATTACAGTTTCCCTATATAAAATGTTTATTTATTAATATATATTTTTGTAGTCAAATGAAATGAAACATTAAAATGACTCAAATAATAAGTATGATTCAAATAATAAGTAAATTAATTTTATGTAAAATAAAAATATAACGTTTAAATAAAATATTTTATAAATTCTTGAGAAATTAAGTAGCTAAGTAAGTAGAAATAAATATCATTATCATTCAAAAAAGTAAAAATACTGCAAAAGTATAAATCACTTCCAAATTAGTAAAATCAATACTATGTCAAAATAATATAATTTTTGAGGAAATGTACAAGTTAGTATTATAATTTACCTAGAATGTCATCAAAGGTCCAGAAATGGCTAAGATTATCTTATAAAACACAGGAAGAGTAGAGTTACTACAGTAGATATTTAAAAGGGTTATACAGCTTTAAAAATTTTGGTAAGAGTGTACATAAAAAACTGACCCATAAGAAAAAGCAAGGAGTATAAAAGCAATCTATATTCAGTATATGTATAAACTGGAGTTACATATAAGTGGTGACTGTATGAAATACTTAATGAATCTGTACACGAAAACAATATTAAATTCTATCTCAGAATAACTTTACTCAAGAAAGCAAGTTTGGATGGATGAAAAGATGCAATATGATGGGTAAATATAGGAGAAAATATAGTAGTGACTTCTTGAGGTACTACAGACTCTTTAGAAAATAGAATTGTGGGGGTAGCAAAGTGGGTTAAGTGCAGGAGGTGCAAAGTACAAGGACCAGAGTAAGTATTCCATTTTGAGCCGCCGGCTCCCCACCTGCAGGGGGGTTGCTTCACAAGCTGTGAAGCAGGTCTGCAGGTGTCTATCTTTCTCTCCCTGTCTCAGTCTTCCTCTCCTGTCGTGATTTCTCTCTGTCCTATCCAACAATGATCACTTCAATAACAACAGCAATAACTACAATAAGAAACAGCAAGGGCAACAAAAGGGAATAAATAAATAAATATTTTTTTAAAAGAAAATACAATTGTGCTCATCAGAAAGTTAAAGTCAATAAATTCTGGAACAAAACTAAGACATTATAGTCATCAAAAGATGACTCACATTGTGTATACATACCACAGTTTAGAAATTCATCATTCATTAGATAACTGGGTTGCTTTAAAGTTTGACTTATTACAAACTGTGCTTCTGTGAACACTGGTGTATGTAGGTATCTTTGGATGTCAATAGGTTACAATGCAACTGTTAAGAATAAGGAAGTCGGCAGATGCAATATTATTTGATATGGATTGGGAGAGGCATACGGGAAAGTGGGCCCTATCCAAGGGTCCCAGGACTGGGGGAAGTAGAGGCTCTATAGTGGAGATGTGAGGTTCCTGCTGTCTTAGGGTTCAAAAAGACAATCAATAGTTAATGTTATCATCACATTAATTGGTAATTGGGTTAACTTTGAAAAGTCATTTTCTTAGGGTTTGTTGTACAGTACCCAGTATCTTGTATATAGCTGTGCTATTGGTTGCTTCTGATCTACTTGGTTTAGGCTTTTGAGAGAGTCCGTGTATCAATTACACAGCCTATATATTAAAAAGATTCAGTTTGTGTTTTGAAAAACTTCGAGACATACAATTAATTTTCCACCTCTCATATTAATTAACTAGTGATTTATATGACTACATTTTACATAAACACCATTCCGGCCACCAAAAGACTGTGACCCATCCCTCCCACACACTCCCACCCCCCACTGTCCCAGGAAGCTGCATGTCTACCCCTCACCACAGGGTTTTTACTTTGGTGCCCTACTTACAATTTGATCAGGTCCTGCTTTTAGTTTTCCTTTCAGATCTTCTTCCTCAACTTCTGTTGATGAGTGGGATCATCCCATACTCATCTTTATCTTTCTGACTTAGCTCACTTAACATAATTTCTTCTAGCTCTGTCCAACATGGGTCAGAGAAGGTAGGTTCACTGTTCTTGATAGCTGCATAGTATTCCATTGTGTATATATACCACAGCTTTCTCAGCCACCCATCTGTTGTTGGGCACCTGGGTTGCTTCCAGGTTTTAGCTATTATGAATTGTGCTGCTATGAACATAGGAGTACACACCTCTTTTTGGTTGGGTGTTATGGAGTGCTTGGGGTATAACCCCAGGAGAGGAATTACTGGATCATATGGAAGGTCCATGTCTAGCCTTCTGAGAGTTTTCCAGACTGCTCTCCACAGAGGCTGTACCAATTTACATTCCCGCCAGCAATGTAAAAGGGTTCCTCTGTCCCCACAACCTCTCCAGCATTTGTTGCTGCTGTCCTTTTTGATGTATGCCATTCTTACAGGAGTGAGGTGGTATCTTAGTGTTGTCTTAATTTGCATTTCTCTGACAATCAGTGACCTAGAGCTTTTTTTCCTATGTTTGTTAGCCTTTTGGATCTCCTCTGTAGTGAATGTTTTGTTCATATCCTCTGCCCATTTTTGGATGGGGTCATTTGATTTTTTGGTGCTAAGTTTGCTGAGCTCTTTATATATTTTGGTGCTTAGTTTGTTGTCTGATGTATGGCATGTGAAGATCTTAAACACAAATAAAATAAAAAATAAATATCACAACCTAACCAACGCAACGATTGCCACCTCAACATACTTTGCTTCAGACTGTGTCCAGAGACTTCAAGTGTGGAATGACAACCCTTCAGCTTCAATTTACTCGGGTGAGACTTTTCCTTTCATAGTATACTCTAATTTCATCTCAGGTGGTTCACTTTCTAACAAAGTCCCAAAACCTAGATATACACCAGTTTCTGTGAGAGAGAGCATATGTTCACACCTATCTGTATACTACTGCAAAATATATACCTGAAAGCAGAAGTACACTAGAGTTTGCAGTGAGTACCCCTCTAACACTTCCTCTCCACTATTCCAAGCTTTGGGTCCATGATTGCTCAACAATTTGTTTGGCTTCGTATGTTAACTCTCTTTTCAGTCACCAGGTTCCAGAAGTCATCAGAATGCTGGCCAGGCTTCCATGGACTGAAGACCCCACCAATATGTCCTGGAGCTTTGCTTCCCCAGAGACCCACCCTACTAGGGAAAGAGAGAGGCAGACTGGAAGTATGGACCGACCAGTCAACGCCCATGTTCAGCGGGGAAGCAATTACAGAAGCCAGACCTTCTACCTTCTGCAACCCACAATGACCCTGGGTCCATGCTCCCAGAGGGATAGAGAATGGGAAAGCTATCAGGGGAGGGGGTGGGATATGGAGATTGGGTGGTGGGAATTGTGTGGAGTTGTACCCCTCCTACCCTATGGTTTTGTTAATTAATCCTTTCTTAAATAAAAAAGAAAAAAAAAAGAATAAGGAAGTCATCACTTCATCTTGGATGGAGCTTGAAGAAATCATATTGAGATACTCCAAAAAGAAAAGGATGAATACTGGATACTTTCACTGATAGGTGGAATTCAAGAAACAAAAACTGAAATGGAAAACACATAATAAAACTGGACTTTGTTTGGTGTATGCATCAAGGAAATGACTTTGGAAACAGTAAAACAGGAGGGTTCTGGAAGGGAGGACATTTTGGGGTCTTGGTGAATGTTGGTGGAAAAGGACCCAAGTTGAGAATGAGAGTGTTTTTTAGATGTACATCATGGGGAGATGAGGCATTGTACCCCATACAACAACTATACCATATTGTTTCACATAAAATTATATTAAAAATGACAACTTAGAGATAATTAAAAGACAAACACACTAAAATGTATTTACTCAACCTTGCAGTAGTGTACCTGGTAAAGCACACATGTTAACAGATTCAAGATTTCACCTACAAAGGGGAAGTCCCAAGAGTAGTGAAGCAGTGTTGCAGGTGTCTCTGTTTATCTCTCCCTCTCTATTTCCCTTTTCTCTCCATTGTTCTGTCTTTATTAAGAAAGAGAGAGAAAAAAACTTGTCATTTCATACAAGCACTGAGCACCAGCAATAAACAATTTTTTTTTTTGCCACATGTATAACTGACAACACATGTTGGTAAACTAAAAAAGCTCTCATAGTAATTGACTGATGAATAAATGACCATAATTGGAGCCACTGGGTGGTGGTACATCTGGTTGAACACCGATGTTACAATCCACAAAGATCCAGGTTTGAGCCCCTAGTCCTTATCCACAGGGGAAAGTTTTGCAAGTGGTGAAGCAGTGTTGCAGAAATCTTTTTCTCTCTCTCCCTTTATATCGCCTGCTTCCTTCTGTGTCTCTTTTTTTTCTTTTCCTTTTTTTCCTTTTTTAAAGATTTTCTTTATGAGAAAGATAGGAGGAGAAAGATCCAAACATCACTCTGACACATGTGCTGCCTGGGATTGAACTCGTGACATTATGCTCGGGACATCACTGCACCACCTCCTGGACCACCTTCTGTGTCTCTATCCAATAAGTGAATAAATAAAGATAATAAAAGGGGGAAAAAAAACCCAACAACTGAGTAAAAAAAATGACCCAAAAAGGGAATGATTTTCCTGGACAAACTACAAGATATTCACTAAATATTAGAAAAAAGTTCAAATTCACTGGTAAAGAAATATATGTAAATTAAGCTATTAATGATACACCTTTTTACATACATTGATACAAATACACTCTTGTAAGCCACTATTAAACACAAATAAAATAAAAAATAAACATAGTATCCTATGTTTGAAATTCCAGAAGAATGATTTAGTTAAAAATCATTGAAAGTTTTAATTGTCAATGTGATTTATTAAAAAAATGTATATTTGCTCATTCTGATAAAAAATGCATTTCTCATAAAAATACAAATAAATTCAGTGTTATCAGGATTTAGCCAGAATGGATAACAAAACAAAACCTTATAGTTTGTTGAAATCAGGATATTTAAAAAAAAAAAAAAGATTAGTAAAATATCTCAGTTAGTGTGTTGCTTTGGCACGTGCAGTATTTAGGTTTGAGCTGAGTCCCCACTGCATGGAAGGAAGACTTGGACCAGTGATTCAATCTATCTCTGCCTATTTGTATCGATCTGAAAAAGTTAAACAAATGTAGAAATTGGTTTTGAATTATAAATTTGATATGTGAAAAGCCAAGATGTAAAGAGCTTAATTCTATGGGGCCAGGCAATAGCACAGTGGGTTAAGCACACATGGCATAAAGCTCAAGGGCCAATATAAGGATCCTGGTTCAAGTCCCGGGCTCCCCACCTACAGGGGGGGTTGCTTCACAAGTGGTGAAGCAGATTTGCAGGTGTCTATCTTTCTCTCCCCTCTCTCTTTCCCTCCTCTCACAAGTTCTCTCTGTCCTATCAAAAATTTTAAAAAAGGTCAAAAGAGCTTAAATTCTACTTACAAAACTTAATCTATATGCACTGAAAGACAGATAAAATTATTTACTGCTATAAGAACAAAACCAACTCCACTGGCAGGAAAATAATTAATTGTAATATGTCAGTAAAATCAGATATTACATAACAATGAAAATGAAGCATTTGTAATCAGTAGGATGAATCTGTGAAATGCTAAATTTCGTGAAAATACCAAAGCCAATGTTTTGATCCTTTTTCCTTTTCTTTTTTTTCTTTTTTCTTTTCTTTCGGTAAATGAGTAAACCAATATTTCTCCCACTCTCATTTTCTGATAAAATTCTGAAGATAAGGCTGGCAAAATAATTCACTTGAATTATGCATTGCTACCATTCATGCAACCCAGCTTCAAGCCCTACCCTCAAGCCAATGAAGAAAGCTTTAATCTCTATCTTCTCTTTTCCTACCTCTTTGTGTCTATCTGAAAAAAACCTGAAGTGGTGAAGCTTCCATAGCAACAAAGAAATTGTAAAGACAAAGAAGGAAATTATAACACAAAATTCATGGTATTGGTTGCCTAGGGAGATATTAGCTATGTGAGATGGGATGGATTACACTGGAATGTTTAAAATTGGTAATGTTTTACTTCTAAAGTTAGGTGGTAGTTTCAACAGTGCTTATTACTATATTATACTTCATCATATACATATGTACGTAATTACACATCAAAATGTTAATATGCAAATATGAATTGAGTCATTGGAAATATTCATTCAAACCAACATAAATGTCCATGGGAATGCCAATATGCTCTGCTATTTGTAATGGTTTTTGTAATATATTTTAAGTCCTTAACAAACAACAATATTAACACATTTGACTGAACATTTCTATTTAATTGATGAGTAAAGTACAGTGAAGCCCCAAGGGGTTAGATAACATACTCTGTGTACCTACCACCTGAAGAAGATGGGTCCTGAAATTAATGAAACTTGGAATGTTCCTAGTCATGACCACAGAATACAAGTTGGGACCTACAGGGATGCAGAGGTTACATAGGCTCCTATACTAAATATGGGCCCCAAATCAAATCAGTGGGGTTTACAGTCAACAATCTTTATACACTTTTCCCATATTTGGGAGCTATTCTCTTCCCTGATCCAGCTTTCTAGCCCTTTTTCCAGCCATGACATCATCTCCCCCAGAAAATTACTTGGATCCACCTGCATATCAGATGTCAGGCTCAGGAAAACAAACAAACGAACAACAACAAAACTAGTATAGTCATGGGCCCTTTGGAATATAACTAAAATATGCCTACTAGCTATCTACAAAATGGAGACCCCTACCCCCAATTCTTCATCTGCACTATTCCAGCGTTTAGGTTCATGATTAGTCAATAATTTGTTTGGCTTTATATATGAACTCTTTTTTCAGCCACCAGGTTTCTGATGTTAACATGATACCAATCGGACTTCTCTGGGCAGACAACCCCACCAATGTGTCCTGGAGCCATGCTTCCCCAGAGCCCTGTCCCACTAGGGAAAAAGAGAGACAGGCTGGGAGTATAGATCGACTTGTCAATGCCTTCTACCTTCTATAACCCATAATGACCCCTGGGTCCATACTCCCAGAGGGATAAAGAATAGGAAAGCTATCAGGGGAGGGAATGGGATAAAGAGTTCTGGTGGTGGGAACTGTGTGAAGTTGTACCCCTCTTATCCTATGGTTTTGTCATTGGTTCCTTTTTATAAATAAAAATTAAAAATAAATAAATAAATAAATAAAGGATTGTGAGTCTAAAATTAAGAACAGTTTCTACAGATACAGAAGGCAAGGGAATACAGCACTGCAGTCTCTTTGATTTTAGACCAGTAAATCTCATTCTGTACTTTTTTCTTACCAAATTTAAAAATAATATGATCATGGTGATTTGTTACAAAGGCAATAGAAGCAGATACCTCTATGTTTTAATTGTTTTTTTATACAGTTTTATTCTCATTTTTGAGGGGAAGAATATGTTTTTACAGTCATTCAAGAAGGTAGAACACTTGAAGTAAAAAGCAATTGATCTAAGCACACAGAAAAATAATTTAGGGTGATGGCTCACAGTAAATCACATAATCACATACTCTACATACATGGGGCCCTGGGTTTGATCCTAGGCACTACATGACAACACTAAAGAAGACAAGATGAGCTCAGTGGATTGTAGAATCATGCTTTGATCTATCTTTCTGTCTATCCTTCTAAATCTATCTGTCTATCTTCCACTCATAGTAAACTAAGATAAAAATTGGGTTTAGGGGTATTTCAGATGTAGAGGTGATTATTTTCACATGTGATATGCAGGGTTCAGTCACAATATTTCACTTTTTTTTTAACTAAAAGAAGTTTAATTCATTAACAAAGGAAATGACTCAGCAAGGAGAGTACTGTGTCTGCTTCCTCTAAAATGGCTTTCTTTTTAGAAGTGAGCCAATGGCTACAAAACAAAATAAAATCAACTTATAAATTCCCATTTTTTAAGAAGTACTCATCAAAAATCCTGGCAAATTTCAAAGTTATTGGAAAATGATGGCATTCTCAAAGATAAAGATAAAAATTCAAGCTTCTTAACAAATGCTACACAGTATAGTTCAATATGATTTTTTAAAATTCGAGTATTGCACATCATAGGTCCTCACAACTTACAAAGTGCTGAACTCAACTTACAGTGGTGGAATAATTGCTCCTCACATGTTGTCTGCACCATCTGCTCTATGAACTCTACCACAGGGAGAATGGTTGTCTGGATGCTCAGATTCTGATAATGGCCCACTAGTAAAGGGCTTTTCAATTCTCTGTTGCAAAACAGCAGGGGAGAAAACCATTTAAGAGGAAGTTTTTAGAGATGGCAGAAAGGTGATTCCAAGCCTCTCCTTGACTTCCTCATTATCCATGTTTAATTATTTTTCTAGAAAAGGACGTGGTTGTTCATATATATATATATATATATATATATATATATATATATATATGTAAAGAAATCTATTTACATACCAGTTCTGAAAACCAAGTTAAAATTTTTCAGGAATTAAAATAAAATATCCATAAATATAAAATGCAAGCAAAATCAGTCCCTATTTATTTTAGCAGTTGAGAACTTTCCTTAACCCTTCTTTCCTCTCTCCCTCCGTTTTTCCCTTCATACCTTCCTTCTTTCCTTCCTTCCTTTCTTCCTTCCTTCATTTTCACTTGGGTTATCACTAGTCACCTTTTTAACAACTCTGCTGTTCTTAGTGATCTTTTGTGATAGAGACAGAGAGAAATAGGGAAGAAAAGCATAGGGCAGAGAGAAGGAGAGACATCTGCAGAACCGTGTTACTGTTGATGAAACTTTCCCATTGTAGGTGGGGACCAGGAGATTGAACAAGGTTAACTCCAGGAAGGTAATAAACACTTTCCACCAAATGTGCCACAGTCAACTCTGACAGTTTTTCCTTATAGCAATAGTACTTAAAAGAAAGCTATTACTCTCCAATAGAATTATAAAAAGAAAACATACTTCTAATTGTTAAAAAAAGGAATATTATTTGTTTCAATTCACATATTGAGGACTAGTCAGAATATAAGTGTGTGTGAGTCAGTGAAAGAAAATTTAGTCTCTCGTTTCATAAGCTCTGTGTAACTGTATAAATTGCCTTCATTCATTTGATCTGCTATAACAAGTACCACAGATAAAGTGATTTATAGTAAAAGCCATTTGTTTCTAATGATTATAGGGGTGGGTGGGGCACAGAACCTTGGTGGAGTGTGTGGTGACATAAACTTAGCATATATGAGTATAACATTGTATCCCTGAAATCTTAATTTTGTAAAACTTTCTTTGATTACTAATAAAACATGCAGAACAAAATGAAACATATTGTAGACCTACAGTAAAAATTTGTCATTCTAATTAGAATTTTTTTTTTTGGTGCCTCCAGGATTATCATTGGGGTTCAGTGCCAGCAATATAAATCCACTGTTTCTGGCAGACATTTTTCCCCATATTTTATGAGATAAGACAGAAAAAAATTCAGAGGGAAGGGGAAATAGAAAGATAGACACCTGCAAAACTGCTTTACCTCTTACAAAGTGACTCCTCCTGCAGGTGGGGAGCCACCTTGAACTGGAACTGGGTGCACCACGGTTCAGCCCCTTTAATTAGAATTTTATTATTTAGCTATTTTATTCTTGATATCTCCCTATTTGGAAAGTTGGTTACATTATAATGCTGATCTGAAGCCTTGTGTTGATAGTAGCTTTTTATAATACAATGCTTCTCACAAAGCAGGCTGTCCCATATGCAAGTACCTATAAGATAAATAGCAACTCAACATCTAGTCTTTATTCTAATTGTAATAACACAAAGCAACACTATTTTGAGTTGAGATATTGGATCAAGTACCTTTTCAGATGTAGCGAACTACCCCCAAATTTGAGGCATAAAATACCATTTTTTAAAGCAACGATTGCCATCTCAACATGCTTCACCTCAGAGTGTATCCAGAGACTTCACGTGTGGAATGACAACCCTTCAGCTTCATTACTCGGGTGAGACCTTTCCTTTTATAGTACACTCTAATTTCATCTCAGGTAGTTCACTTTCTAACAAAGTCCCATAACCTAGACATACACCAGTTTCTGTGAGAGAGAGCGTATGTGCACACGTATCCATAAACTACTGCAAAATATATACCTGAAAGCAGGTATATATTACACTAGAGTTTGCAGTGAGTACCTCCCTAACACTTCCTCTCCACTATTCCAAGCTTGGGATCCATGATTGCTCAACAAATTGTTTGGCTTTGTATGTTAACTCTCTTTTCAATCACCAGGTTCCAGATGCCACCAGGATGCTGGCTAGGCTTCCCTGGATTGAAGACCCCACCAATGTGTCCTGGAGCTCAGCTTCCCCAGAGACACACCTTACTAGGGAAAGAGAGAGGCAGACTGGGAGTATGGACCGACCAGTCAACGCCCATGTTCAGAGGGAAAGCAATTACAGAAGCCAGACCCTCTACCTTCTGCAACCCTCAACGACCCTGGGACCATGCTCCCAGAGGGCTAGAGAATGGGAAGACTATCATGGGAGGGGGTGGGTTATGGAGATTGGGTGGTGGGAATTGTGTGGAGTTGTACCCCTCCTACCTTATGCTTTTGTTCACTAATCCTTTCTTAAATAAAAAATTAAAAAAAAAATACCATTTTTTAGCTACTCAGCACTCTGAGTGTCTGAAAAATGGACTAGGATGCTGAGGATGCTTCTGTTGGTATTGCTTGGAGTTTTTCATGTAATTTGAAACTTTTGGATGCTTAACTGGAGATAAATGTCTAAGATTATTCAATCACATACCTGAGTGTTAACATAAGCATTCCGGTTTTGCATCATGTGGTTTCTTATTGTCTACTGGTTAGAAAAGTCTTTGCATGGCATTCTCAAAGTGAAAGAAGTTACAATGCCTTTTGAGACAAAACTCAGAAAATTATGTTTTACCACTTTTGTTACTTTCTTTATATTAAAGAAAACAAGGAAATCAGTTCAGATCAAAATAAAGGGGGTGGTGAAATAGATCCCATTTTTTGATGATGAGAACCTAAAAGTCTCACTTAAGAGTTGTGCAAAGAGATATGGGAAGCTTAAGGGCAGTGATCTTTGCAAATAATCTACTACAAAGCATCATGGCAGTGAATGGAACATCTTTATAATATGAATAAGACTAAAACAGATAGATAAGAAAAGCTGTTCTGTATTTTTCTTCAATATGCTTATTTCCTAGAGTTTGACTTTTCTAAGTAGTAAAGTGTTCTTAGTAAGGTAATTTTTAAATATCATTGAAGAAAATTTCTAAACTTGTCAGGCAAACTTTAAAAATAGTAGATAAAAAGTTGCAAGGCATGTATATTCAGTGGAGTACTATAAGGTAATCAAAAAGAGAATGTATCATTTGGTACAATATGGATGGAACTGGACATGATGATACAAAGTTAAATAAACGAAGACTTGAAAAACAGATAAACAGATATCGGGAGTTGGGCAGTAGTGCAGCGGGTTAAGCACAAGTGGCACAAAGTGCAAGGATTGGCATAAGGATCCTGGTTCAATCCCCCAGCTACCCACCTACAGAAGAATAGCTTCACAGACATTGAAGCAGGTATGTAGGTGTCTATCTTTCTCTCTGTCTTCCCCTCCTCTCTTAATTTCTTTATCCTATCCAACAACAACAACAATAACAACTGTTGGTATGCATGAGACCCCTTCTGTTTCATTTGGTGTAAATCCCCCTGCTTAACACTATTCTATTTACATAACCACTTCATTCTATTTATATAACCGCTATTAACAAGCATCTCCCTCCAGGGCATTGGTTCAATCCCCACTGTTTCATGATGTTTTTGCTCCACCCCCCCTCCTTGTCACACCCTGATCCTCTCCTTGTCACACTCTGATTGTCACCAGTCACTTTTCTCTCCACCCTCTCTATGTCACACCCTGTTTCCACCCTACTTGGGAAGTATATATAAAGACAGCATTGTGAGTTTTAGAGTACTGTACTTTACCTTGAGTTTAGCTTAGCTCGGCTTAGATTGTGCTGCGTCCTGCATGAATAAAGAGATACTGCCTACAGCTCAACTATGAGTCCCTGGTGGTCTGTTACCCGCCCGTGAAGCCAGCCCGGAGAAAACAACATAACCCGTCGAAAACAACATATGGCGCCCGAACAGGGACTGAAATAAGCTATGAAACATGGACCGGCATCAACGTGGGACCCTACCCACCCATCGTCCAGATAAGTAAACTTGGCTACCCATCCACCATGGGTTGCCTTTCTACTTATGAAGAGGTTTGCCAAAGCCTCTACCGTTTCATCATGAGACAGTTAGTCTGTCTCTGGAACATTTTACTCTCGGCTACATTTCGGTTCCCTGACCAGGAACTTTGGTTTCTTATGACCGGGATCATAGAGCTTGGAAGATGCACGGAGATTTCTCCTTGGACTTTCTGGATTCCCTCTCCCATGTTTCCTGAGGAAAAGGACTACATTTTGCTCCGGGCCACAATTTGGTTCTTTATGACTGTGATCATAGAACTTGGGATATGCATGGAGATTTCCCCTGGGACTTTCTGGACTTCTTCTCGAATGTTTCCCATGGAGAAGGACTACTCTAATTTGAGGAGCATTCTCGAGTACCCTGGCAGTTCCCATGTATGGAGACACGTGGTTAGTTCTACTCTCCTGATTGGATTCTTTCTTCGATGGGAAGACGCTTTTAAAAATGGGTGCCTGAAGCAATCCAGCAGGAACAGTCAGAAACACCCTAAATGGAATTTCGAGGAGCTTTTTGGACTAGGTTGCCCTCCAGGGATTCTTAATCCTACATGTTGAGATCTTGATAATCTGGTTCAAGTTGCGTTTCATAAGAGAATGATTTGAATGACTGAATTTTTGTTTGACATTGACTTAAAAAAAAAAAAAAAGCTAGACGCAGCCATGATTTCTAGAGACATCTAGAAACAATCCAAAAAATTGTTTTTTCCCTCCTTTGATTTCTCTTTTACGTCTTGACATGAATCTGAAACGTTTAATCCTGAAAACTGTATGAGTTATGGGTGGGGCAGATAGTGCTATGATTATGTTAATTATTCTCATACCTGAGGCTTTTAACCGTGGTTCTTCTGTTTACCTTTCCACATTTTATTGAGTTTAAACTGTTTAAACAACCTTACAATCATACTAGAAAGGACTTCCAATTATAATGGAGTTATCAATTATAGTAAACTTCTAATCTGCTACAAGTTTTGTTTGACAAGTAAGTGAATTTCAGCTGTCAAAGTCTTCACAGGAAAAAGCATCTACTCAAATGGAATTCCTGGAAATCCATTTGGATCCTGTTCTCTGACATCGCCCCTGGAAACCAATGAGGTGACCTGGCACGACCTGAAGAAACAGATTCACAGACTCCAAAGATCACTCTACAGAAAAGCAGAATTCTGGTGACCGACATTCCCCATCGAGACAGACGTGCAGCGTTTCATCCACCGGCATTTTCTTCTGTGGTCAGCTACTTTGGACTGACACCTCCATCGGACTTACTGGTACACACAGCTGTGTTTCTCAAAGACTAACTTCAGCCAATTGCCTTGAGACTTTATAGACCATGTCCCCTCGCCTGCAGGCTCTGTCCCAGAGGCAGAAAACTCCCCCTCCTTATTAGGTTATGCCCACAGAGGCATGAAGCGCCCCAAGAGGCAAGAGATGCCCACAGAGGCATGAAGCACTCCCAGAGGCAAGAAATGCCCTTTCGCCTGCTAGGCCTTGCCCTTTGAGGCAAGAAAAGCTCCACTTGGCATCACACTGGTTATTGCTGTTCGCCTATTTTGTTTTCCATGTCTTATGCCAGTTCTTTTGAAAACGCCTGTACGATATACGTTTCTGTTCACCCCATAATGGCCATTAGTTAAAAAGAAAGGGGGAATTGTTGGTATGCATGAGACCCCTTCTGTTTCATTTGGTTTAAATCCCCCCTGCTTAAGACTATTCTATTTACATAACCACTTCATTCTATTTATATAACCGCTATTAACAAGCACCTCCCTCCAGGGCATTGGTTCAATCCCCACTGTTTCATGATATGTTTTTGCTCCACCCCCCCTCCTTGTCACACCCTGATCCTCTCCTTGTCACACTCTGATTGTCACCAGTCACTTTTCTCTCCACCCTCTCTATGTCACACCCTGTTTCCACCCTACTTGGGAAGTATATATAAAGACAGCATTGTGAGTTTTAGAGTACTGTACTTTACCTTGAGTTTAGCTTAGCTCGGCTTAGATTGTGCTGCGTCCTGCATGAATAAAGAGATACTGCCTACAGCTCAACTATGAGTCCCTGGTGGTCTGTTACCCGCCCGTGAAGCCAGCCCGGAGAAAACAACATAACCCGTCGAAAACAACAAACAACAATAACTACAACAATAAAAACAACAATGGCATCAAAAGGGAATAAATAAATAAATATTTAAAAAGTTATATAAAAATAAAAACAGATACTATATAGTTTAGGTCATATATAGATGGTTTAAGCAAATAAATTTGCAAAAAAAAAAAAATACTACCCCAACTGTCTTTCCAACTATAGTGGTTATGGGTATAAGCGTTACATACAACATGTATGAGTGTGAAATTATACTCCTGAAATTGTATAATATGTAAAATACTGCTAAATGGTTAATAATAAAAATATTAAGCAAAATAATACTTTTCCTATAACTAAGAGATACTTTCTGCCCTAATACAACTTTCTAGTCCTATTTCAAACTCTGACACCATCTCCACAGACAATAACTTTAATCCATCCTCAGGTTAACTGTTGAGCTCAATTAGTAAAAAATTAGTGAAGCCATGGGCTACTTGGAATGTGCATAAAATAGATGTCCTAGCTTTTTCCAAAAGGGAGAAGCCAAATCTCATCTTCAATATTCTTACCTTTAGGTTCCTGGTTATTAAATAATTTGTTCTGCTTTATATCTTAATAATTTTCAGTCACCAAGTAGCAGTTGCTACCAAGATGCCACTTGACTTCTCTGGGCAGATGACCTCACCAATGGAACCCCACTTCTCCAAAAACCACCCTCATTAGGGAAACATAGAGATAGGCTAGAAATATGGATCGACCTGCCAAGGCCCATGTCCAGTGGGCAAGCAAGTACAGAAACCAGACTTCCTACCTTCTGCACTCCATAATGATCATAGGTCCACACTCCCAGAGGGACAAAGGATAGGAACACTTCCACTGGAGGAGATGGGATGTGGTACTCTGGTGGTGGGAATTATACACCTCTTATACTACAATCTTCTCAATCATGATTAAATCAACAAAAAAAATAATAATGTGAACTGCCTCTACGTCATCAGAGATCATTTAGGAATATTTAGCTATGGGAAAATAGTTCACAAACATTAACACTGAAAAATAATTAAATACCTGCTTTATATGTATTTATAAATAGATAAGAAAAAAGCTTAGGTAGAAGCAAAAGTGTTAATAACTATCTCTTAGATAATTTTTTTTGTTTTGACTTTTAGTTTTGGCTTTTATCCATACGCAATGTCCTAATTTACTCATGATGAGAACTCGATAAATAAAATATAAGTACAGCTTCACATTTTCCCCAAACATATACTAGCACATATCACCCAACACCAAACTGCTGGGAAAAAAAAAGGGCACATCATAGTTACAAGAAAAGAAGTAAGCATAAAGAAATGATTCTTCAACAATTTGTTTGGCTTTGTATGTTAACTCTCTTTTCAGCCACCAGGTTCCAGATGCCATCAGGATGCCGGCCAGGCTTCCCTGGACTGAAGACCCTACCAATGTGTCCTGGAGCTCTGCTTCCCCAGAGATTCACTCTACTGGGGAAAGAAAGAGGCAGACTGGGAGTATGGATACTCTTAAAAACAAGAATATGACCATAATACGAGCCCCACCCTACCAGGGAAAGAGAGAGACAGACTGGGAATATGGATCAACCAGTAAACACCCATGTTCAGCGGGGAAGCAATTACAGAAGCCAGACCTCCCACCTTCTGCAACCCACAATGACCCTGGGTCCATGCTCCCAGAGGGATAGAGAATGGGAAAGCTATTGGGGACGGGATGGGATATGGAGATTGGGTGGCAGGAATTGTGTGGAGTTGTACCTCCCCCCACCCTATGATTTTGTTAATGTCTCCTTTCTGAAAGAAAGAAAGAAAAAAAGAAAGAAAGGATCCTAAAGGCTGCAAGAGAAAAATAAAAAGAAACATACAGGGGGAAACCCATAAGACTATCAATAGACTTCTCCACTCAGACTCTAAAAGCCAGAAGAGAATGACAAGATATCCATTGAGCCCTGAATGAAAAAGGGTTTCAACCAAGGATAATATATCATGCTAGACTTACATTCAAACTAGATGGAGGAATCAAAACCTTCTCAGACAAACAGTTAAAGGAGGCAACCATCAGCAAAAGTGCCCTGAAAGAGGTTCTAAAAGACCTCTTAAAAACAAGAATATGACCATAATATGAGCCCCACCCTACTAGGGAAAGAGAGAGACAGACTGGGAGTATGGATCGACCAGTCAACGCCCATGTTCAGTGGGGAAGCAATTACAGAAGCCAGACCTTCCACCCTCTGCAACTCACAATGACCCTGGATCGATACTCCCAGAGAGATAGAGAACGGGAAGGCTATCAGGGGAGGGGGTGGGATGTGGAGATCGGGTTATGGGAATTGTGTGGAATTGTACCCCTCTTATTCTGTGGTTTTGTTAATGTCTCCTTTCTTAAACAAAAAAAAAAAAATTAAAAAACAAAAACAAAAAAAATTGTTGAATAATGGCACTACAATACATTAAATCCATAACATCAATACATGTCAGTGGCTTAAACACACCCACTAAAAGGCACAGAGTTGGAGGAGATGAATCAGAAAACACAATCCAACCATATGCTGCTTGCAAGAATCCCATCTGACCCAACAAGACATACACAGACTTAAAGTGAAAGGATGGAAAACTATCATACAGGCTAATGGACCACAAAAAAAAAAAAGGTAGAAACAGACATTCTCATCTCTGATACAATATACTTTAAATTAAATAAAGTAATATAAGATAGGCAAGGACATTAAGTAATGAATAGAGAATCAATCAACCAAGAAAATTTAATAATTATTAAAATCGATGCACCCAATGAGTGACTATCTAAATACATCAAACACCTACTGAAAGAACTTCAAAAATACATAAATAGTAATACAATAATAGTGGGAGACTTTAACAACCCCACTTTCACACTTAGACAGATTAACAAAGCAGAGAATCATCAAAGAAACAAGAGAATTAAATGAAGAGATGGACAGACTAGACCTCCTGGACATTTTCAGAGTTCTTCACCCCAAAAAACTCGAATACACATTGTTTACAAATCTACAAAGCACATCTTCAAGGATAGACCACATGTCAGGCCACAAAGACAGTATCAACAAATTCAAGAGCATTGAAATCATCCTGAGTATCTTCTCAAGCCACAGTGGAGTAAAGCTAACATTTAAAAACAAATAGAAAAATTACTAAAAGTCACAGAATTCAGAAACAAAACAACGTACTGCTTAAGAACTGCTGGGTCAGAGAGACACTCAAGCAAGAAATTCAAATGTTCCTGGAAACAAATGAGAATGAAGACACAAGCTATCAAAATATTTGGGACACAGGGAGAAGACTCAAATAAATAGAATTGTAAATGATAGAGAAGATATCACAACTGACACCACAGAAATCCAGAAAATAATGAGAAATTTCTCTGAAGAACTATACTCCACCAAGCTAGAGAATTGGGAAGAAATGGAAGAATTCCTGGAGACATATGTCCTTCCAAAACTAAACCAAGAAGAACTACAAAACCTAAATACACCAATCACAGACAAATAAATCAAAACTCTTATTAATAATCTCCCGAACAACAAAAGTCCTGGACCAGATGTCTTCACAAACAAATTCTACAAAACCTTCAGGAAACAGTTAATAGCCATACTTCTAAGGCTTTTCCACAAGATAGAAGAAAGAGGAACACTCCCTTCCACATTCTATGAAGCCAATATCACCCTGATACCAAAAGCAGATAGGGACAGAAAAAAAAAAAAGGAAAACTACAGACCAATATCTCTGATGAACATAGATGCCAAAATATTAAACCAGATCTTGGCAAACTGGATATAGCAGTATATAAAAAAGATTGTTCATCACAACCAAGTGGGATTTATCCCAGGAATGCAAGGCTGGTTCAACATCCGTAAGTCAATCAATGTTATACACCACATCAATAAAAGCAAAACCAAACACCACATGATTATCTCAATAGATTCAGAGAAAGCATTTGAAAAAATCCAACACTCATTCCTGCTCAAAAAACTCCAAAAATGGGAATAGATGGAAAATTCCTGAAGATAGTGGAATCCATATGTAGCAAACCTACAGCCAACATCATACTCAATGGACAGTAGCTGAAAGCATTCCCCCCTCACACTGGGAACTAGACAGGGCTGTCCACTATCACCATTATTCTTCAACATAGTATTGGAAGTTCTTGCCATAGCAATCCGGCAAGAGAAAGAAATCAAAGGAATACAGATTGGAAGGGAAGAAGTCAAGCTCGCATTATTTGCAGATGATATGATAGTATATACAGAAAAACCTAAATAATCCATCAGAAAACTACTGGAAGTTATTAGGCAACATAGCAAGGTGTCAGGCTACAAAATCAATGTACAAAAATCAGTGGCATTTCTTTATGCAAACACTAAATCTGAAAAAGACATCCAGAAATCACTCCCATTCACTTTGGCAGCAAAATCAATAAAATGCCTAGGAATAAAGCTGACCAAAGAAGTGAAAGACTTGTATACTGAAAACTATGAGTCACTATTCCAGGAAATAGAAAATGATAACAAGAAATGGAAAGACATCCCATGCTCATAGACGGGAAGAATAAATATCATCAAAATGAATATTCTCCCCAGAGCCATATACAAATTTAATGCGATACCCATCAAATTTCCACCAAGCTTCTTTAAGAGAATAGAACAAAAACTACAATCATTTATCTGGAACTAGAAAACACCTAGAATTGCCAAAAAATCTTGAGCAAAAGGAACAGAAACGGAGGCATCATACTCCCAGATCTCAAACTATATTATAAGGCCATCATCATCAAAACAGCCTGGAACTGGACCAAAAACAGTCACACAGACCAGTAGAACAGAAGTGAAAGCACAGAACTAAACCCCCACACCTATGGACATCTAATCTTTGATAAGGGGGCCCAAAGTATTAAATGGCACAAGGAGGCTCTCTTCAATAAATGGTGCTAGGAAAACTGGGTTGAAACATGCAGAGGAATGAAACTGAACCACCTTATCTCACCAGAAACAAATATCAACTCCATATGGATCAAGGACATGGATGTTAGACCAGAAACAATCAAATACTTCGAGGAAAACATTGGTGGAACACTTTCTTACCTAAACCTCAAGGACATCTTTGATGATACAAACCCAGTTGCAAGGAAGACTAAAGTAGAAACAAACCCATGAAAATACATCAAATTAAAAAGCATTTGCATAGCCAAAGAAACTATCACACAAAGAGACCCCTCACAGAATGGGAGAAGATCTTCACATGACATACATCAGACAAGAGAAAAATAATCAAAATATACAAAGAGCTCAGAAAACTTAGCAACAAAAAAGCAAATGACCCCATCCAAAAATGGGCAGAGAATATGAACAAGACATTCACTATAGAAGAGAGCCAAAAGGCTAACAAACATATGAAAAATTGCTCCAGGTCACTTATTGACAGAGAAATGCAAATCAAGACAACATTGAGATAGGATCTCACTCCTGTGAGAATCAAAAAGGACAGCAGTAACAAATGCTGGAGAGGCTGTGGGGACAAGGGAACCCTTCTGCACTGCTGGTGGGAATGTAAATTGGTCCACCCTGTGTGGAGAGCAGTATGGAGATCTCTCACAAGGTTAGATATGGGCTTTCCATATGATACAGTAATTCCTCTCCTGGGGATATACCCCAAGGACTTGTTGTTGTGGTCCGGTGTCTGGCTGCACCGTGGAGAAGAGAGGGGAAGTCCGGAGCAAGGGGGTACACAAATCTTTATTATAGGATGGGGGGGTGGCTCAGGCCACGTGGAGTCAGCCGACAATAGTCGTCCCCACTACCTGACCACGGGGTGAGAGAAGAGAGAGAGATCTGGGAAAGGGGGAGCCGAGAGCCCAGAGAGAGGGGGTAGGTGAGGGGGCTTTTTATTGGGCGACAACCAGGGGTGACGTGTGGGGCCAGGATTGGTTGAAGGGGGCACTGCTAGGATTTCATGGGGCATGGTAAAACCTGGAGGCAGAGATTGCATCAGAATAATTCCTCAGCAACATCTCCTCCTATTCCTTTATATCTAAATGGACACAGTAAAGAAAAATGGAATGGAGCAGGCTTAAATGTTTTTAAGTAATGCCATGCTCAGGTGGTAAGATGTAGGACTTTCTGTGGAGGAGGGAAGGCTTAAATGGCTGCCAACCTTGTGAGATTTATGTGTCCTCCTGTGCTCAACCCCTCTTTAGAGAGAGACTTATCTGGAGGGACTCATCTCATAGGTTTAAGCACAGCCTTCTCAACCATCTCTTCACAATATCTCTACATCTTTTCTATCTTTCTATCTAGTAATAGCATAAGATGGTTCAAAGTCTGTAAAAGACTATCATGGAGCAGAAACCTTTTGGGAATAAACCTAAATGATATAACAAAACAGGAAGGGACAAGTAGGGGAGTAGTAAAAGCCACTGTGAAGTGAAGGGAAGGATTGGTGTGTAAAGGAACGTTCCCTGCTTGGGGGGGAGGGGCAAGGGTACATAATGAGGGGGAGGCGGGATGGCATGACCCACCAAACAGAGGGGCTATTTGGCATTGTATAGTCCTCAAGGCAACAGTCTGTAAAGTCTATGAATTACTCAGGATCAGTCTATAAAAAAACCAGCAGCGTGAAGGGAAATAAGCTGCTTTAAAATTGTGTAGAATGTCTATAGGGTATGCCAGAAAGTCCGATACAAGTCTCAGTCCAAAGTAGATGGCTAGGGGAAGAGTTGTCAGGGGATGAGATGCTGCATGAGGGAGGTCAGCCGCTGGAATTCTGCTTTTCTATAGATAGCCAGCTAGAACCACCAACACGTGACAAGTAGATCAGAAGCAGGAAAAACAAGCAGGCATTAAGAAAGTTCTGTCCTTGGAGTCTGTGTATCAGGTTCTTCAGATTGCGTTAAGTGACATCTAGGGTTTCGGGAGGTGTGCCACTGTAGTCGTGCCATCTAGTGGGTGACGTCTTGGTGTGTAGGGGTTCAGATGGTTTTTCCGGGATTCCTGTGAAAGAAACACAAACAATCTGCTTCTCGTGGTTAATTTGAACTTGTAACAAGTTATAGGTTTGTTATAGTTGATACCTCAATGATTATAATTGGTTTAAAATCTCTTTATGATTTTATTTAAAGGTCATCTAATGTGACCGCCTGTAGCAGTCTCTACCGCAGGATCTTGAGACCAATCTTAGCTAAAATATGTATTTTACACAGACTCAAATTGCTTAGAGACTTAATGCATTTTTGTGATAATTATTTTAAAGTTTGCAGCGCCAGATTGATGCCAGATCTGTTGTGGATTAATTTCCACAAGATAGTTTACAGGGCACCTTTGGGGGTCCTTCAAAGGTGTCCTGTATATAAAATTTATATATTTTAGTTTTGGGAATGTATAGTCACGTTAAACATTTAGACTTTTACCTAAATAGTTAGTTACCTTAACAAATTAATATTTAGCTTGTCTGGTAATAGTGTAGCTGTAGGGTTACACTTTTGACTGTTAAGTTAGTGTTACCAAACTTGAGACATACCCATAAACATTTAGTTATAACACACTGGAGGAAAAAGAACTTTTGTTATAAAAACATACTATTTATAAAAACAAATTTACATCTGTAATTAGTCACACAGTTTAAGACTAAACACATATATACCAAAACTATATATAAAAATCAAAAGAGGGAGAAAAACAAAAATTTTGGAATGTTTCTGGACGTCTCCAGAAACTTTGGCTGCATCCAGCATTTTTATATAAAGCCAATTACCTTTTAGAGTACTCTGAGCAGATGGGTCGTGCAAAAAAAACTTTTTGTCATTCAACACACTCACTCACAAAAACAACTGGCCAGTTATAACATAAGACATTCAGGGAAAGGGTAGGAGAGAGGTCTCCGTGAGCCAGATTTTGTAGGTACTGCCATGTCATATTATGGGTCCTGGGATGTATCCTACATCTGGTCCTCTTGTAGTATTTCTTGTTCTTCAGAGATAACAGCGCCATCCTGCGGGTATTGTCGGACATGGCGGGCAGGAACCCAGACAGGTTTAGAGAAATTTTGAGGGAAAAAGCATGTGAAACCCCTTCCCATGGTCAATAGTGGGTCAGGTCCTTTCCAAATTTTATAGAGTGGGTCTCTCCATTTGACCTTAATAGATGGGAGGGTAGATGGTGTTTGCCAGTGACGAATGATAGAAGGTAGGTCCGAGTTATTGTAAATATTAAAGATATTTACTGTAGTTAAGGCTTTTGCTAGCTGGATATTCAGGCGGTACATTCCTCCCTTAATCCTATTTAGTTGAGCCGTAATGGTTTGATGGGCCCTCTCGACAATGCCTTGTCCCTGTGGATTATAGGGAATGCCTGTGGTATGAGTAATGTTCCAGAGGGAACAAAAATCTTTAAATTGTTTGCTGGTAAACACCGGTCCATGGTCAGTTTTCAGTTGAAGAGGTAAACCCATCACAGCAAAACAGGAGAGCATATGGCTTTTAAGCTTTTTAGCGCTTTCTCCTGTCTGAGCTGTAGCCCACATAAATTTAGAAAAGGTAGCAATTGAGACAAACACATATTTTTGTTTGCCAAAGTTTGGTATGTGGGTGACATCAATTTTCCAAATAGCATTAGCTTTTAAACCTCAGGGGTTAACCCCAAGGGTCTGGATAGCAGGTGTCTTTATGAGACAGACATGCACAAGAAGAGCATGTAATGAGGATATGTTTTAACTGTGGTAAAGGAACATCAGGAAATTGAGCTCGAAGGCCTTTAAGATTAACATGGGTTAGAGACTGAAAATTAGCAGGATCAGAGACAGAGACTGGGAAAGTTCCTGTGGAGGCAAGGCGGTCAACTGCGTCATTCCTTTCAGACAGGGAACCAGGAAGAGGGCTGTGGGAATGAAGGTGTTGAATATACAGTGGTTGGGTTCGAGAACAGAGCATAGAGGCGATTTGAATCAAGAGAGGGGAAAGTGGGTTGTCATCAATTTTCACATAAGAACGAGCAAGCCATGGGACTAAGTTAACAGTATACACGCTGTCAGAAAAAAGTTTGAAGAATTCTGGTACAGCTTTTAATGCAAGGAAAACAGCATAAAGTTCTTTGTACTGAGAGGAATTCTCAGGAAGCTCAGTAAAGAGAGGTTTAGGAGATAGTTTGTCTGGGTAATATATAAGGGCAGCAGCTCCCTTTTTTCCACCATCAGAAAAGATTGTAGGAGCAGAGGGAATGGGATCCTGAAAGAAAAGTTTAGGTGCTAGTAGAGGCAGAAGAGGTAAAGAAGCTATCAATTTATTAGAAGGAAATTGGTTATCTATTTGTCCTGGAAACCCCATGAAGCTTATGGCAAAGCAGGAATGATGGTGTATAAGCCACTCTGTATCTGTGAGAGAAAAGGGCAGAGTAATTAAATCCAATTCTTTCCCTAAGACCTGCACAGACCTATTTCTCCCTTGGCGAACCATGAGTGCTAACACGTCTATCTCAGTGAGGAGTCTTAGAGCTCCTCCTACTGGCATGTGAAGCCACTTGAGAACCCCATGGTCTTGCCACAATGACCCTACTACTGTGGGGGTGGAGTTGAAGATTAGAAGGTTTACCGGAGAGGAGGAGGGGAAGAATCGAACAAGGTGCATGTCCTGGAGGGCCTGGTTAACCCTTTCCAATGCTGAGGAGGCCTCGGGAGTTAACTTATGTTTTGAAGAGGGCTGTTTGTTTCCTTTCAACAGGTCAAACAGTGGTTGGAGGCAGCTTCTAGGCAGATAGAGATACTGCCTAAGCCAATTTAAATTTCCTAGAAAACTTTGTAAAGAAGCAAGAGTAAGGTTAGAAGGGAAGGTGACATTAGGTTGTAAGGGACGAATTTGCGTTAGAGAAATCTCTGAACCTAGGAAGGATATTGGAGGGATTAGCTGTATCTTCTCAGGGGCTACATTAAGGCCACTTTTATTTAATGCAGGAATGAGAAAAATCACGTAAGGCATAGAGATCTGTATCTGATTTTCCCCATATTAAAATATCATCTGTATAATGAAAAACATGAAGGCCCTTAAGAATATATGGGAAAAGGGCAGATTTAACAGCCTCCTGACAAATTGTAGGACTATGGCTATACCCTGGGGCAGCACCACCCATTCAAATCTATCAGCAGGGCTGGCGTTATTAATAGACGGAACAGAGAAGGCAAAACGTTTACAATCTCGTGGATGCAAGGGAATAGAGAAAAAACAATCTTGTATATCAATAACTATGATTGGAATTCCCGTGGGAATTGCAGAAGCAAGAGGCAAACCCCTTTGGGGGGAGCCCCAGACCTGCATGGTTTTATTTACTGCACAGAGATCTTGAAGGAGGCACCATTTTTCCGAGCGCTTTTTAATCACAAAGACAGGAGTATTCCATGGGCTTCTAGAATGATGAATGTGTCCCAAGGACAACTGCTCTTGGACGAGCTCTTTTAAAATTTCTAGTTTATCCCTAGGTAAAGGCCACTGTTCCACCCAGACAGGCTCATTAGAAAGCCAGCTTAAGCGGGGTGTTTGGCTACGAACAGTGGCATTTAGTATTGGGGGTGCTGATTAGACCTGGTCTTGCAGGAGTGAGTGTTATGCTCTGCAGAAGCATCTGTGGATATCCTAACATCAAGACATTCCAGAAGATCCCTGCCCAGTAGGTTGGTGCTAATATTAGCTACCAAAGGTTGGAAGTGTCCCGTAGAGCCTTCCGGGTCTTCCCACATGAGCGAATCTCATGTGCGAAATGATAGAGTCATCCCTCCTACACAATGTATACTGGGTCCAGGAAGGAGTTCCCAATCTTGGGGAACCTCTTCTTGCCTTAAAATCATCTTTTCTGCCCCCGTTTCAATCAAAAATTTAAAAGGAATATTGCCAATCTTTACTGTCATAGAAGGGTGTCCCCGTTCTAAAACAGGAGTGGTCCACAAAATCTCAGGCCCAGAATTTGTACCATTCAGGGGCGAACCATCTTTATGAAATCGGGACCAACAATCTATCTTCCAATGAAACCCCTTACAACATTTTGGACAAACAGTACGTGGCCTCTGGCTCCCTGACTGAAAGCGGGTTGCTCTGACTGGAGGCGTGGTAGCTCTAGCTGGAGGAGTGGCTTCCCTGAATGGAGGCATGGTCGCAGCTTATCAGGACATTGGTTACGCCAATGTCCTTGGCAACCGCACTGAAAGCAGGCCCCGTTTTGATTACGTGGGGTAACTGCATAAACCTGTGTCATAGCAGGTGCCCCATAATTGCATGATGTAAGTTCCTGTGTCGCTAAAATCCAATTATCTGGGTGTAGGTGTTTAAGATTAAGGCATGCCTGATGGAATTGTGGTGTCATGCCTTCCCAGACAATAGAGCGCAGGAGTAGTGAGCGGACGTCAGGATTATAAACCTTTCTCTCTAAGCTCGTCTTCACCCTTGAGATGAAGCTCGCCAATGATTCATCAGTGCCTTAGCAAAGAGAGTTAATGGGAACTGATGAATCTACATTGGGTGGGGTCACCCTTTCCCATGCTTGTGTTGCGCAGATGAGTACCTGTTCAAAATAACTGGTTGGAAACCTGGCTTCTGCCTGCTGAGCTCCAGATTCATAAGCTCCTGCTCCAAACAAAGCATCAGAATTCCATTCTACCTGTTTGTTACTATTTTCCTGCTACTGTCTAGAGCATTCATTGTGGAAGCATGCCTTCCACTGTAGGTAGAGGGTGTCTGGGAGTGCAGCACGAGCCAGGTCCTTCCAATCCTGGGGCGTGTTAAGATGCTAGTAAAAACTCTTTAAAATGGACTTGGTCCATGGAGCGTGAAACCCGTCCTCTCTGACCGCTTGTCTGAGTTCCCTGAGCTTTTTAGAGGTGTATGGCTGCCACGGCTGAAGGTTTTGTTTAGAGGGGGACACGTTTACCGGGAAGGTGTGGATTTGGTTCGATGGCGTGGGAGAGGGAGCTACAGAAGTGGAAGGTGCCGTGGAAACTGCTGTAGTGGCCTCAGGGGAAACTGAACACATATCTACAGGGACGGAGCTCTTGGGGCGGACTGCACATAGTTTAAGGTCCTTAAATGCTGAAAAAGTATCCTTTAACTCTCGTGTCTCAGCCACAAGGTCCCTTCATGATGACGTATCACCAGGGGGCGGGGTCAGAGCCTCAGGAGAAGCTGAACCCAGGGCGGCAGGGCGTGGGGCCAGAGAAGAGGAAGCCTCAGGAGAAGCTGAACCCGGGGCGGTGGAAGCCTCAGGAGAAGCTGAAGCTGGGGTGGTGGAAGCCTCAGGAGAAGCTGAACCCGGGGCGGTGGAAGCCTCAGGAGAAGCTGAAGCTGGGGTGGTGGAAGCCTCAGGAGAAACTGAACCCGGGGCGGCAGGGGGCTGGGTCAGAGGAGGAGCGTCCAAACACGTGTATGTGTCTGTGGGAATGGAATTTTTGGGTCTAGCCGCTGATTGCTTAGGGCGTCTAAGTCTTAAGCACATGTGCTTTAAATCATGTATCTCCACCTCAAGGTCGCATATCCTCAAGGCAGACCACATTGCACTTATCTTGTAAGTCGCAATTATAGCTATGAGAACCCACGGTGTAGTGAAAATTAAACCATCTCTGAGAGCACGAATCTGTCCCAGGACAGAAGAAGATAATGATTGGGACACCTTCTCATAAAACGAAAAATTTCCCATGGTGGAGGGAAACGCGGGGACACAGAGGTGGGCGGATGCCACTTACCTGTGTCTAGGTGGCTTTCGGGGACCTCATGCCAGGTCATCCAGCGGGGCATGGGTGCGGAACATGATGGGTGCCAGATGTTGTTGTGGTCTGGTGTCAGGCTGCACCGCGGAGAAGAGAGGGGAAGTCCGGAGCAAGGGGGTACACAAATCTTTATTATAGGATGGGGGGTGGTGGCTCAGGCCACATGGAGTCAGCCGACAATGGCTGTCCCTACTACCTGACCACAGGGCGAGAGAAGAGAGAGAGATCTGCGAGGGGGGAGCCGAGAACCCAGAGAGAGAGGGGGGGTGAGGGGGCTTTCTATTGGGCGACAAGCAGGGGTGACGTGTGGGGCCAGGATTGGTTGAAGGGGGCACTGCTAGGATTTTGCAGGGCGTGGTAAAACCTGGGGGTGGAGACTGCAACAGAATAATTCCTCAGCAACAAGGACTCTATAACACCCAACCAAAAAGATGTGTAAACCTATCTTCATAGCAGCACAATTAGTAATAGCTAAAACCTGAAATCAACCCAGGTGCCCAACAACAGATGAGTGGCTGACAAAAAGGAATACTATGCAACTATTAAGAACAGTGAACCCACCTTCTCTGACCCATCTTGGATGTAGCTAGAAGGAATTGTGTTAAGTGAGATAAGTCAGAATGAAAAAGTGGAGTATGGGATTATCCCACTCATAAACAGAAGTTGAGAAAGAAGAACAGAAAGGGAAACTCAAAGCAGGGTCTGACTAAATTTGTAGTAGGGCACCAAAGTAAAAACCCTGGGTTGAGGGTAAGGATGGATGTTCAGCTTCATGGGGTGGGGGGTGGGGGAAAAGGGAGGAGGGATTGGTTGGGACACAGTCTTTTGGTGGTGGGAATGGTGTTTAGGTACACTCCTATTAATATGTAGTCATATAAATCATTATTTCATTAATATGAGAGGGGAAATTTTTTTTGAATATCTCAAACTTTTTAATGTACAGACTGAGTCTTCTTAATACATAGGCTGAGTCTTTGATATGTTGACTCTCTTAAAAGCTTAGTGCAGGGAGAAAAAAAGATACTGGTTGCATAGCTACATGCGAACAATGTCAAAGGACATGGAATATGGTGAGGGTGTGTATGAAACAGAAAATCCTAACAAAGGGATTCTTCAAAGTTAACCCAATTGCCAAACAATGTGATTATTGCAATAACTATCTATTGTCTTCTTAAACCCTAAGACAAAAGGAATCTCGCACTTCGTCTATAAAACCTATGTTTCTCCCAATCCTGGAACCTCTGGGGTGGGGCTCACTTCCCTGCATGCTTCTCTCAAGTCAGGCCAAATGATATTGTATCCACTGATTCCAAACTAATCAATGCAACAAATACCATCCCAGCATGTTTCACCTCAGACTTTGTACAGAGACATCAGTTATGGACTGCCACCTGTCACCCTAATCACTAGGGTGAGACCTTTTGTTTCATGATATTCTCTAACTCCATTCTAGGAGGTTCACTTACTAACAAAGTCCAAAAACCTAGATATAGGCCAGGCCCCATAAGATAGAGCATGTGTTCACATGTATTTATACATTAGGGTAAAATATATACCTGAAGACAAAAATAAACAATAGTCTTTAGTGAGTCAGTATCAAGTTCATAATGAAATAGTGTCTTCTTAGACTTAGATACCCTCCTTACCTACTTCCTATTACAGTTCTCTCACTCACTCCAAAGTTAACCTCATCAAAGCAAGGCCTGCAAAGGCTGAATAAGGGCAAGAGACTGGCATACTTTAATGATGACTCTTTAGTCACTATCAGGCCATTCCATCAGCTGGGGCCCTAATCGGGGATTCCTGAGATTCCCAAACAGACTTGATGGCCCTAGAACTCAAATTTATCCCTCTCTCCATTGTTACTGGTCATTTCTATCAGGAACAGTAGAATAGACCTTTGTGGGCCCCATAGGACCATGCCCTCAACTTGGATCAACAATGGTAGAGAATGTTACATCCTCTAACAGAAGGCTGGACAACATAATCTATGCTACACATGAAGTGGATGGGTTGATACTGGGGAAGTATGGAATGTTCCTACTCATGACCACAGAATGTGAGATCAGGTCTACGGGGATGCAGAGGTCACATAGGCTCCTAAGCTAATTATGGGCCCCAGATCACATCAAATCTATGGAATTTTAAGTCAAAAACATTTATACTACTTTCCCATATTAGGGAGCTACTCTCTTCCTTAATCCAGCTTTCTGGTCTTTTTCCAGCCATGACATCATCTCCCCTAGACAATAATTTGGGTCCACTGGCATATCAGATTTCAGGCTCAGAGACAAAAAGAAAAAGGAAAAAAAAACTAGTATAGCAGTATAGACACAGGCCCTTTGAATTTTAACTAAAATATGCCTCATAGCTACCTAAAAAATGGAGGACCCCCCCAACTCTTCATCTGCACCATACCAGCCCTTAGGTCCATGTTTGGTCAACAATTTGTTTGGCTTTGTATGTTAACTGTCTTGTCAACCGACAGGTTCCAAATGCTAAAATAATGCCGACCAGAATTCCCTGTACAGAGAACCCCACCAACGTGTCCTGGAGCTCTGCTTTTCCAGAGCCCTTCCTCACTAGAGAAAGAGACAGAGTGGGAGTATGGATTGACCTATCAATGCCCATGTTCATCAGGGAAGCAGTTACAGAAGCCAGACAGACCTTCAACCTTCTGCATCCCACAATGACTTTGGGTCCATACTTCCAGAGGGTTAAAGAATAGTGTAGGGAATTGTGAGGATACCGTAGAGCTTGGCAGGACCCTCCATTGAGAAGTGAGGGCCTGAGGGGTACAGCTAATGCTATAAGTCTCTCTCTACTAAGAGGTCAAGCAAGGAAGGATACGGCCTCCATGGTCTGCCCCGCCTGTCAGCCTCACTGCCTCACAATAGCCCACTCCCTTATTATCTCTATCTTCTGTCTGCCCTCAGGATCCCACTCTGGCAGCTGGTTACTGATAACCTTGCTTTCTCGTTCCTTTGACCGATTAAAACTCTTGCTCAACAATTACTGGAAATCTCCTGACCCTCACTCAGACCTTTTGCCTCCTTATCATATATGGTATACACATGTCACTTTCTCCTGCAATGCCTTATAAACTCTGCTTTGCTGTTCAATAAACGGATTGCCATGAGACAAGTCTCTGGGTTTTATCTCACCTAAACACTAGCATTGGGCATAGAGAGAGACCTGTACGGCTCCACCCCTGCTGCCCCAGAACATTCTCTTAGGTCCCTGCATCTGATGTACAACAGAGCGGGTAAGCCAGGAGTTTGTGTCCGGGAAAGAGGTCTCCCCACTGAAGAGTCCGATTGAATAGGAAAGCTATCAGGGAAGGAGATGGGATACGGAGTTCTAATTGTGGGAACTGTATGAAGTTGTACCCCTCTTATCCTAAGGTTTTGTCAATGCTTCCTTTTTATAAATAAAATTAAAAAAAATGTATTTAGAAGAGAGTGATATAAAGCACTGAAGTAAATTATAAAAGTCTTTAGAAACATGACAAGCCAACATAGGAAGTGTGGTTCAACATTCACTTTCATTCTGGTTAGCAGCAAACATAGGTCATTTGTAACTAAGAGACTGTATTATTAGAAGTTTTATTTAATTTTATTATGTTCATATTTTATTTATTGGTCATTTCTGGGGTTACACCACTCTATGTCAGCATTTTCAGGTAGAAAAATGGTCAGATACAGAGTATCAGAGGAAGAAATGAAAGGATAATATATGTGAGGTTTCCCTTATTCCAGTTAGGACTCTTAACCTCAATCAACCACATGGCAATGCAGGAACCTTCCTAGGTGTGCAATATTGTTAGACTTGTTTTTTATTTGTTATTGAATTAAACTTGCATTATTACATTATGTAAGTTCAAAATGTTCATCACTGAAAATCAACATGTGCATATGTTACATTACGTACATCACTGAAAGTTTAATTCTAACTTTCATCATGCAACAGACCTCAATGTTTCTAATATGAGCTGTTCTGAGACACACAATTTGAGGAGAACATTAAGCTTTATGTGAGTATTGCATTTGCCAGAATGAATTAGGTTTTATAGCATATCCCACAATACCTGTACTACTGAAAGTTGTCAAGGGCAAACAATTTACCTTTAGTAAGTAATAAGAAATAGAATCCACAATAAAAGAATAACAAAAATATATTGCATTCTGAATCTAGTAGTTACTAGGCTTTTATAGGTCAAGTAAGATACTGCTGAATTCATATAGAACTTTTTGGAAAAAATATCTTCCTCTTTTGTTTGAGATGCTTGATTTTTCCTCTTTTGAGAATAATGAAGGTCGACAAACTTTAAGACTTGCAATATAAATCATTTGCAAGCTGTAAAATCCCCATGATCACAGCAGACAAATGACAGCTCTTAAAGCCTGTCTCCTGGCATTTCATCACTTTTCCCAGAAGGACATAAATTGCTGGAAGAGAATTTTTGTGGATACATCATCTCATTTCTTAAGATGTTCTGGTACTTGTAAATCATAGTTTGCATCTTTCAGAGTAGAACTGATGGGAATGAATGATAGTATATAAAAGAGGTGTCAGATAATTGGAGGCCAATTCTATCAAGTAACTTTCAAAATGTTATGGAATTCAGGATCACATCTGCCACAGATATTTGAGAAAAACTTATTAAATATAGTGTTAGAATAAATAACAACCTATTTGATTACATGAAAACCCATTTATGTTGTAGAAATTTCAGGGGTCCCAGATATGGCACAGTGTATAAAGCACTGGACTCTCTAGCATGAAGTCTCAAGTTCAATACCCACCAGCACACATACAAGAGTGATGTCTGGTTCTTTATATCTCCTCCTATCTTCCTCATAAATAAAATAATAATAATAAAAAAATTTCATTGTAAAATTCAGAAATAAATTGTTTATTTTATTCTTGTATTGTACATACAAAATGTTTTTAAAGATACTACAGTTCATTCCAATCTTTCTTGCAGCTCCTGCTTATGTTAATATCTTATATGATAACAGTATAGTATTTGAAAATAAAAAAATGGATACAACATGATTAATTTATCTACAGACCTGGTCTGGTATACAATCCAAAAACCAGCATTGAATCTAGATGTCTCCATGGTTTCTTTCACTCCCTGACAATCTCTCAGTCTTTTCTGTCTTCCATGGCATTATTTGAAGAATAATTTATAAAATGTCCCTTAATTTGACTTTGCCTGTTTTTTTTCTTATGATTCAATTGGCATTATTCTATTTTTTCTTTTTTTAACAAGAACATCACAGAAAGGAAACTATGTTCTCCCCATTACATCAAATCACTGGCACTGGTGTTGACCCATCTTGTCATTGATGAAGATAAGCCTGGTTACGAAGTTAAGGTGGTATCTGCCAGATTTACTTAAGAAATAATAATTTCTTAGTAAAGTTCATCTGTTACTCTTTATATCTTGGATCATTCATCCCATCCTGAATCCTGACTAACTTCAATTACTTCTCATTCTTTTTGGCCAGGTAAGGAGTAACTGTTTGAAAAGTAAAAAATATTCAAAGTTATTTTCATAGGTGCTTAGGGTCTTAAAGACCATTTTTCATTTCTGAAACTTAGATGTTACACATAAAAGATGCTAATTGTTTAATCTAAAGTTGAAAATATACTGTTCTCAAACAGTGATGATTCTTAAATGGACAGCATCATAGAGTATTATATGAATACACAGAAGGAAGAAACCTTAAGGCTCAATGATTGAGCTCTGTGTGACTTAGATTCAGAATTTATAGCTTATATAATCATAATGAGACTACATATGCTTTGAATCATGCTTTGGTAAGATCTATTACTGGTCATAGAACATTCTGACTTATCACTGAGGTTACTTCTTTGAAGAAAAATTACATATATCTTCCTTTTCTGAATTCAGGAGTGTCTGGCTCTATGGTTGAAGAGAAAGCAAACTTGAGAAAATCACACTGCAAGGAATTAGGGAATGCAGTAAAAAAAAAAAGAGCCTTTGAAGTAGTAACAAAAATTACACAGGTAAAATATGGTGTACTTGAAAGAATGACAGTCTATAAGCTTTGTCTGGATATAGAATGGGTTAAGCCATGTTGATGACAGAGAGGTAGCTGAAGACTTCAGGTGAGGCAAATTATATAGGCTATAGTAAAGTCAAGAATTTTTGTCCAGGAGCAAAGAATTGTGAATCAATGAAAGGTCAGAAAAATTATTGGATCTTGTTTGGGTTAGAGGAAGACCATTACAGTTTTCTAGTAGAGATTAGATTGGTAGTTAAGTAGGAACTGAATTAGATGCTGTGACTGCTACTATTTCCTCAGTGAGAAGCTATTCAGAGGGGTGGATAAGATAAGTGGTTATGCAAAGACACTATTATGCCTGACGTTCCCAAATCTCAGGTTCAATCCCATCATAATCCAGAGCTGATCAGTGTTTGGGAAGTAAAAAAAAAAAAAAAAAGAAAAAAAGCTATGTCAGGCTAGCATCGAGCAAGAGAGAGATGACCCTGGAACCAAGCTTGTGGCAGCAAGGCAATATAAATCTTTATTCATTCTAGCTCCCCAGAGTTGGGCAGTAACACTCCTGGTTAAGCCACTTGGCACAAACCGCAATGGCTGGCATCAGCTTCTCGGCCTGCACCCGAGCTCCTCCAGCTCGACAAGGAAGAGACAAGACAGAAATGGAAGTGGCTTGACAATACCATACATAGTTAGGAAAGGGGTGGAGAAGGGCAAAAGGGGCCGGGAATGGTATGGACCTCTCCAACAACTGTTGCTAGGGGTTGAACAGATAGGATTAGCAATACTCTGTGGAGAATTAGGAAGGAGACCTTTAGTCATTTTTAAGACAAAGCAGAAGATTGATATGTAGATAATAAAAGGAATGCAGGGTGGAGGTTTAATGTTTTAAGGAATGTCAGCTCCTGGAGGCGGGAATATGCAGGATGTTTTGTGAGGCAAGGAAGGCTTATATGGAGGGCAACCTTTTGAGGTTCCTGTGTTCCTCCTTTTGTTCAACCCCTCTGTAGATTGAGAGACTAACAGGACAGACTCACCTCTCAGGTCAAGCCCTGCCAGGCTCCACCACATCACCACAACCTCCCTACATTTCCCCATTTCTTTTTATCTAATGGCCATATTTGAATGGATCAATGCCTGCAAAAGACTCCATTTCTGTCAGAGGAATAGAGGTGTAGGTGTGAACAGAAACCTTTTGGGCAGAAACCTAAATGATATCGTGCAGGTGTTTTCAAAAGAACTGGTACAAGACAGGAAGCGACAAGTAGGAGAGCAGCAAGAGCCAGAGTGAGGCTGAGGGAAGGCCTGGTGGGTTGAGGAGGCTGCCTGATGGGCAGAGGGATGGGGGCCTGTGGGGTGAAAGGGGTGATCCAGCACTGCAGAGTCCCGAGACAAATGGCTGCAAATTCCATGGACTGCTGCAGTCAGTCCTTGAGAAGTCCACTCCCAAAGCTTTTCCCATGCAGGTGAGGACAGAGGGCTAAGAACCTGGTCCTTGGGCATTGTAACATGTGCACTCAACCAGGTACACTACCACTCAGGCACAAAACAAAATAACTTTAATAAATGGTTTCTTATATAACATTGAAGACAAATGAGCTATAAATACCATAATAGCTTAATTACTAAGTTCCTCAAATATCTAAGATGATTCTATTATTCAATTTCACACAATTCTGAGGCTCATTTTATTCAAATCTTTATCAGCTGAAATTTATTGTCTTAGTAGGTTGAACATAAAATTAAAGATCTATTTCTTCTTTTGTCATAACCCAGTACCTACTGTATCACAACAAACTTACTTCCTAGTATCTGTTACGTTGTTACTTTTCCTCTACTCACCTTTATATGTAACTTAACTATACTGTCTCACTATACTGCCCTATGACTGCAATCTTCGATCCATGAAAATCCTTTCCTTAGCCCATCTCCCTCTGTTTCCTCCATGCAACCTCTGAAGCCTCCACCTCCACCCCCTCTTACTGTGTGGTCACCATACCCCCTTCCATACACACTTCAACCCGCTACCCTCTGTGATAACACTCCATTTAACCCTTTCTTACCCTTGCCACCTCTTTCTTACTGTGCCATGTGACTCATTCAACTCCTTCCTAACTCCTCATCCTCCCTTGCCTTCACTCACTATAGAACCAGATTTTCCTGATACCAGTGATAAAAACAGGAAAATTCTTATTGAACGAGGCCTTAAATTTGATGTATTCCCCATGTTCCCTAAAGGAGAAGGAACTGAGATGGAATATAAAGTTTGGTCAGATAAGATTCCCAGAGATATCTCACCCAGTCAGTTAGTGGGTGAGAGTGTCATTACTTCTCCCAGTGAACATATGAACATTAGGAAAAAAATGACAGGCACCTTGCAGTGCAATCAGCAGACAGAATAAGTGATAAGTTATCTAGCACTCATGTAGAGTCTTCCATCTCTGTTATACAGAAAGCCACAGAACCCCACAGAGAATTTGTGGACAGGTTACAAGAAATTATCAGTAGACAAGTAGACAATAAAGAAGCAGCCAGAATTTTAATTAAGCAGTTAGCCTATGATAATGCAAACCAATATTGTAAAGAAATTCTTGGGGCACTTAAATATCTAGATTTAAGCATTGTTCAGATGATAAAAGCATGTACTGAGGTATGGACAAAACCCCATAAAGCACATGTTATGGCTGCATTTAATCAGGCCACATATGTGGCGGGCTTAGTACAGCCCATACAAAATAAGATTTGTTTTAGATGTAATAATGAGGTCAATTTACAAAAGAACTGCAAAATGAATCTCAAACAGTTTGATTATAAGATACCTGGAGATGACAGATATTTTAAACCTCCCTTAACCAAATGCCCACTCTGTAAAAGAGGCTTTCACTGGGCAATCCACTGTCTATCCAGAGCTTATACAGGAGATAATTCTCTGCCAGATAACAAAAAACAGGTCCCTGGCCCTCCAGCATGCATAGCAATAAGACTATTGGATGACTCTGAAAAATAGCCACTTACTACAGGCATGATTCTTAATAGATTGCTTAACTGTGTAACTTATATCTTTAACCTTCTAGTCTCTCTATGGAAAAGTGATTTATTTGAATATGAGGTATCTATGTATGTACTGACACAATTTTATCCTAAAGCCCTTGTTGATCATGGTTTGCTATTATACACACCTGTGTCTTTTAACCAAAAGTGAAACAATAGAAACTATCCACCAGTTTTTTGGTGTCCTCTCCCCATAACTTTTACTACTGTTTTGCTACTGTGCTCTACCTAACCTCTCTAGTGCAAGCAAATTCTATAATTATTGGTACTGACCATGCAGGGCATATACTGACCAGCTATTAATTCCCAGTCCTTCTCTTACCAAAGTGCTAAGCTCTAGTTAAATGATTATATATTTTTCTGATATAGCAAGAGCCATTGTTTCTTTATGCCTAGACTAGTGTGATTCCTCCCTTTAGGGGTATTTATCTCAGTATACTTTTTAATGTTGTTTCTGAAAAATGGATGTTTCACATATCCTTCAGTTTACTAAGTTGAAATTTATTCCTATCTCTGTGGACACTGTCATAGGCCTTATATATGCTATCTGTTGCATAGAAAGCAACCCATGTTTGTGAACACTTTCTCTGCCTTTGCTGCTAAGGCATTCCTTATTAGACTGACTATGACCCTAAATACGTTTCTAGATTAAGGTTTATTTCTTCTAAACATGCACTTTTGCATGACTTACTACCCCACTAGATGAGTAATTGTGGGACACCAAATGCACCTTTAAAGGACTATTTCTCAGACATGAACAGAATACAAGGAGCTTTATATATTTTAAATTTTGTACTGCATAATTGTGCTGCTATGTGTTACATTTCTCCACAGAGTTACTCTTTCTCCAGCAGATGCCTCTTGATTTGTCTAGTCTTTGTGACTGAAATCAATAAAATTACTAACTTAAGGCATAGGGTATGTTTGTTCTAGTTTATCATTCACAGGTCCTGTTTGGACCCATGCTGAGCAGTTAAACCCCTCTCATCTGAGAACTCCTCACAGGAACACAAGCTGAAGCATAGATTGCAGCAGTCCAACACCCTGGATATGCCAAGATTGCCATCCAGGAGCCACTTGAACTTGGAGACACCTCTGTAATTCTCTGTTCTGAGCTTCACTGAGTGATGGACCATCTCTGGGTTAGACACAGATACTAGACCACATGTCTTCAGGCTAACAGGGCCTTAGCTGATACCCAGTTCCTGCACTCTGGGGGTTGAAGGCAGAGCTTGCAGGGTTATCCTAGAATCACTGAAGATTTGCTTATTTCTCCTATGCTCATACAAACTGTATATCTTGTCCATGTTTATAATCAGAAGTGGGGAATTGTTGTGACCCCAACAGGAGTTCGGGACTATTAGCATATGAATGACATCAGACTGAGGCAGGACACACAGAGAAGGGAAGGTATAAAGCACAGGACTTGGAGCAGCTCAGGCTCTTTTGGCTGCTGCTTCTTCTCCTGTTCAAAAGCATCTTGATGGAGGTGAGCCAGGTATCTGTCATGGCTATTTCTCCTGGGAACTGAACACCTGTGACTCTAATAGCTGGTTAACTTTTAGACCCCTCTACGGCCATGAGCAACCTTTAACAGAGATGATAGTTATTTATCTTATGGACTAAACTTTTGAAAACTATACTCAGACTTTATCGACCTAGCATACTATTAACCCTTGATGAAAACTGCTTATTTTGCCTTTTACCTGTTTCACCCTAATAAACCTTGTGTTGTTTAAACCAGTTTCCAGCTCCCTGCTGTGAGTCCTTTTACATGATGCAGCAGCCCCCACAAAACCCCCTTTTTAAGTTAAAGAACAACAGAACATATACTCAGCCTATGGTCTGTGTATTAAAAGGTTTGAGACATTCAATCTGTTTCTCCCCTCTCATATTAATTAAATAGTGATTCATGCGACAACTAGTTAATAGGAGTGTACATCAATACCATTCCCACCATTACAGTACTGTGTCCCTATCCTCCCTCACCCCCAAGGGAATTTTAGTAGTCGTCTCAAATTGTTAATACATTTCTAATAATGACTTGTTCTTTGAAACACTGACTCTCCCAAAAGCTTAGACCAGGGAGAACATAAGTAACCAGTGGCATTACTTTATAAGACACAGGACTACAAAAACTGAATAACGGCAAGAGACTGGCATACTTTAATGATGACTCTTTAGTAACTATCAGGCCACCCTATTATCTGTGCCCTAGTCAGGGAGTCCTGAGATTCCCACACAGACATGATGGGCCTAGACCTTGAATAGATTCCTCTCTCCATTGTCACTGGTCATCTCCATCCGGAACAACACAATAGACCTCTTTGTGGAGCCCCATAGGAACCTGCCCTCAATGTGGATCAATAACCACAGAAAATGTTCCATCCTCTGAATGGAGGATGGACAACATATTCTATCTACCACCTGAGGAAGATGGGTCCTGAAATTGATACAAGTCAGGACAACATGGAATGTTCCTACTCCTGACCACAGAATGCGAGCTCAAATCCACAGGGATGTAGAAGTTACATAAGATTGTATGCTGAATATAGGCTGCAGATCAAATCAGTGGAGTTTACAGACAACAATATTAATATCAATTAACTTTTCCCATATTTGGGAGTTATTCTTTTCCCTGATTCAGCTTTCTAGTCCTTTTTCCAGGCATGCTATCATCTCCCCAGACAATAACTTGGGCCCACATGCATATCAGATGTCAGACTCACGAAAGTGTATAGTCATGGGCCCTTTGGAATATAACTAAAATAGGCCTACTAGCTATCTACAAAACAGAGACCCCCAAACTCTTCATCTGCACTATTTCAGCCTTGAGGGTCATGATTAGTCAACAATTTGTTTGACTCTATATGTTAACTCTTTTTTCAGCCACTTTGGAATCGGACTTCTCTGGGAAGACAACCCCAACAATGTGTCCTGGAGCCCCGCTTCCCCAGACCCCTGTCCCACTAGGGAACGAGAGAGACAGGTTGGGTGTATGGATTGATTTACCAATGCCCATGTTCAGCAGGGGAGCAATTACAGAAGCCAGACCATCCACCTTCTGAACCCCATTAGGTCCATACTCCAAGAGGGTTAAAGAATAGGGAAGCTATCAGAGGAGGAGATGGGATACGGAGTTCTGGTGGTGGGAACTGTGTGGAGTTGTACCCCTCTTATCCTATCGTTTTGCCAGTGTTTCCTTTTTATAAATACAAATTTAAATATATAAATAAATACTATTAAAAAAGAAAAAAATGAGAATGAGTTTTATGTATCTACTGACAGCATTACCTTTTTTGTATTTACCTTAATTTAAACTGTACAGTTCAAAGCAAGCACATAACATTTACACTTAGTATATTTCTAAGACTTGATAAGGTATTATTAACTATAGTCATCTTGCCCATATAGTAGATTTATAGGTTTGCTCATTCATGATAACAACCTGGTAGCTTGTGATATCCCATTTCTTCTTCCTCCCACCCCATTTCTGAAAAAAAAAATTTTTTATAAGATCATCTTGTTAAAAAAATTTATACAAAAGTGAACTCTTACAGTGTTTATATTATTTCACTTAAGGCTTAGGATCTGGATACAATTTACATTTTATCAATCGTAGGCACTTTGTAGATTTGCTACAATCTGCTCATTCTGAGCATGTGCCTCTTGTGGGATTATGGGTTGATGATATCGAGTTTTCTATGACAGTGTCAATAGAATGCCCATTTCCTATCACCAGTTTCATGCTTGTTGAAGAAATAAATGTAGAGTATTCAGTAAACAGAGACCATCACATTTCAGTTGCTTGATGGTTTCTGATTCCTAGATTTTAGCAGACAATGTATCCCTGGAGCCTGCTGATTACCCATCTTCTTGATCCAAGTGGAGGTAGTAGTTTTGTTTGCTAGTCAAATGTGAATCATGTTTCTTCAGCTTTTCAATAATTTTTAGAATATCCAATTCCAAGCAATAAATTCTCCTTCTGACATGATTTATTCTAGAAGTACTAAAGAAAGACCTGTTGGGCCAGTATTTGTCACCAGAAGTAAGCTTCAGGAATGGGAAAATTGGACTGTTTGAAAGACATGTGTGCATATTATAATTATACAGGTCTCAATTCATGAAAGAATAGGGCTCTAGTGGTCCATGTATACCAATGATAACAGTAACTGAAAGTTTTATCTATGGCCAACTAAAATGAAGTGTATGGTTTTACAGACCAAGTGCTGAAAGCCATAACAAAATATAACACAATTGTCCTGAAGAGTTCAAAGACTGTGAATTTGCTGCTTGCTTCTAACTGTACAGTTTAAATTTAAAAATCTAGTTCAGAAATGTAAGTTATTACGTTTTAAATGGCTAAAAAGCCAGTCCTCGAAGACCATTTCACCTTCATGCATGAGGGTAGTATAAGTGAAAAATAGATGCATGCAGAGGATAAATGTGTGGGCTAGTAAGAAAGTGTGTTGTATTCAATCTTTTGTAGAGTGACAAATGTGCAAGCTAGGACACTTATTGGGGAAGAGTGAAAACACTTAATTATTTGGAGTGTTTGAAAATGGGAAAGAATTAACAACAAAACTTCAGGGTTCTTATGTTTGCTGAAGCTGTTCTTTCTACCACTGTGACTGGGGTGGGGTGGGGGAGTGAGACTCTGTTCTCATTACAATGCTTCTCTATCCAACAGTCTTTGTTCCCAGATGTACATCTAGGAAGGCTGGATATCTGATAGCACCAGAGAACCAATTACATTCATTTCTGGGAGAGGTTTTACACCCCAAGGAATGATATGATATTTATATGTGCATATATATTCACATGTGGAAAGTAATCTGGGTGCACTAGACCATGGAGCATGAAATCAAATTTTGAATTGGTTAAACTTATTTATATGGGTGCATTTTCAGTGATTTTGGCTTCCTTATGTTATTTAGATAGCTAGGAGTGGTTCCATTTGTTTGCTAATATGATTAAGTAAAGGTTAGAACCAGTAGGCATCTATGCCTAAGAAAGCTTCTATGCAATATGCTAGTCAATTATAGAAGAAGATATCTAAAAATACAGAAACAAGACCTAGAAAGTGATTTAAGATGTGACTAATTCATTCACTCTATCCAACTGCATACCCTGAGATAGCCAATTTACCAAAGTTTTGAGAAATGGATAGTTATGAAACTGAGAGATAGCTTACCAAGTAAAGCATTTTTACTTTCTGTGTGTGAAGTCCTGGGTTCAATTTCTGGCATCATGTGGGAGCAACATTAACAGAGTAAGGGAAAACTTCATGGAGAGTAGAACAGTGCTGTGGTGTCTCCTCTCTCTCTCTCTCTCTCTCTGTCTCTCTCTTTCTCTCTCCTTCTCTCAAAAAAGAATGAATAGAAAATATGGTCAGGGAATCCCTCTCACCATATAGCACATATATAAGGTCCTAGGTTAGTTCCCTGGATACACACACACACACACACACACACACAGGAAGAGAGAGAGAGAGAGAGAGAGAGAGAGAGAGAAAGAGAGAGAGAGAATTTTATATAGGAATAATGTCTTTAAAAAGCATTATGAGTTGTCCAGGAGGTAGTGTGGTGGCTAAGGAACTAGACTCAAGCGTGAGGTTCTGAGTTCAATCCCCAGGAGCACATGTACCAGAGTGATGTCTGGTTCTTTCTCTCTCTCTCTTCTTATCTTTCTCATTAATAAATAAATAAAAATCTTTTTTAAAAAAGCATTATGATAGTTATTCTCTGTAAGCTAGAGATATTGCCACTAAAATTTATTCCCAGATTCCAGTGGTATGATAGTTGCCTGGGCAACAGTCCTATAGGCATAATAGTTATGGTTACCATAACTAGAGCAGAGGTGGAGTGGATATTCAGAACACGTAATTCACAGTCATCTTTCATGGTATAAGACTGATCATGACAAATTTTAATAGGTTTGAAATATATGGCCAGCTAATTAAGGAAGATTAAACTTGTTCTGAATTATCAAAAGAACCCTAGCGCTGAAAAATGGAAGATTTACTTCAGTTATCAAGAGACATGTAAGCTTTTGCTTAATTGGAAGGCATCTGTGAGTTCACAGATTCAAGTTCCCTCAGAGAAGAATCCTTTAGTTAAATCACAAATGCATACTGTGTTCTTCCTGCAGGGACCTGTATCAGTTTATTATTACTGTGTGCTGAGAAATAGGAACTGCAGAAATGAGTGTTTCAGGCAACACTGAACCACAGTTTTGAATTAATTCTAGTCCTTGCATATACCAGTTACAACAATTGTCAACAGATCAGTGACAAATAATGAAAGATCCAGGTTTTAATGAAACTGTGATAAGAACTCATGTTAAATAGGTTTTAATGGTTCTCAAATCCATTTTGTTTTGTTTTTTTTCATTTCTTAAAGAAAATGACTTTAGAATACATATATATCCGTGTGTGTGTGTGTGTGTTTAAAATCTGTATAATATATATATTATTTGTTTTTATATAGAAATTTTTGTGTGAAGATTCTGAAATTTATGTGTGAATATATATTTCTATCAAATTTAGAATGGTCATATAATCCTTTTGACCAATAGAATAATATGGAAAATTTCTGGAATTCTCTGAAACCCTTTTCTTTAATTTCCCCTCTTTTTCTTGATAACATAGTTAATGAAAAGCAGCTCTTGATTTTGGGGAGGAGGAAACTTAATTAGTGACTCCTCAAGTGTATGATGATGAGGTAATGATTACTTTCTCATTTTTTAAACTCTCTTATCTTTTTCTCTGTGAAGAAGACACCTAAGTCTTGAGAAGTGGTAGTAAATTAACTTACTCAGCCAATTCAATTTTACGTTTTGTATAATGTGTAATCTGTCCTAGAACAAAACAATACTGTCATATGTTTTATAAATGATATGTTGAATACATTGGTTTTACATCCTTATGCAGAGAATATCAGAATCACTATCCTATATTTACTAGAGGTTTCTTCTCTGCTTACAAAGGATGAATAGATTTGACTCTGTAGCCTCAAACCATGATTGTCTATAAGAACTATGATCATCTAATATCACAATATGTCCCACTGATCTATTACACTGAAGATATCATGCTGCTAGAATAGATGGTTAGAGAATAGTAGATGCTTCTATAAGAACAAGAGAATAGAAAGGAGGTAAGTTCCAAGAAACTTCAGAACATTTCAGAGCATCAAGGGATTGGAGGAGCATGTCCAGGCATCTCTTCAAAAATGACAGACAACTCATTTCCCTCTTACTGAGAAACAGAAGCAACACTCAATAATTGTCTTTGAGTTATAGCAAAAAACCATACTACATTTGAGCATGTTTTGATCCCTTCATCTAACAACCACAGTACTGTTAGCTCTGAGTGGTGGATATCCTAGAGTTGCTTCTACCAATATTTACAACATTTTTGTAAGTATTCTAACCTTTCTATTTTATCCATTTCCCATAAGATGAATGTGTTTCATTTTAATGTGATTCAGTGCTGAAAGAGAAGGGAAAAATATTTCAAATTAATGTCAGTGGTTGAGATGTCTGAATTTATTCAATTCTTGGAGTGACTGTCATATTATAAGGAATATCCACACAGCTAGATAATTCAAGCTCAATAAAAAACAGATTAATTGAAAATGAGAACATCAGAGCATGGAATTTGAATTTTTTTACCCACTTGGGTACAAAAGGCTGACTTGGTAATGGAGAAACTGTCTAAGTGTTAGATAAAAGAGTGAAACAGTCACAAACATTGACCTAAGATAAGTCTAATAAGCAAGACAGAAAGGCAGATAGTAGCTTCAAAGAAAGATAGAAAAAGAAAAGTAGAGAAAAGCAATAAAGAAGTAACAGGGACATTAGAACTATTTCCTGATTTGAAATTCATGGGCTATGGAATAATAAATGCTTGTTTTTCAAAAGTTACAAAAGTGATAAAGACAGGATTTGCTTGGCAATATTAAGAAAATAAAAGTGGGGAGATACCTTGATGGATAGAACACAGGTTTTACAAGCCTCAGGTTCCAGATTCTTTTTTTTTTTTTTTTTTTTACCAGAACACTGCTCAGTTCTGGCTTATGGTGGTGCTGGGGATTGAACCTCAGACCTCAGAGCCTCAGAGCCTCAGGCTTGAAAGGCTTTTGCATAACCTTTATGCTGTCTCCCCAGCCCGAGGTTCCAGATTCTATCCTCTCTGTTTTGAGTACAGAAGTGCTGCATTAACTTCTCTCTCTCATGCAAACAAACAACAACAACAAAAAAAAAACCAGGGAGTCGGACGGTAGCGCAGCAGGTTAAGCGCAGGTGGCGCAAAGCGCAAGGACTGGCCCAAGGATCCCGGTTCAAAGCCCTTGCTCCCACCTGCAGGGGAGTCGCTTCACAGGAGGTGAAACAGGCCACCAGGTGTCTATCTTTCTTCCCCCTCTCTGTCTTCCCCTTCTCTCTCCATTTCTCTATGTCCTATCCAACAACGACGACATCAATAAAAACAATACTTACAACAATTAAAAAAAACTCTAACTCACATGAAATAAATAAATCCCATTAAAAATAACATGAAGATTCTATTAATCAGAAAGTGTGTGGTAGTGGTGGGGATGACAAAAAGGAAAATTAAATTTGTGAACCATAACACTGTAATTCTAGAGAGTGGACAAAGTAAGGAAGGAAAGAAACCTTTAATTTTCCTATATAGGAAAAAATATATAGCTCCATATACTTCTGTTGAAGAGAATCAAGTTCCTCTCACAATGGATAGGGCACTCAGTCACCTATCAATGCAAAAAGCAACAGCAGTTAATTTTGTTCAACCTGAAGAGGAGGGAAAAGGGACATGTATATATAATAATAGTAATAATAAAATAAGATAGAGTAAAACCGAACAATCAGTCTGCAGCTTGACCATTGCAGATTTTCTGCAAGCAGCCCAAGCAAAGATAACCAATTATCAGAAGTATATATATATAAAAAAAAAACCCAGATGGTCTTTCCCTGGCAGGGCTGAGGTTCTGATTGGCCAGGTATTTTATCACTCATATAGAACTCCAGCCACCTAAAAAAAAAGAGAGAGAGAGAAGGAAAAGAAAAAGGTTTGGAATGACATTCCTGTATGCCAGGAAACTTAGTAAAAAAAAAAAATAGCTCTGCAAAAAGTCTGCTAGGAGCAGCTGGCCAGTCCTTCTGGGGTGGGGGTGGGGTCAGAAATAGTTCAGAAATAGTGAAGACAAATATTTTCTTTTCTTTGTCCATTTGGCATCTGTTTGCCAGCCCAAGAGTGGGTTATAGGACTCTTTTTTGGTGTCACCTTGGCCACACCCCATTCACTCTTTTACAGATGCAGCAGTTATCCTACCCTCTCCAGAGAATCCCAGCTTGTAAGCGGTTTATTTATTTACTTTTTCCTTTGAGCTTACATCAGGTGTTGGTTTCCAAGTCGCCATCTTGGCTCTGCCCCTAAAAGGTGAAATTTTAACTAGCTATGATTCTTTTTAACAGAACCAAGGACTTTAAAGCTCAAAGACAGGAGCCTGGTTGAGGACCCAGTGCCTTATGGTGAAAGAAGATGACAAGTTGGTGATTTGTGGACATTTATCATGGGAAGATAAAAAGCTTGTGAGAGAAGTCTTGCAAATTAACATTTTTCCCAATAATGCAACTTAAAATTATATAAAATTAAAAGGTGGCCATAGATGATGTTAAATAACAAAAGCATGTCTCCAGATTTACTTCATGTGCTGTGAAAATGTGTCATTTGAAATATAAAATATACCTTTAAATCATAAACTTTATGAAAATGTTACCCCCAAACCAGATGCTGCTTAATTGGACAGAAGTGGAGCAGAGAAGATACTTATTCTACACCCCCAAAATCTTTGCTGGTTACTTTACAGTAAGTAGGTTGATGTTCCAAGAACTTTGGGAAATTTTCTGGCAAATTTTTAAATCGTTTCATGAAGAAGTAGCCTTTCAGAGATCTAAGAGTGTTCAACTATCCAAGTTTTTCATTTACTCATTTAAGTCATTGAGAGGACTTTTTGCTGTTGACTAAGAACACACACACACACACACACACACACACACACACACACACAGAGAGAGAGAGAGAGAGAGACCACAACAGTAAAGCTTCCCCAAGTGCTGGTGGTACTACTATGTGGTTTACTTAAGGCTCAAACCTGGATTGCATGTGATACAAAACAGGTTTCTTATAAGGTGAACTGTCTGACTCTGGGTGCTGTTTGTCGATTGCTTGTTTTTAGTGAGCTAGAGTTTTGTGCATGTGTGATTTCATCAGTTATAACCAGACTTTTTCAGAGACATACTATCTTACTAGTTTCAGGCTGTCTGCAGGAGGGACTCAAATTGGACTATTCAAATGACAAGGAAAACAAATAGGTGAGCTATCTGACCAGTCCAGTGCATTTTCTGTTTATTAAAAAATTACTCTTACACAGTTTAACAGGAAAAAAAGATAAACTCTCTCTGTCTGCCTATGTATGCATGTACATATCTGTTGTGTGTATATCTATCTATAATCATCTATTTTTTCTTTATAGAACTTCCTTAAGCTTAGCTGGTAGCAGCATATGTCATATGTACTGAGTTTTCAGAAAAGTCATGACTTATTTTTCTGGGCAAAAATGTGTCATGACTTTTCTGACAATATTAAGTGTATTTTACAAAGCATGAACTGGAGCAAGCTTGATGAATGAACTCCATTTTGAAAGCAACTTTATCAAAAAATTAATGTTTTGATACAAAAAGTTTGCATGAGTAAAATCAAAACATAAATATCACACAAAACCAGAAAAGTAAACACATCTAGCCCTTGCATCAGATTTGGGAAATAAATTAGAAATAAATCTGAACATATATAAAATTAGTGGAGGTATTTGCCTATAGTCACACACTGGACATTTGACAATTAACATATAGGGGACTGGGTGGTGGTGTACCTGGTTGAGTGCTCATGGTACAATGCACAAGGACCCAGGTTCAAGCTCCCAGTCCCCATCTGCAAGGGAAAGTTTTGTAAGTGGTGAAGCAGTGTTGCAAGTGTCTCTCTCTGTATCACTTTCTCTCTATCTCTCCCTTCTCTCTTGATTTCTATCAAATAAATACAACAAAAATAAAAATAATGATATATTTTAAAGAAAATTAGTATATAAAATATGATAAAATATACATTATTAAAAGAGAGGGTCCTTGTTGAAAGTATATTAAGAGCTCTGAAAACAGCAGCTTAAAAATGTATTATTTTCTCCACAGAATACTCAATATATCTGCCCTCATTTCTTTTGATTTTCCATATAATACCAAATAATTGGGCTAGAAACACTAGCTTGAGGCAATTGTATTCAGATCACCCCTATAAATATACATGCTTCAGAGTATACATTCTCATTGAGGGCAAGATCATTTCCAAAGGACTTAAAGGAATGTGACTCAGCAGATAGAGTGCAGAATTTACATGTATGAGGTCCCCTGGGCTGTGCATATGCTGGAACGAAACTCTGATCTCTCTTTCAGAAACAGATAAATAGATCTTTAAAGCAATTGCTCTCCAGGGGGCATACAATGGTCCATACTGAAATAGAAAGTAAAATAATTTAATATATATGGTAACATATGCATATACCATATATTTATGATATTAAAATTTCATAGGAAAAGTAAATAGAAAAAAAGAGATATACAAAAGAGTTCCTCATGGAGGTATAGTTTAAAAATATGTTTGAGGAAAACTGTCTTACAAAAAGACTAAGGTGAATAAGAGAAGCAGAATGTATGAATTTCTTTTTGAGTCTTCTGTCAAATTTTGATTAATAATATGTAATTTTACAGTGCATGAGTGAGGAATAGTAATTGTCTTCTAGAAAGTTGAAATATAAAGAGTAAAATGTATTTCAAATAACAATTTGCATCTTTTTTAGTAGCTGCTTCTTGGGATACATATATGACAAGCATATAATATGGGCTAGATTAGAAACTAACTCATGAAGAAATTTCTCTCAAGGATTACTGAAGTACTGAAACTACAGAGAGACTTGCTGCAAATAAGAAATGACTCTAGAAAAGGGTCTGGAGATCATCATTAAAGCACACAGTTGCAAAATAGAGACTTTCAGAGGTGGAGTTACAGAGCAGCAGCAGCTGTGTTTCTCTCCTCTCCCGGGTCAACTAGGAATACCAAAGAAGACTACCTGGGACTGCAAAAAGACAGGACTAGAATGACTTCAGGAACTCACCAAACCACAGGTGAGTGCAAACATGTGTAGCACATGGACAGAGTCTAGGGATTGATCAAGTGTCTCATAACAGTCTGGCAGTTTACCAGTTGAGACACCAACTCAAGTCTGTTTCACCAACAAAAAGACAGCTGAAGGGAGGAGAAGACTCCCCTAAGACTCACCAAATGCAAATGTGAATTTCCATTGCTATTGCCCTCAGAATCTGGAGCAGCGGGGGGCGGGCGGGAGGACCCTTGTCAGGAATCAGTGATTAGGCTAAGAAGCCTACTTATAGTTTAAAAGCCCTCAGGCTCAAATAGACTACAGGGAAGAAAAAGAACAAAAGAGGCTTTTAAGCCACTGAGCTCCAACTCAGGGATTAAAATACTATTGAAACGACTGTCAATTCCAACAACTGTAAACTCTTTAATTACCTTACTTAGACACAAGTCAGTCCAGGCAAGAGTGATCAGTAATTTGAAAAGTATTGAGAGAGGGACCTCATAACATACTATATAAGTTAAAGGAACAAGAAGAAATAATGGAGAAATAAACCAGGACAAGAGTCTAGGTAAAAGCCCCCCTAATGTTGAACCATGAAATAATGAGGTCAACATCCAAACACTAGTTAAGAAAATAATCACAGGAGTGAGTAAAGGGTTTGAGAGGATTGTCATCAGAAATGCAGAAACAACCAGTGAGACTCTGGAAGAAAACACTAATTATCTCAAGGTTATTAGAGAGCTGAAAGCTGACATAGCTGAGCTAATAACACAACTAGCTGAACAAGCTAAAACAGTATTAGAACAGGGTAACAAAATAGATGAACTCCAGAAAACAGTTGAGGGGAGAGAGAATAGAATAAATGAGGCTGAAGACAGAATTAGCAAGATACAGGACAAATTAGAGACAACTAAAAAAGCAGTAAGAGATCTGAAAAAGAGATTAAGATATATCGAAAACAACAACAGAGGCCTATGGGATGACTTCAAAAGAAATAATATATGCATTATTGGCTTATCAGAGGAAGAAAGAGAGGGGGGGAAAGAAAGCATTCTTCAGGACATAATAGCTGAGAACTTCTCTATTCTAGACAACATCAAAGACAAAAAGTTTCAAGAAGCCCAGAGGGTCCCAAATAGAATTAAGCCAGACTTAAAGACACCAAACCACATCATATTTAAAATGGAAAGGAATAAGGATAAAGAAAGGATCCTGAAGGCTGCAAGAGAAAAAACAAAGAGTTACCTACACAGGAAAACTCATAAGATTAGCAGCAGACTGCTCCAAACAAACACTAGAGGCCAGAAGAGAATGGCAAGATATCTATCGAGTGCTCAATCTATTGAGAAAGACTTTCAGCCAAGACGACTGTATCCTGCAAGACTATCATTCAGGCTAGATGGAGGCATAAAACCCTTGTCAGACAAGGAACAGTTGAAAGAATCAACTATCACCAAACCTGCCCTGAAAGAAGTCCTGAAATTTCTCCTATAAAAAGTTATACCACCATAAATATGCCATGTATGAAAACTCTAAAAAAACTACAAGTATGGTGTTAAAATATCTTCAATCTTTGATACCAATAAATGTCAATGGCCTGAATTCACCTATTAAAAAGCACAGAGAAAGAAGATGGATCAAAAAACACAACATAACAATATACTGTCTATAGGAAAGCTACCTAACTCAACAAGACAAACACAGACTCAAAGTGAATGGATGGAAAACTATCATACAAGCCAATGACCCACAAAAAAGGGCAGGAACAGCTATTCTCATACCTGACATGATAGACTTTAAAATAAATAAAATTTTAAAAAGACAGGGATGAACACTACTTAAGGCTCACTGGATCAGTCAATCAAGAAGACTTAACAATTATTAACATCTATGTACCCAATGAGAAGCCATCTAAATACATTAAACATCTACTGAAAGAGCTACAGCAATATATTAACAGCAACACAGTATTAGTAGGGGACTTCAATAACCCACTCTCTCAATTTGACAGATCATCCAGGCAGAAAATCAGTAAAGACTTGAGAGAGCTAAATGAGAAGATAGATAAGCTACAACTATTGGACATTTTCAGAGTCATTCATCCCAAGAAAGTGGAATACACATTTTACTCAAGTCCACATGGGTCATTCTCAAGGACAGACCATATGTTAGGCCACAAAGACAGCATCAGCAAATTCAAGAGCATTGAAATCATCCCAAGCACCTTCTCAGACCACAGTGGAATTAAACTAACACTTAACAATCAACAGAAGATTAGTAATAGTCCCAAAATGTGGAAGCTCAACAGTACACTCTTCAACAACTACTGGGTCAAAGAGGAAATAAAGGAAGAAATCAAAATGTTTCGAGAGTTCAATGAAAATGAAGACACAAGCTATCAAAATATTTGGGACACAGCTAAGACATTACTGAGAGGGAAGTTCATAGCCATACAGGCACACATCAGGAAACAAGAAAAAGCACAAATAAACAACCTGATTGCATATCTTAAAGACCTAGAAGAAGAAAAACAAAGGAACCCTAAAGCAAACAGAAGGACAAAATGGCTAAAGTTAGGGCAGAAATAAATAACATTGAAAATAAGAAAATCATACAAAAGATCAACAAAAGTAGAGGTTGGTTCTTCGAAAGAGTGAACAAAATCAACAAACCTTTAGCCTGACTCACAAAACAAAAAAGGGAGAAGACCCAAATAAATTGGATACTAAATGAAAGAGGAGATATCACAACAGACACCTCAGAAATTCAACATATTATGTGAGGCTTCTATGAACAACTATATGCCACCAAGCTAGAGAACCTGGAAGAAATGGACAATTTCCTAGATACCTACTAACTTCCAAAATTAAGTAAAAAGGAACTTGATAACATGAAAAAGCCCATCGCAGCTAATGACATTGAAACAGTTATCAAAAACCTTCCCAAGAATAAAAGTCCTTGAACAAATAGTTTTACAAATGAATTCTACAAAACCTTCAAAGAAGAACTAATACCTCTATTTTAAAAAGTCTACCAGAAGATTGAAGACACCGAAATATTCCCTTCCAGAGTCTATTAAACCAACATCACTTTGATACCAAAAGCAGACAGGAACACAACCAAAAAAGAAAACTACAGACCAATATCTCTGATGAACATAGATGCTAAAATATTGAACAAAATTCTAGCCAACTGGATACAGCAGTACATTAAAAAGATTGTTCATCATGACCAAATGGGGTTTATCCCAGGCATGCAAGGTTGGCTTAATATATGTAAATCAATCAACTTGAACTCACCTTCTCTGACCCATCGTGCATGGAGCTAGAAGAAATTATGTTAAGTGAGATAGCTCAGAAAGATAATGACTAGTATGGGATGATCCCACTCATAAACCAAAGTTGAGTGAGAAGAACAGAAAGGAAAATTCAAAGAAGGAGTTGACTGAATTTGGAGTAAAACCAAAACAAAGAAAAACCCTGGGTGGAGGGTGAAGGTGGATGTTCAGCTTCATGGGGCAGGGTTGGGGGGGTGGGGAGGGAACACAGTCTTTTGGTGGTGAGAATGGTGTTTATGTACATGCCTATATGAGAGCGGAAAAATTGATTGAATATCTCAAACTCTTAAAGCACAGACTGAGTCTTTTTAATACATAGGCTGAGTCTTTGATATGTTGACTCTCTTAAAAGCTTAGTCCAGGGAGAAAAAAAGATACTGGTTGCATAGCTACATGCAAACGATGTCAAAGGACATGAAATATGGTGAGGGTGTGTATGAAACAGAAAATCCTAACAAAGGGATTCTTCAAAGTTAATCAAAATGCCAAACAATGTGATTATTGCAATAACTATCTATTGTCTTCTTAAACCCTAAGACAAAAGGAATCTCCCACTTGGTCTATAGAGCCCATGTTTCTCCCAATCCTGGAACCTCTGGGGTGGGGCTCACTTCCCTGCATGCTTCTCTCAAGTCAGGCCAAATGATATTGCATCCACTGATTCCAAACTAATCAATGCAACAAATACCATCTCAGCATGCTTCACCTCAGACTGTTCTTCTAGCGTTTGCCCTTCTTCCGTAGCCAGTCAACAGCGTCAGGTTGAGCCTGATGTAAAGTTTCGAGACCTCCTTTGAATCTGAAGAGGTGGCAGTCGTTGACTATGTGGGTCATAGTCTGTCTGTAGCCACAGGGGCAATTCGGGTAGTCTCTGGCTCCCCAGCGATGGAACATAGCGGTGCACTGGCCATGGCCTGTTCGATAGCGATTGAGGAGGGCCCAATCATAACGTGCTAGGTCAAAGCCGGGTTGACGCTTGCAGGGGACTGTGTACAGAGACATCAGGCATGGACTGACAACCCTTCACCCTAATCACTAGGGTGAGACCTTTCCTTTCATGATATTCTCTAATTCCATTCTAGGAGGTCCACTTCCTAACAAAGTCCAAAAACCTAGATATAGCCCAGGTCCCATAAGATAGAGCATGCATTCACATTTATTTATACATTAGGGCAAAATATATACCTGAAAACAAAAATAAACAATAGTCTTTAGTGAATCAGTATCAAGTTCATAATGAAATAGTATCTACTTAGAGTCAGATACCCTCCTCACCTACTTCCTATTACAGTTCTCTCATTCACTCCAAAGCTAACCTTAGCAAAGCAAGGACTGCAAAAAGGAGGACTGCAAAAGGGCAAGAGACTTGCATACTTTAAGGATGACTCTTTAGTCACTGTCAGACCACCCCGTCAGCTGGGGCCCTATTCATCAAGTCCTGAGATTCCCATACAGACATGATGGGCCTAGACCTCAAATAAATCCCTCTCTCCATTGTTACCGGTCATTCCTATCAGGAACAACACAATAGACCCTTTTGTGGGCCCCCATAAGACCTTGCCCTCAACTTAGATCAACAATGGTAGAGTATGTTCCATCCTCTGAAGAGAGGCTGGACAATATACTTTATGCTACACCTGAGGAAGATGTGTCCTGATATTGGGGCATCTTGGAATGTTCCTACTTATGACTACAGAATGTGAGCTCAGACCTACAGGGATGCAGACGTCACATAGGCTCCTAGGATGAATATGGGCCCCAGATCACATCAGATCAATGGGGTTTACAGTCAACAATATTTATACACCTTTCCCATATTTGGGAGCTACTCTCTTCCCTGATCCAGCCTTTTGGTCATTTTTCCAGACATAACACTATCTCCCCAGACAATAACTTGGATCCACCTGCATATCAGATTTCAGGCTCATGCAAAAACAACAACAACAAAAGAGTATAGTTATAGGCCCTTTGAAATATAACTAAAATATGCCTACTAGCTATCCACAAAATGGAGGACCCTCCAGCGCTTCACGTGCACTATTCCACCCTTTAGGTCAATAATTGTCCAAAAGTTTGTTTGGTTTTGTATATTAACTCTCTTTTCAGCCACCAGGTTCCAGATGCTAGCAGGATGCAATCAGACTTCCCTGGACAGACAACCCCACCAATGGCCTTGGAGCTCTGCTTCCCAAGAGCCCTTCCTCACTAGGGGAAAAAAGATACAGGCTGGTAATATGGATTGACCTGTCAATGCCCATGTTCAGCGGGGAAGCAATTACAGAAACCAGACCTTCAACCTTCCTATTACCACAATGATCTTGGGTCCATACTCCCAGAGGGTTAAAGAGTAGGACAGCTATCAGGGGGTTGGTATAAGAAGGTCTGGTGGTGGGAATTGTGCGAAGCTGTTCCCCTCTCATCCCATGGTTTTGTCAATGTTTCCTTTTTATAAATAAAATTTTTTTAAAAAAGATTGTTCATCATGACCAAGTGGGTTTTATCCCAGGCAGTCAAGGTTGGTTTAATATACATAAATCAATCAACGTGATCCACCACATCAACAAAAGCAAGACCAAAAACCACATGGGCATTTCAATAGATGCAGAGAGCCTTTGAGAAAATACAACATCCCATTATGATCAAAACACTACAAAAATGGGAATAGATGGAATATTCTTGAAGATAGGGGAGTCTATATATAGCAAATCTACAGCCAACATTATAGTCAATGGTGAAAAACTGGAAGCATTTCCACTCAGATCAGGTACATGACAGGGCTGCCCACAATCACCATTACTATTCAGCATAGTGTTGGAAGTTATTGATAGCATTCAGGCAGGAGCAAAGAATTAAAGGGATACAGATTGGAAGAGAAGAAGTCAAACTCTCCCCATTTACAGATGGCATGATATTATACATAGAAAAACCTAAGGAATCCAGCAAGAAGCTTTTGGAAATCATCAGGCAATACAGTAAGGTATCAGGCTACAAAATTAATATTCAAAAGTCAGTGGCATTCTTCTGTACAAACACTAAGTTAGAAGAAGATGAAATCCAGAAATCAATTCCTTTTACTATAGCAACAGAAACAATAAAATATCTAGGAATAAACCTAACCAAAAAAGTGAAAGACTTGTATATTGAAAATTATGAGTCACTAGTCAAGGAAATTGTTAAAGACACAAAGAAGCGGAGAGATAATTCCATGTTCATGGGTTGGAAGAATTAACATCTTCAAAATAAATACACTACTCAGAGCCATCTACAAATTTATTGCTATCCCCATCAAGATCCCAATCACATTTTTAGGAGAATAGAACAAATGCTATAAATGTTTATCTGGAACCAGAAAAGACCTAGAATTGCCAAAACAATCTTGAGAAGAAAGAACAGGACTGGAGGCATCACACCCCCAGATCTTAAATTGTATTATAAGGCCATTGCCATCAAAACTGCTTGGTACTGGAACATGAATAGACATACTTACCAGTGGAATAGAATTGAGATACCAGAAGTAAGCCCCCACACCTATGGACACCTAATCTTTGACAAAGGTGCACAGACTACTAAATGGGGAAAGCAGAGTCTCTTCAACAAATGGTGTTGGAAAATCTGAGTTGAAACATGCAGAAGAATAAAACTGGACCACTAAATTTCACCAAATACAAAAGTAAATTCCAAGTGGATCAAGGACTTGAATGTTAGACCAGAAAGTATAATATACTTAGAAGAAAATATTGTCAGAACTCTTTTCCAAATAAATTTTAAAGACATCTTCAATGAAACAAATCCAATTGCAAAGAAGACTAAGCCAAGCATAAACCTATGGGACTACATCAAATTGAAAAAATTCTGCACAGCAAAAGAAACCACTACCAAAACCAAGAGACCCCTCAACAAATGGGACAAGACATTTATATGCCATACATCAGACAAGAGGCTAATAACAAAAATATATAAAGAGTTTGCCAAACTCAACAACAAGAAAATAAATAACCCCATCCAAAAATGGGGAGAGGACATGGACAGAATATTCACCACAGAAGAGATCCAAAAGGCTGAGAAACACATGAAAAAATTCCCCAAGACTTTTATTGTCAGAGAAATGCAAATAAAGACAACAATGAAATACCACTTCACTCCTGTGTGAATGTTATACATCAGAAAAGGTAACAGCAGCAAATTCTGGAGATGTTGTGGGGTAAAATATATCCTTCTGCACTGCTGATGGGAATGTAAATTGGTCCAACCTTTGTGGATAACAGTTTGGAGAACTTTCAGAAGGCTAGAAATGGACCTATCATATGATCCTGCAATTCCTCTCCTGGGGATATATCCTAAGGAACCCAACACATTCATTCAAAAAAATCTGTGTACACATATGTTCTTGGCAGCACAATCTGTAATAGCCAAAACCTGGAAGCAACCCAGGTGTCCAACAACAGATGAGTGGCTGAGCAAGTTGTGGTATATATACACAATGGAATACTACTCAACTATACAAAAGAGTGACTTCGCTGTTTTCAGCTGATCTTGGATGGACTTTGAAAAATTCATGTTAAGTGAAATAAGTCAGAAACAGAAGGATGAATATGGGATGATCTCACTCTCAGGAAGAAGTTGAAAATATCAGAAGAGAAAACACAAGTAGAACCTGAACTGGAATTGGCATGTTGCACCAAAGTAAAAGACTCTGGGGTGGGTTTGGTGGGTGGAGAATACACATCCAGATAGGATGACAGAGAATCTAGTTGGGGTTGTATTGTTATATGGAAAACTGAGAAATGTTGTGCATATATAAACTATTGTATTTACTGTTGAATGTATAATGTTAATTCCCCAACAAAGAAAATTAAAGAAAAGAATCTTTAAAGTAAAACCCTATGAAGAGCCTGAATCATAAAAAAAAGAACACACAGTTGCTTACCGTAGGTCCCAGAGACTCTAGGCTCACCTCTCAGGCATATTTTACACCAGAATTGAACAGTGCTATAGTATCTACCTCTCTGTCATAAAAATAAATAACTAGCTTTATTTGTTTGTCTTTATTTATTCATTCCTTTTTAAAGGGAGGGAGAAAAAGAGAAAAACAGAGAAAAAAACAACTGGGGGTGGGGGTGGGAGAGTACCACAATAAAGAAGGACCTGATTTTTCTCCGAGTACATCTCAGGGAGAGAGAGGTCTATGCCAGTTCAATTTATTTAAGATAAGAAGTGAAGCCACTAACCCATGCTCATGGATTGGAAGAATAAATATCATCAAAATAAATATTCTCCCCAGAGCCATATACAAATTTAATGCAATACCCATCAAAGTTCCACCAAGCTTCTTTAAGAGAATAGAACAAACACTACAATCATTTTTCTGGAACCTGAAAACACCTAGAATTGCCAAAACCATCTTAAGGAAAAGAAGCAGAAATGGAGGCATCACACTCCCAGACTTTAAACTATATTATAAAACCATCATCATCAAAACAGCATGGTACTGGAACAAAAATAGGCACACAGACCAGTGGAACAGAATTGAAAGCCCAGAAGTAAATCCCAACACCTATGAGCATCTAATCTTTGATAAGGGGCCCAAAGGATTAAATGGAAAAAGGAGGCTCTCTTCAATAAATGGTGCTGGGAAAACTGGGTTGAAACATGCAGAAGAATGAAATTGAACCACTTTATCTCACCAGAAACAAAAATCAACTCCAAATGGATCAACGACCTAGATGTCAGATCAGAAACAATCAAATACTTAGAGGAAAACATTGGTAAAACACTTTCCCACATACACCTCAAGGACATCTTTGATGAATCAAACCCAATTGCAAGAAAGACTAAAGCAGAAACAAACCAATGGGACTACATCAAATTGAAAAGCTTTTGCACATCCAAAGAAACTATTAAACAAACAAAGAGACCCCTCACAGAATGGGAGAAGATCTTCACATGCCAGACATCAGACAAGAAACTAATCACCAAAATATATAAAGAGCTCAGCAAACTTAGCCGCAAAAAAGCAAATGACCCCATCCAAAAATGAGCAGAGGATATCAACAAAACATTCACCTCAGAGGAGATCCAAAAGGCTAACAAACATATGGAAAACTGCTCTAGGTCACTGATTGTCAGAGAAATGCAAATTAAGACAACACTAAGATACCACCTCACTCCTGTAAGAATGGCATACATCAAAAAGGACAGCAGCAACAAATGCTGGGGAGGATGTGGGGACAGAGGAACCCTTTTACATTGCTGGTGGGAATGTAAATTGGTACAGCCTCTGTGGAGAGCAGTCTGGAAAACTCTCAGAAGGCTAGACATGGACCTTCCATATGATCCAGTAATTCCTCTCCTGGGGTTATACCCCAAGCACTCCATAACACCCAACCAAAAAGAGGTGTGTACTCCTATGTTCATAGCAGCACAATTCATAATAGTTAAAACCTGGAAGCAACCCAGGTGTCCAACAACAGATGAGTGGCTGAGAAAGCTGTGGTATATATACACAATGGAATACTATGCAGCTATCAAGAACAATGAACCCACCTTCTCTGACCCATCTTGGACAGAGCTAGGAGGAATTATGTTAAGTGAACTAAGTCAGAAAGATAAAGATGAGTATGGGATGATCCCACTCATCAACAGAAGTTGATTAAGAAGATCTGAAAGGGAAACTAAAAGCAGGACCTGATCAAATTGTAAGTAGGGCACCAAAGTAAAAACCCAGTGGTGAGGGGTAGACATGTAGCTTCCTGAGCCAGTGGGGGGTGGGAATGGGCGGGAGGGATGGGTCACAGTCCTTTGGTGGTGGGAATGGTGTTTATGTACACTCCTAGCAAAATGTAGACATATAAATCAGTAGTTAATTAATATGAGAGGGGGAAATCAATTGTATGTCTCAAAGTTTCTCAAAACACAAACTGAATCCTTTTAATATATAGGCTGTGTATTTGATACGTGGACTCTCTCAAAAGCCTAGACCAAGTAGATTAGAAGCATCCAATAGCACAGCTATATACAAGATACTGGATACTGTACAGCAAACCATAACAAAAGGACTTTTCAAAGTTAACCCAATTAACAAATAATGTGATGATAACATTAACTATTGATTGTCTTTTTGAACCCTAAGACAGCAGGAACCTCACATCTCCACTATAGAGCCTCTACTTCCCCCAGTCCTGGAACCCTTGGATAGGGCCCACTTTCCCATATGCATCTCCCAATCCAAACCAAATAATATTGCATCCGCCGATCATAACCTAACCAATGCAACGACTGCCACCTCAACATGCTTCAACTCAGACTGTGTCCAGAGACTTCACGTGTGGAATGACAACCCTTCAGCTTCATTACTAGGGTGAGACCTTTCCTTTTACAGTACACTCTAATTTCATCTCAGGTAGTTCACTTTCTAACAAAGTCCCATAACCTAGATATACACCAGTTTCTGTGAGAGAGAGCTTATGTGCACACGTATCCATAAACTACTGCAAAATATATACCTGAAAGCAGTAGTACACTAGAGTTTGCAGTGAGTACCTCCCTAACACTTCCTCTCCACTATTCCAAGCTTGGGATCCGTGATTGCTCAACAAATTGTTTGGCTTCATATGTTAACTCTCTTTTCAATCACCAGGTTCCAGATGCCACCAGGATGCTGGCTAGGCTTCCCTGGATTGAAGACCCCGCCAATGTGTCCTGGAGCTCAGCTTCCCCAGAGACACACCTTACTAGGGAAAGAGAGAGGCAGACTGGGAGTATGGACCCTACCAGTCAATGTCCATGTTCAGCAGGGAAGCAATTACAGAAGCCAGACCTTCTACCTTCTGCAACCCTCAACGTCCCTGGGTCCATGCTCCCAGAGGGCTAGAGAATGGGAAAGCTATCATGGGAGGGGGTGGGTTATGGAGATTGGGTGGTGGGAATTGTGTGGAGTTGTACCCCTCCTACCTTATGTTTTTGTTCATTAATCCTTTCTTAAATAAAAAATTTAAAAAAAAAAGAAGTGAAGCCACAGGGCCTAAAATAATCACTAAAGTAGAATGGAATGTGAGAGTTCAGTTAAGGAAAAGTAGAGCGGAATTCTTCATTAATTCTAGAGTGTGAAGAGTTCTAAAAGGGCTGGAAGGCAGGATGGCTTCCTTACCTTAATGAAACAATATGAATTTGAATTTTTTCTTAATGGAAAGAAAATCATTTAATGGAAAAATAAGACTTTGTTATCATCTAAGGATATGTAGGAATTTCATTGGTTGCCCAGGATTTTGAATATTTAACATTTAGTTAATGTTGACAGTTTTTATAAACTCAATTTTGTTAACCTGATTTCTTAATATAACTTTGCAACAGGGTTATTTTTCTTGAAGATTAGCTAGTATTTCAGTGCTGGTGGCATTCTAGGAAACAACTAAGTAGAGTTATTATTAATATTACTACTGCTACTACTACTAATAATAATTACTACTTTATATCAGGGTAATTGCTGGGGCTTGATGTCTGTGGGACTCCACCATTCGTGGAGAGAGAGAGAGAGAGAGAGAGAGAGAGAGAGAGAGAGAGAGGGAGAGAAAAGGAAGGGAGTAAAGGGGAGGGGAGGGGAGAAGAAGTTACAGCACTATTGCTCTATTGCTTGTGAAGCTTCTCCCAGAAAGCACTCATGGATGGTGGTAGACTTTGAATCAAGGTCCTCAGACATGGAAATTTGTGCATACTCCTGGGCCCTTAAGGAGAACTTTAAAAAGATGGCATAGTTTGTAATAATACATGTGTGCCAATAAATCTATGTTTCTTCAAGCTTTTCCCTGAAACAAATGATTTATCAAAACACCTTGATGAGCTAGAACATGATTTTCTGGGACTGGGGAAATATAGGCTCTATAGTAGAAATGTGAAGTTCCTGCTATCTTAGGGTTCAAGAAGACAATGGATAGTTACTGTTATCATCACATTATTTGGTAACTGGGTTAACTTTGAAAGGTCCTTTTGTTAGGGTTTGCTGTACAGTACCCATCATCTTGTATACAGCTGTGCCACTCACTGGTTGCTTCGGTTCTACCTTGTCTAGGGTTTTGAGAGAGTCAACATATCAAAGACTCAGCCTATGTATTAAAAAGACTAGTCTGTGTATTAAAAAGTTCTAGACATACAATCAATTTTTCCCCTCTCATATTAATTAAATAGTGATTTATATGACTGCAATTTAATAGAAGTGTACATCCTGGAAATTTAGGGTGGGGCACACTTTGCTGCATGCTTCTCTCAATTCATATAAAATAATATTGCATCCTCTGATCGCAACCTAATCAACACAACAAGTGCCACCCCAGCATGCTTCACTTCAGACTGTGTCCAGAGACTTCAGGTGTGGAATGTCAACGCTTCAGCTTCATTACTCGGGTGAGACTTTTCCTTTCATACTATTCTCTAATTTCATTCCAGGTGGCTCACTTCCTAACAAAGTCCCAAAACCTAGATATAGACCAGGTCCCCTGAGATAGAGCATATGTTCATATGTAGCCATAAACTAGGGCAAAATATATACCTCAAAGCAAAAGTACACAATAGTCTGCAGTGAGTACCCCCCAACACTTTATCTGCATTATTCCAGCCTTCAGGTCCATAATGGTTCACCAATTTGTTTGGCTTTGTATGTTAAGTCTCTTTTCAGCCACCAGGTTCCAGATACCAGCATGATGCTGACCAGACTTCCCTGGACAGAGTACCCCATCAATGTGTCCTGGATCTCTGCTTCCTCAGAGCCCTTCCCCACTAGGGAAAGAGAGAGGCAGGCTGGGAGTATGGATCGACCAGTCAACGTCCATGTTCAGCGGGGAAGCAATTACAGAAGCCAGACCTTCCACCTTCTGTAACCCACAATGACCTTGGGTCCATACTCCCAGAGGGATAGAGAATGGGAAAGCTACCAGGGGATGGGATGGGATATGGAGATCTGGTGGTGGGAATTGTGTGGAGTTGTACCCTTCCTATCCTATGGTTTTGTTAATGTCTCCTTTTTAAAATAAATAAATAAACAAATAAACAATAAAAATGATTTTCCCTCGATTTAAAAATGAAGAAGCAAAATCTTGGAAGCAACTTATATGCACATTTCATTGTAGTGTTGGAATCTTTTGTTTTTTAATTGACTATCTAAGCAATTTGGTCTGTTTCTTCTTTTGTGGGCATCTGTTCCACCCGACAGGGCATTTGCACCACAGCCTGAGGTTCCTGTCATTCTGACTTGCTTTAGACCATCTGAAGCACACTTAGTCGACTTGTTTTGTAGACCAGCTGCCAGTTTCATCATAGTCACAAAAAATGTGTCATCTAGCTTGTCTAGAGAGTGTCGGTATTAACTTTAACTCATGCATCTTCCAGAGATTCAGCATCCCAGCTGAAGAATTATTTGCAATTTAAATTGATTGCCAAGTATTTAACATTAATTGACACTCTAAATCTATGACTACGGAACAAATTACGACTAGTGCCAATCATCTTTTTAGAATATACTTTCCCTTTTTGCTGCTCATTTTGTATTTCAAGTTTGAAAATGACATTTTTGAATCTATACTTTAAGAGAATCATATTTTCTTAGAAAAGGTGCATGATAATAAATATGGTGATGATGAATGTCTTTGCTATGAACAGTGCATGAGAATCAGATAATTTTTATGTTATGCTAGGTGACTAATAAAAGTACTTCAATACGATAACTTAACTGAACTGCTCAGTTGACCAAGTTCAGATAATTGCCACATTCAATGACAGATCAGGTTTTCAGTCAGTGAGTTAAATTATGTGACAAATACTTTTCACATTTTGTTAACTGTGTATTCTTTATTTTTTCCCCAACCCAAATATGTCAAATTCCTAAACAAAATATAATCTGATTTTCAGTTTATTCAGCCAAAGTAAAAGTAAACTTCTCATACATATTTGATCCAGTAAATAAGAGTGCTTGTGCTCATGTGGAGTGCCTCCAACCAGGAGGTAATCCAGTGGCCTTCCCACTACTGTTTCAAGGGACCAAGTGCAAAGAAAAGAAGCACCAGGATAGATCCTAGTATTAACCTCTAGTTTATTTAGGGTAGAACACAAGGCTTTATAGCAAACAGAACAAAGGACATTTTTTTACACATGTCATAAATTACAGGTTTCTTAAAGGTCAGCTTGTCCCTATAGTGGGGAGGAGTAGGAATGACAAGAATTGATGTGATACCAAAAGGTCAAGGCAATTGTTTTCCATGCGGGCATCTTAATTATCCAAAGGTATTAAGAAAAACACAGTGGCTAAACCAGTAGAATGAGATGAAACAGAAAGAGACAATGCTTGACGTAAATCATAGATATCAAAGGAAAGCAAGGAAATAGTTGTGGGGGTCTCACTGTCAAGGTACTGGCAAGAGTATGTTCTCCTATATAATAAAAAGGTGAGCTTATAGTGAACGTGTGAACGTTGAATTACTATAGTGAACTTTGAGTGAATCCTCAAGCAGGCAGCCATTTGGCCTGCTAGCAGGGGAAACTAAGTGTGAGAGGCTTGTAGGCTTTCTGTGAGCTTGAGAGACTAACAAGGGGAAACTGAGTCATGGAAGACTTTTCCCTCTTAGCTCTTCCCTATACTGGATAGGCCAACAAATGGGGTGTCTTTCCAGAACTCCATCGAGGAGGGGAGAGCTCCCCTAAGCTCTACCAAGCTTTCACATAGTCCCACAGCAGAGAAGTTGCAGAAACATTTTTCTGACAATTCCCTCTCCTATACAGTTATTATTAGCATCAGTTTCTCTTTGGTAACTAACCCACCCCCATAAAATTGAAAATATTCTTTTAAACATAGTGTTTGCTTAAAAAGAATATTGTAGCACAACAAAACGATCACATTTTTCATGATATTTTTATAAGAAATTTTATCTGTGTGAATAGACAAGGCATACAGTCTCTTTTGAGACACAATGATTATAAGGATGGTTTGTGAACTATGATACCAGGCAGAGATTTATTCATATCTCTGATGGGGTCACCAGGGTATGTAACCTTCACGCATACCTATCCTTCTGCAACATATCCCATAAATATGCCTTTGTTTCTGATTGATGCTTATAAATGATAGTTCAGAACACATTCATACTGCCAGTCACAGTTACTCGTGCTTGAGATTAAACATTTTTCAGACTGATGCCACCGCTATATTTGGTTAGACTTTACCAATAACTCAAAGTAAGAAAAATAAGACAGTGAAGTTAGCAGACATAATCTTCACGCTGAAAAGATAAGAGGACATTTTCGGGTTCTTCCAAAGGAGTGTGGAATAGTACTGGTATAATCATATGGTGCATTAACATTACTGAATCTAGAAATAAACTACACAAGGATAGTTACTGAATACTGCTATGACATTTAGAAGGAGAAATCATCTTTACAAGTGCTAAGCTCATTTGTATCAAATACTAACTTGGAGGAAACATTACAAAAAGACAGAAAATGGATTTTCAAATTACATACATCTTCCCTCCAATACACATAAAAAATTACTATGAAACCTAGTTGATAGCCAAAGTAACTGCATCTCAACAAGTGGATGAACAGCTATTTTGAACAGCTTTGAAACATAATTATTTTGCAGTGGTGAGTCTTGATTACCAGATTAAACTGGCACTGAAGTCTTTAAGAGAGTGACTAAATAACAATTTGTATGATCAAATGAATGCTGGTTAATATTTCCTACTGGATTATTATTCAGATCTTCCCATATACTTTCACAACCTTATTCAAAAATTATTTGCTTTTATGGCTGTATTGAAAAATAATTCATAAGAAAGATAAAGTTTCATTTGGGAATTTATATATAAAAATAAGTTAGGGTTTCTACTACATATAGTGGTCATGGTTATTGAAAAATGATGTTAAAATGTTGAGATGTAGTTATTTCAAGTATCATCTAGCTTTCATGGTAATGTTTTGTATGCACATTCTCTGTGTTTATACAAATATATTCATGTGAACTTATATAGTATAATTAAGGTAGTTCTAGATAATGGCCACATATGTGAGTTTATTTCTTATTCACTAGTAAATGTATTTTACTTCTATAGAGTTTGAATAGAATCACAGATCTGGCATCCATGAGCAGTTATTGTGTACATGAGGAAAAAAAAAACTTAAAAAAATGGTATCTGAGGGAGTCCAGCAGTAGCCAGCGGGTTAAGTGCACGTGGTGCGAAGCGCAAGGACAGGCATAAGCATCAAGGTTCCAGCCCCCGGCTCCCCAACTGCGGGAGAGTCGCTTCACAGGTGGTGAAGCAGGTCTGCAGTGTCTGTCTTTCTCTCCCCATCTCTGTCTTCCCCTACTCTCTCGATTTCTCTCTGTCCTATCCAACAACAACATCAGTAACAATAATAACGATAACAATAATAACGACAACAATAAAACAACAAGGGCAACAAAAGGGAATAAATAAATATAAAAATTTAAAAAATGGTATATGAGTAAACATATTTCTAAAGGTAGATCCTTTAAACACACACACACCTTTAAACCCTTCACATAATATCTATATTGATTTGTCCTTGATTATTTTGATATATGTAAAACAAGTTGGGAGTCGGGCAGTAGGGCAACGGGTTAAGCACACGTGGCGCGAAGCACAAGGACCTGCATAAAGATCTCTGTTCAAGTGCTCGGTTCTCTACCTGCAAGGGAGTCGCTTCAGGAGCGGTAAAGCGGGTCTGCAGGTATCTTTCTCTCCCCCTCTCTGTTTTCCCCTCCTTTCTCCATTTCTCTCTGTCCTACTCAACAGAAGCAACAACAATAACAAAAACAAGCATAGTTCTATTCTTTCTTAATAATGTTTTGGAAACTAATAAACCTTTAAGTATATGCCCTATTTTAGCTAATGTCAATTTTGAAAGTTAGCATTATACTTGTTAAGTTTGTGAACTGAGTATAGTTCTAAGTAATTAAATACCACCATAAGTAATTTAAACTAAAACAATTTCCTGTTAACCAGTTTTGCAGATATGCAATTGGTCATAGGACTTAACTTCATTTATTTTTGTAAAAAAAAAAGAAAGATCAAGGCCACAGGTAAAAGAATTGACATAACATGATCTTTAGAAAGTTATAAAATTCAAAACAAAATTCAGGCTGGTAAATTTTTTTGCTTTAATGATGTGACTATTAAAGTATACTTTAGGTCCGGGGGAAGATGGCGCCCTGAGAAATCGCTAACAGCGAGTGCTCTGATAGCATCGTCGGCAACGGTAGGATTTTCTGCCTTTAGCAGGCCAGTCAATAAGGGGGGGGCACCAAAGAAGTGATTACAGTTTAATTTGGGTTAACAATTAGAACAAAGGTGACACGGACTCGCGGGGCGCCAGAATTCCCAGGCGGCGCCAGGCAAGGCGAGTGCGCCCGGCATTGTCCTCCGCCCTCCCGGGAACGCGGCTCCTCCGCCGGTTGCAGAGCGTGGCGGGCAGAGGACCCGGAGAGAGCACTTTAGCTCGGGGGCTTTCTCTTGGGAGTTGCCAGGGTCCACCGCGACCCTGAGGGTGGATCCAAAGACTTCTTGAGTATAGCTCTCATTGGATCAAAGGACTTGGAGCTAGTTTTCATTTTTGAGAAATCCTTTAAAAAAGTCTGGAGGGCGGGGTTTCCCGGAAGATGGCGATTGAGAAGCAGCTAGCCTTTGAGCTCCGGACACATCTCTTGTAAACAATAGGATTTTCTGCCTTTAGCAGGCCAGCCAATAAGGGGCCATAACGGTCACACCAAGGATGTGTCTATAACTTAATTTGGGTTAAGAATTAGAGTAGGGGAAAAAACTCTTTTTTCTTCCTTTTAATTTTCAAGCATACATCCTTCCCGCCGCCCCCCCCCCCCCCCCCCCCGTAAGCAGTGCCTGGGACCAGCTACTAGCAGGATACCCCATACCACCAAACAGGGTTTTTTTTTTTTTGTTTTTTTTTTGTTTTTGTTTTTTTTTTTTTTATTCACTGATACACATTTGGGAAGTTCCTAGCACTGCTCTTTAATTACAACTCTTCTTCTTATCTTCTCCCTTTTCTCTCTCTTATCTCTCTCTATCTCTCTCTCTCTTTTTTTTTTTTTTTTAATCTTGTCATACACTTCTTTCTTCTTTGCCTTTCTGAATTTGTGAATTACTTTGGGGAAGAAATCTGACCCAGAGTGGACTCTCTATGTGTCTATCTCTGCTCTAGTTCCCTTTACACTCTTGTTACCCCTAGAATATACACTGGATAGTAGATTTGCATAACTGTCTATTCTTGCTATCCTCTCTTCCTTTTCTCTTTCTTCACTGGGATTTGGTTACTATTTTTTCACGGACTGGAGAAATTGTTTGGCTAACTGGTAACGATTAAACTCCTTCAATACTTACTTCAGTTGCTACTGTTATTCCGGAGGTTGGTGAGTGCAATTGTCATAAAGGTATTTAGTACAGTGTTACTTGTGCTCAAAACACAACAACTGAGGAACAACAGAGCATTAAAAAAAAAAAAAAAAGAGAGAGAAACACATAAATTAAAAAAAAAATGGGTAGATTAAAAACAAATAAAACTGCTACCCCAATGAATGAAGACAAGAGCCCAGAAGAAACCACAAATCAGTCAGAAGTAACCATAGATAAGAAAAGTATGCAAGCAATAATAAACTTATTAATCACAGAAATGAAAACAACATTGGAGGAAAGAAATGGCAGTATTAGGGAAACAACAGTTGAGACCCCCAAGGAAAATACTGATTATCTTGAGACAATTAGAGAACTGAAAGCTGAAATAGCTGTAATGAAGAAAGAAGCTGAGGCAAGGGAAAGCAGACTAACAGAAGCAGAAAACAGAATTAGTCAGACAGAGGATGAGTTAGAGAAAACTAAGAAAGAGGTGAAAGAGCTTAAAAAGAGATTGAGAGACACTGAAAATAACAACAGAGACATATGGGATGATCTCAAAAGAAGTAACATTCATATAATTGGCCTGCCAGAGGAAGAAAGAGAGGAAGGGGAATCAAACATTCTAGAGGAAATAATACAAGAAAATTTCCCAGACCTGAATAACAGAAAGGATATCAAGGTGCAAGAGGCCCAGAGAGTACCAAACAGAATCAACCCAGACCTGAAAACACCAAGACACATCATAGTCACAATGAGAAGAAGTAAGGATAAAGAAAGGATCCTAAAGGCTGCAAGAGAGAAACAAAAAGTCACATACAGGGGAAAACCCATAAGACTTTCTGCAGATTTCTCAACTCAAACTCTAAAAGCCAGAAGGGAGTGGCAAGATATCTATCGAGCCCTGAATGAAAAAGGGTTTCAACCAAGGATTATATATCCTGCTAGACTTTCATTCAAGCTAGATGGAGGGATCAAAACGTTCTTAGACAAACAACAGTTAAAGGAGGCAACTATCACCAAGCCGGCCCTGAAAGAGGTACTAAAAGACCTCTTATAAACAAGAACATCACTATAATACTTGTAATATATCAGAGTAAACAAATTGTTTTTTAGAACAATGGCACTACAATACATTAAATCCATAATATCAATAAATGTCAATGGCTTAAACTCACCCATCAAAAGGCACAGGGTGGGGGGATGGATCAGAAAACATAACCCAACCGTATGCTGCTTGCAAGAATCCCATCTGTCACAACAAGATAAACACAGACTTAAAGTGAAAGGATGGAAAACTATCATACAGGCTAACGGTCCACAAAAAAGGGCAGGAACAGCCATTCTCATCTCAGACACGGTAGATTTTAAATTAAATAAAGTAATAAAAGATAGGCAAGGACATTACATAATGATTAGAAGATCAATCAGCCAAGAAGACTTAACAATTATTAACATCTATGCACCCAACGAGGGACCATCTAAATACATTAAACACCTATTGAAAGAATTTCAAAAATACATCAATAGTAATACAATAATAGTGGGAGACTTCAATACCCCACTCTCACACTTAGACAGATCAACAAAGCAGAGAACCAATAAAGATACAAGAGAATTGAATGAAGAGATTGACAGACTAGACCTCTTGGACATTTTCAGACTCCTCCACCCCAAAAAACTGGAATACACCTTCTTTTCAAATCCACACAACACATACTCAAGGATAGACCACATGTTAGACCACAAAGACAGCATCAATAAATTCAAGAGCATTGAAATCATCCCAAGTATCTTCTCAGACCACAGTGGAGTAAAACTAACTTTTAACAACAAACGGAAAATTATTAAAAGACATAGAATTTGGAAACTAAACAACATGTTCCTTAAGAACCACTGGGTCAGACACTCACTCAAACAGGAAATTCAAATGTTCCTGGAAACTAATGAAAATGAAGACACAACCTATCAAAATATTTGGGACACAGCTAAAGCAGTACTGAGAGGGAAACTTATAGCTATACAATCACATATTAAACACCAAGAAGAAGCCCAAATGAACGAACTTACTACACACCTCAAGGACTTAGAGGAAGAGGAACAAAGGAACCCTAAAGCAACCAGAAGGACAGAAACCACTAAAGTTAGAGCAGAAATAAACAACATCGAAAATAAAAGAACCATACAAAAGATCAATGAAGCCAAATGTTGGTTTTTTGAAAGATTAAACAAAATTGACAAACCCCTAGCCAGACTCACCAAACAAAAAAGAGAGAAGACTCAAATTAATAGAATTGTAAACGATACAGGAGATATCACAACTGACACCATAGAAATCCAGAGAATTCTGCGAAACTTCTATAAAGAACTATATGCCACCAAGCTAGAGAATCTGGAAGAAATGGAACAATTCCTAGAAACCTATGCACTTCCAAAACTGAACCAAGAAGAACTACAAAATCTAAATGCACCAATCACAGACAAAGAAATTGAAACCGTTATTAAGAATCTCCCCAACAACAAAAGTCCTGGACCAGATGGCTTCACAAACGAATTCTACAAAACTTTCAGGAAACAGTTAATACCCATACTTCTTAAGCTATTCCATAAGATTGAAGAAACAGGAATACTCCCTTCCACCTTTTATGAAGCCAACATCACCCTGATACCAAAAGCTGATAGGGACAGAACAAAAAAGGAAAACTACAGATCAATATCTCTGATGAACATAGATGCCAAAATATTAAACAAGATCTTGGCCAACCGGATACAGCAACACATCAAAAAGATTGTTCATCATGACCAAGTGGGATTCATCCCAGGAATGCAAGGCTGGTTCAACATCTGTAAATCAATCAATGTCATTCATCACATCAATAAAAGCAAAGCCAAAAACCACATGATTATCTCAATAGATGCAGAGAAAGCCTTTGACTAAATTCAACACCCATTCATGCTCAAAACTCTACAAAAAATGGGAATAGATGGGAAATTCCTCAAGATAGTGGAGTCTATATATAGCAAACCTACAGCCAACATCATACTCAATGGAGAGAAGCTGAAAGCATTCCCCCTCAGATCAGGGACTAGACAGGGCTGCCCACTGTCACCGTTACTCTTCAACATAGTATTGGAAGTTCTTGCCATAGCAATCAGGCAAGAGAAAGAAACCAAAGGAATACAGATTGGAAGGGAAGAAGTCAAGCTCTCACTATTTGCAGATGATATGATAGTATACATAGAAAGACCTAAAGAATCCAGTAGAAAATTACTGGAAGTTGTTAGGCAATATAGCAAGGTATCAGGCTACAAAATCAATGTACAAAAATCAGTGGCATTTCTTTATGCAAACACTAAATCTGAAGAAGAAGACATCCAGAATTCACTCCCATTTACTGTTTCAGCCAAATCAATCAAATACCTAGGAATAAAGTTGACCAAAGAAGTGAAAGACTTGTATGCTGAAAACTATGAGTCGCTACTCAAGGAGATAGAAACAGATACCAAGAAATGGAAAGATATCCCATGCTCATGGATTGGAAGAATAAATATCATCAAAATGAACATTCTCCCCAGAGCCATATACAAATTTAATGCAATACCCATCAAAGTTCCACCAAGCTTCTTTAAGAGAATAGAACAAACACTACAATCATTTATCTGGAACCTGAAAACACCTAGAATTGCCAAAAACATCCTAAGGAAAAGAAACAGAAATGGAGGCATCACACTCCCAGACCTTAAACTATATTATAAAGCCATCATCATCAAAACAGCATGGTACTGGAACAAAAATAGGCACACAGACCAGTGGAACAGAATTGAAAGCCCAGAAGTAAATCCCAACACCTATGGACATCTAATCTTTGATAAGGGGGCCCAAAGGATTAAATGGAAGAAGGAGGCTCTCTTCAATAAATGGTGCTGGGAAAACTGGGTTGAAACATGCAGAAGAATGTAATTGAACCACTTTATCTCACCAGAAACAAAAATCAACTCCAAATGGATCAAAGACCTAGATGTCAGACCAGAAACAATCAAATACTTAGAGGAAAACATTGGTAAAACACTTTCCCATCTACACCTCAAGGACATCTTTGATGAATCAAACCCAATTGCAAGGAAGACCAAAGCAGAAACAAACCAATGGGACTACATCAAATTGAAAAGCTTCTGCACATCCAAAGAAACTATTAAACAAACAGAGAGACCCCTCACAGAATGGGAGAAGATCTTCACATGCCAGACATCAGACAAGAAACTAATCACCAAAATATATAAAGAGCTCAGCAAACTTAGCCGCAAAAAAGCAAATGACCCCATCCAAAAATGGGCAGAGGAAATGAACAAAACATTCACCACAGAGGAGATCCAAAAGGCTAACAAACATATGAAAAACTGCTCTAGGTCACTGATTGTCAGAGAAATGCAAATTAAGACAACACTAAGATACCACCTCACTCCTGCAAGAATGGCATACATCAAAAAGGACAGCAGCAACAAATGCTGGAGAGGATGTGGGGACAGAGGAACCCTTTTACATTGCTGGTGGGAATGTAAATTGGTACAGCCTCTGTGGAGAGCAGTCTGGAAAACTCTCAGAAGGCTAGACATGGACCTTCCATATGACCCAATAATTCCTCTCCTGGGGTTATACCCCAAGGACTCCATAACACCCAACCAAAAAGAGGTGTGTACTCCTATGTTCATAGCAGCACAATTCATAATAGCTAAAACCTGGAAGCAACCCAGGTGCCCAACAACAGATGAATGGCTGAGAAAGCTGTGGTATATATACACAATGGAATACTATGCAGCTATCAAGAACAATGAACCCACCTTCTCTGACCCATCTTGGACAGTTCTAGAAGGAATTATGTTAAGTGAACTAAGTCAGAAAGTTAAAGATGAGTATGGGATGATCCCACTCATCAACAGAAGCTGACTTAGAAGATCTGAAAGGGAAACTAAAAGCAGGACCTGATCAAATTGTAAGTAGGGCACCAAAGTAAAAACCCAGTGGTGAGGGGTAGACATGTAGCTTCCTGGGCCAGTGGGGGGTGGGAGTGGGTGGGAGGGATGGGTCACGGTCCTTTGGTGATGGGAATGGTGTTTATGTACACTCCTAGCAAAATGTAGACATATAAATCAGTAGTTAATTAATATGAGAGGGGGAAATCAATTGTATGTCTCAAAGGTTCTCAAAAGACAAACTTGAATCTTTTAAATAGATAGGCTACATATTTGATATGTGGACTCTCTCAAAAGCCTAGACCAAGTAGATTAGAAGCTTCCAATAGCACAGCTATATACAAGATACTGGGTACTGTACAGCAAACCATAACAAAGGGACTTTTCAAAGTTAACCCAATTAACAAATAATGTGATGATAATATTAACTATTGATTGTCTTTTTGAACCCTAAGACAGCAGGAACCTCACATCTTCACTATAGAGCCCCTACTTCCCTCAGTCCTGGCACCCTTGGGTAGGGCCCACTTTCCCGTATGCATCTCCCAATCCAAACCAAATAATATTGCATCCGCCTATCACAACCTAACCAAAGCAACGATTGCCATATCAACATGCTTCACCTCAGACTGTATCCAGAGACTTCACGTGTGGAATGACAACCCTTCAGCTTCATTACTCGGGTGAGACTTTTCCTTTAATAGTACACTCTAATTTCATCTCAGGTAGTTCACTTTCTAACAAAGTCCCATAACCTAGACATACAACAGTTTCTGTGAGAGAGAGCTTATGTTCACACGTATCCATAAACTACTGCAAAATATATACCTGAAAGCAGGATTACACTAGAGTTTGCAGTGAGTACCTCCCTAACACTTCCTCTCCACTATTCCAAACTTGGGATCCATGATTGCTCAACAAATTGTTTGGCTTTGTATGTTAACTCTCTTTTCAATCACCAGGTTCCAGATGCCACCAGGATGCTGGCTAGGCTTCCCTGGATTGAAGACCCCACCAATGTGTCCTGGAGCTCAGATTCCCCAGAGACACACCTTACTAGGGAAAGAGAGAGGCAGACTGGGAGTATGGACCGACCAGTCAACGCCCATGTTCAGCGGGGAAGCAATTACAGAAGCCAGACCCTCTACCTTCTGCAACCCTCAACGACCCTGGGTCCATGCTCCCAGAGGGCTAGAGAATGGGAAGGCTATCATGGGAGAGGGTGGGTTATGGGGATTGGGTGGTGGGAATTGTGTGGAGTTGTACCCCTCCTACCTTATGCCTTTGTTCACTAATCCTTTCTTAAATAAAAAATTAAAAAAAAAAAAAGTATACTTTATTGTGTAGTTCAATGAGTTCAGTTACAAAATATACTACAGTTTACAAACTATGGTATTTGAGCAAACACTACTTTCATTTGGAAAAATTAATCATATGTAATACTGATCAGCATACTTGTAAGCATGCAGAATAATTAAGCATGAAATTATTTTCCTTTATGCTTATGTTTTCACCCTTAGAGAACGTTGAAAAGAAAAAGGAATTTATATCGCAAAATTTTAAATTTGAGATTTCACATTTAATTGCTGAAGTGGAAAAAACCCATCTTGTTTTTACTTGCATTCATTCTCTAGCATAACATTATTAATTGCAGCTGACTATAATTTTGCTATTATTTTTTCCCTTTTAAAGTTTCATATGAATTTCGACTTTATATAAGTAACATTAGCAGAAGAAATGTCACAATTCAATGATATTAAAAATTATTCTTATGTAAAAGTTGATTCATAATAAAAATGCCTACCATAGTAGTTTCCGCGATAGAGCCAAAGCTGTTTATGAATATGTTGCATGTGACATTAACTGGAGGACCTGGAAGAAAGAGATGAAAGCATATGAGTTATTTTCATATTTACTAAGACATTGTTTTCAAATAGTTCAATGCTTGTCATTATTAAAAAATATATGCATACATAAAGATGCTTAAAATGTAAGGTAATCATTCTGTAGAATGACCTAGATTGTAAATCACAAATTAATGGTCTCCTTTGAACACTGATTCTAGTCATTCAACAAGCCATTAACCACTTTGGTCTCTACTTTCTCAATGTATCAAACATTAATGGCTTTGAAAATATCTGACCTAGTAAGTCAAATATAATAAGATAAGAATAGATAAGAGCCTTCAGGGAGATTCTTTTTTCATTTTTTCCTTCTTTCCTTTCTTCTTTCAATTTTTTCTTTCCTGCTCTCTGTTTTTCTCTCCTTATCCCTCTCCCTCTCTCTCTTTTCTCCCTCTCCCTTTCCTTCCTTTATTTGAAAGAGAGAGAGAGAAAGAGAGAGAGAGATAGAGAGAGAAATACACAGAGAGACCAGAACACTGCTCTGCTTGGGTTTACAGTGGTGCTGGAGATTGAACCTGAGACTTCAGGAGCCTCAGGCATGAAAGTTTTTACAAAACCTTATGTTGTCTCCCCTGTCCTAGGTGTTTATATTAACATTTTCTCTCATTTTTGTACCATATATTCCTGCTATATTATCTTTTTTGTTTTTCATGCCACATAATAACTGAATCTTTCAGATGATATATTATTGCAATTTCCATTCCATCATTTTTGTTGTTACTAGTGTTTCCTGTTTGTTGTTGCTAAGTGAAATACCTGGACAACTACATGAAAGTCAGTATTGTTTTTCTTTTCTGTTTTTTTTTTTATTGGGGAATTAATGTTTTACATTCACCAGTAAGTACAATAGTTTGTACATGCATAACATTTCCCAGTTTCCCATATAACAATACAACCCCCACTAGGTCCTCTGAATCCTTCTTGGACCTGTATTTTCCCCACCCACCCACACCAGAGTCTTTTACTTTGGTGCGATACACCAATTCCATTTCAGGTTCTACTTGTGTTTTCTTTTCTGATCTTGTTTTTCAACTTTGGCCTGAGAGTGAGATCATCCCATATTCATCCTTCTGTTTATTACTTATTTCACTCAACATGATTTTTTCAAGGTCCATCCAAGATCGGCTGAAAATGTTGAAGTCACCATTTTTTACAGCTGAGTAGTATTCCATTGTGTATATGTACCACAACTTGCTCAGCCACTCATCTGTTGTTGGACACCTGGGTTGCTTCCAGGTTTTGGCTATTACAAATTGTGCTGCCAAGAACATATGTGTACACAGATCTTTTTAGATGGATATGTTGGGTTCTTTAGGATGTATCCCCAGGAGAGGAATTGCAGGATCATAGGGTAGGTCCATTTCTAGCCTTCTGAGAGTTCTCCAGACTGTTCTCCACAAAGTCCACAAGACAATTGGTTAGCATTTATTTATTTATTTATTTGCAAAGTTCATGTACTTGGAGCCAGGTAGTGGCACACTTGGTTAAGTGCTCACATTACGGTGGGTAAGAAAAATTGTCTTTGAAAATTAACATATAGAGGTCTGGGTTTTGGCACACCTGGTTGAGCACACATGGTACAATGAACAAGGATTCAGGTTTCTGGCCCCTGGTGCCCACCTGTAAGGGGAAAGCTTCATGAGTGGTGAATGAGTGGTGAAAGTAAGGCTGCAAGTGGCACTCTCTCTCTTTCCCTCTCTATCTCCCCTTCCTCACTTTCTCTTTCTGTCAAATAAAAATAGGCGAATAGGGAGTCAGGCAGTAGCACAGCTGGTTAAGCGCGGGTGGCACAAAGCGCAAGGACTGGCGAAAGGATCCCAGTTCGAACCTCTTCATGAAGTTCAGATGTGGATAAATGCAAATTGGCAAAATGCAATTCAAAATTTTAGCAATATTATAATTGTTAATTACATGAGGGGAATTATTCATCTGGCAATCTAGATCAGATAAATAAAAACAAGTCCAGTATTCATAAAATATATTCTCAAAAATTTTAATATGTGTTAAGATATGATCCTTTTTAAAGACATAGAATATAAATGGAAAGTTAAATTGCAAAAATACTTTAGTGATTCTTTAAATATATGTATTATATTATATACATTAAATATTTTTAATATTTTATATTATAGTTCTATACCTTATAATGAATACATTATTTTATTTTAATTAATAAAAGAATATTTGATAACTTTAAATCCAGATTTTAAAACATTTATTTGATATTTTAAGAGTTTTGAAAATTATGACATTAAACAAGGATCTACTTGATTCTTTTCTTTCTCTCTTCTTTCTTTCTTTCTTTCTTTCTTTCTTTCTTTCTTTCCTTCTTTCCTAAAAATTCACTCAGACATTCCATCAGGCAATGCAATACAGGCTTCCATGCAGAATAACTGGGAAAAAGTGTCAATTAGAGCAGAATGAGGACATCTGTGAAGAAGATAACAAATCAAAAGGCTCTGATGGAGAAGAGTGAAGAGGCTTTCCCCTTTTTAGAGCCACCTGCTGTGGGATGTCAGAACCAGAGAAGGATGAGGACAGTACCCACACGGGGGCATCTTGGCATAGAAAATCTGATCTGTACTGACCCTCAAGGTGTTTTTGATAAAGCTGGTGAGATAAACAGAAATAGAAGAACCAAAAACCAAATGATCTCATTCTTAGGTAGAACTTAAGAAGCAAAGAGAGTTAGAGAAAACTTAAAGTACAACTTCGACTCAGTGTGGTACAAAGCAAAAGTACTATGGAAAAGGAGAGTGGAGGATAGAAATTGAGAGGACTTTGGTGTCCTTCTGTATGATGGGGGAAATAGACCTAGGTTTGAGGAGTGTCTTGCAGACACCTATCATGGGAAGATGAGAGATTGTACCTATGTGTCAACAACTCTACTATAAACCACTAACCCTCCAATAAAATATTTTTTTTAAATGATAGGTGGGAGTGGAAAGAGAATTTTTTACATCATGGTGTAATGCGTGCTATATTAAGACTAATGGGTGATAAATTTCCTGCTGTCTGATGAAGGTATCAAAAATAGAGAATAAAGAGTAAGCTGGTCATGTTGGAAGGACTAGTTTGGACTCATGGTTTACAATGGATAAGTAGGAGGTAGGATGTAAGAAAGGGACCTGCAGGGAATGTCAGAGCACTGAGAACTAGTCTCAGGGAAGAATGCAAGAATAGAGGCATTAGATAAGAAGTCTAGTACAGGGAGGCGGAGCCAAGATGGCAACTGAAATGTAGCAGCACCCATGGGCTCTGATATCAACTGCTAGAAAGCCTTGAAATCCTGGCCTTCAGCGGGACAAGCAAGGAGGCATCCTAAAGGTAGACCAGGGAGGTGATTATAATTCAATTTGGGTTAAAAATTAGAGCAAAAAGAAAGGAAAATTCTTGATTATTTCTCTCAGCTCCCCTCTCCCCATAACCAGACCCCAGGGGTAGGGAGCTGCTGCTAGCAGGCTCCCCTTGGAGCTCCTTTCTTTACCAAGATTCCTGGCCCACCGGGGTGCCATTAAACCCTGATTCCAAATTTATAGGCTATTTCTGTTGTTCCTCTGAGTAAGGAACTTAGACTCATTCAAGTGACAATTAGCTGATCAAGCAAGCCTCACCCAGCCTGCTTGAAAGTTTTTTCTTTTTTTCACATTTGTTTTGTATTGTGTTTTCTTTCTCAATCTAGTTGTCTAGACTAAATGTACATAGGCTAACAGGGAGCTATCCAAGCTGTAGACCCACTGCTTGGGCTTTTTACTCTGTTCTATTTTACAAATACTATTATATATACACGCATATCCCTCCCCCCCCCTCAGGTGACCAAAATTAACTCTTAGTATACTTTTCATTGCTAGATGACAAGAATTATCACCCACTGTGATACTTGTCTAACTTTTCATACCTCCTCTATACACTATTGCCCTTCTCCCACCTCCAAGCCAATTAAAAAAAATATATATATACATATATATATATGTGTGTGTGTGTGTGTATATATATATATATATATACAACTCCCCTTTCACTACTTTTTTTTCTGTTTCCTTCTTTTTTCTTTTCTTTATTTTTTCCCGTCTTCCTTTCTCCCTTCCTCCTTCTTCTGCCTTCTGAATTCACTGATACTTGTGAACTATTTTAGGGACGAAGTCTGACACAGAGAAGACTCTTTTTGTGTGTGTCTCTGCTCTACTTCCCCTTTCCCTCTTGCTACCCATAGAATCTACAGTGGACAGTAGATTTGCATAATTGTCTATTCCTGCTATCCCTTTTTTCCTTTCTCTTTCTTTTTCATTTAGATTTGGTTGCTATTTTTTCTTGAACTGGAGACATTGTGGGACTAACTGGTATTGGTTAAACTGCTTCATTCATTGCTTTAGTTATTATTGTAATTTCTGAAGGTGGTGATTGCATTTGTCATAAAGGTATTTAGTATAGTGTGGCTTGTACATAAAACAAAGCAACTGAGGAACATCAGAACATAAAAATAAAAAACACATTAAAAACGGGTAGATCAAGAGCAAATAAAACTGCTAATGCAATGAATGAAGACAAGAGCCTAGAAGAAACTACAAATCATCCAGAAGTAACCATAGATAAGAAAAGCATGCAATAATAAATTTATTAATCACAGAAATGAAAACAACTTTGGAGGAAAGGAATAACAGTATTAGGGAAACAACAGATGAGACCCTCAAGGAAAATACTAACTACCTTGAGGCAATTAGAGAACTGAAAGCTGAAATAGCTGTAATGAAGAAAGCAGCCGAGGGAAGGGAAAGCAGACTAGCAGAAGCAGAAAAAAGAATTAACCAGACAGAGAATGAGTTAGAGAAAACTAAGAAAGAGGTGAAAGAGCTCAAAAAGAGATTGAGAGACACTGAAAACAACAACAGAGACATATGGGATGATCTCAAAAGAAGTAACATTCGTATAATTGGCCTGCCAGAGGAAGAAAGAGAGGAAGGGGAAGCAAGCATTCTAGAGGAAATTATAGAAGAAAACTTCCCAGACCTGAACAACAGAAAGGACATTAAGATCCAAGAGGCCCAGAGAGTCCCAAACAGAATCAACCCAGACCTGAAGACACCAAGACACATCATAGTCACAATGAAAAGAAGTAAGGATAAAGAAAGGATCCTAAAGGCTGCAAAAGAAAAACAAAAAAATCACATACAGGGGAAAACCTATAAGACTATCAGCAGACTTCTCTACCCAAACTCTAAAGGCCAGAAGAGAATGGCAAGATATCTATCGAGCCCTGAATGAAAAAGGGTTTCAACCAAGGATAATATATCCCGCTAGACTTTCATTCAAACTAGATGGAGGGATCAAAACCTTCTCAGACAAACAACAGTTAAAGGAAGCAACTATCACCAAACCGGCCCTGAAAGAGGTTCTAAAAGACCTCTTATAAACAAGAACATCACTATAATACTTGTAACATATCAAATAAAAACTTGTTGAACAATGGCACTACAACACATTAAATCCATAATATCAGTAAGTGTCAATGGCTTAAACTCACCCATCAAAAGACACAGAGTGGGAGGATGGATCAGAAAACATAACCCAACCATATGCTGCTTGCAAGAATCCCACTTGACCCAACAAGATAAACACAGACTTAAAGTGAAAGGATGGAAAACTATCTTACAGGCTAATGGACCACAAAAAAAGGCAGTAACAGCCATTCTCATCTCTGACACAATAGATTTTAAATTAAAGTAATAAAAGAAGTCTAGTACAAAGAAATCACATAATATGCTTACAAAGAATAAATCATTAAAACATCTTTATATGAAAAGACTTCTATTTTTGTTCAGTGCCCACTTAAAGTATAATGATATACTCCAATTTTTGTTTGGTGAATTTTAAAAACATGTTTGAAATATTTAATTTTAAACATATTAGACATTTTTTAGCAAAAAGACATAAACACAAATATCAGAACTTGATTAAAAACCATATCTTTACCCAGATTTTATTAAGTTAACATCATATAATGTATCTAAAGAAGTTGTTCTTATTTGTTCTTAACTAGGACTTACCAGAAATATTGCCTTTACTATAAAATTAACTGTGAAAAGATGATAGATTTTAAAGTAATATTCAATAAATGTAACTCATAATAATGTATTTTATGATGGAATAATTACATTATTTTTAAATGTTGAACACTTGAAAGATGAAAATGCTCTCATATGACTACCACTAGGGAAAGATTGAAATAGGCTGGGAGTATGGATTGAGCTACCACCATCAATGTCCAGCAGATAAGCAATTACAGAGTCCAAGCCTTCGACCTACTGCACCCCATAAAGAATTTTGTGGGGGTCAGACAGTAGCGCAGCAGGTTAAACACACAGCACAAGGACCTGCATAAAGATCCTGGTTCAAACCCCTGGCTCCCCACCTGCAGAGGAGTCGCTTCATAGGCAGTGAAGCAGGTCTGCAGGTGTCTATCTTTATTTCCCTCTCTTTGTCTTCCCCTTCTCTCTCCATTTCTCTCTGTCCTATCTAACAATGACAACATCAATAATAACAACAACAATAATAACTACAACAATGATAAAACAACCATGGCAACAAAAGGGCAAAAAACAGTCTCCAGGAGCAGTGGATTCGTGGTGCAGGCACCGAGCCCCAGCAATAATCCTGGAAGCAAAAAAAAAAAAAAAAGAATTTTGGTACATATCCCAGAGGGATAAAGAGTAGGGAAGCTTCCAGTGGAGGGATGGGATATGGAATTTTGGTGCTCGGAATTGTGTGGAATTATACCCCCGTTATCTTACCATATTGTTAATCAGTATTAGATCACTAATAAAAATTTTAAAAAATGTGCACCTTATTAAAAGAAAATCAGAATTCACTTACCCTGTAAATTTTCATTACTGTTGATCCTATAATTTTATTTGTGTCTTGCAAAATGCATAAATTGCTTATAGTAAAATATATAGTAACTCTATATAATTTGAAAACATTCTTCTATTTTATTTTCTTTTTTGTTGTATGACAAACAAAAACATGCAGGATATTATTCTAGTTATACTAGTAGTGGCAAGTGTTTCAATTGCTGAAGTTATATAGATTGAAACTTTTTCATTTAGGTATCTTATACTAAAAATTTATGGAATTATTCTGATGGGTGAAATATACATATGACATGATAAAAAATTCCCATAAATAAAATTCACATACATGCAATTTTTCTATTTTATAGTGGACATTAGAAGTGAGATTGAGAGCTCACCAAACTCAGCATCAAAAAAGCAAATGGCTCAATCAGAAAGTGGGCGAGTATATGAATAGAATATTCACTGCAGAAGAAATACAAAAGGTCAACAGACATCTGAAAATTTGCTCCAGGTAACTAATTGTCAGAGAAATGCATAAAGTCATGGCGATACCACCTCACACCTGTGAGAATGTCATATATCAAAAACTACAGCAGCAACAAATGCTGGAGAAGTTGTGGGGACAAAGGAACCCTCCTACACTTCTGGTGGAGAAGTAAATTGATCCAACCTCTGTGGAAAGCAGTCTGGAGAACCCTCACAAGACTTGAAATGGACCTTCTTTATGACACAGTAATTCCTCTCCTAGGGATATATTCTAGGGATTCAGTCATATCCATTCAAAGAGATATAGATATATACACCTATGTTCATAAAGCACAATTCATAATAGTCAAAACCTGGAAGCAACACAGATGATCAGCAACAGATAAATGGCTGAGAAAGTTGAAATATATATACTCAATGGAATATTACTCAGCTATTAAGAATAATGAACCTACCTTCTCTGACCCAATGTAGATGGAGCTAGAAGGAATTATGTTAAGTGAGGTAAGCCAGAAAAAGAAAGATGAATATGGGATGATCCCACCCATAGACAGAAGTTGAGAAAGAAGAACAGAATGGGAAACTCAAAGTAGAATTTGACTGAGTTTGGAGTGTTGCACCAATGTAAAAAACTCTGTGTGAGGGTAGATTTTCAGCTTCACTATAAGGGTTGGGTGGAGGGACACGGACCTTTGGTGGTGGGAATGATGTTAATGTACAACCCTACTAATTTATAATCTTATAAACCTCTGTTAGTCAACATCAAAGTAGAAAGATAGGTTGAAAGTCTGGTGGTGGGAGTTTTGTGGAATTATACCCCTCTTATCCTATGGTCTTGTCTGTGTTTCCATTTTAGAAATACAAATTAAAAAAATAATACTAATATCATTTAAGATGACTTATAGTTTCCTTTGTCTGTTAGATGATTAAAATAATAAAACTAAAGTAAATTTCCCAAGAGAACAAGACCTCTATTGTGTGATTAGTAACTTACTTGCATTTTTATTAAGATGTACATTTAGACTGTTTATGTGCTTTTATAATATTCATAGATATTTAAAAATAGAATGTATTTTTCTCTTTAATTTTCCTTGAAAATAAATACTAAGAGTTACTAAGTTTAGAGTTACCATAATGAACTCACTAATCACAGTTTGCATTTAGTTTTTACTTCATGTGCATATAAATGTGTGTGTGTGTGTGTGTGTGTGTGTGTGTGTGTGCACGCGTGCGCGCAGATTCAATACATGTTGTTAGAGTTCAGTCTTGGAATGAATAGCAAAAATCCATCAGATATAATGCACAACATAATTCAGAAAGATAATAATATAGTTCTATTATTAAGCAAAGTAAGAGAGAGGTTAAATATCATTATAGTAGCAATTACACTAAACATTGAAGCAAGTTAACGTGTTCTATATGTTAAATTTATACAAAATTTTATATCAGATATATTCAGTAAAATATTATGATCAGGAAGCTTAAATATAAGTCACAAACTGAAATCCATGAGTCAAATGTTAATTTCATTTTGAAATCTAAACAATTCATGATTTTCTATTCATAAATTATCAACAAATGTTATTCCTATCTTTTCCTTCTACTATTCATCCTTGATGTTGATTAATCCTCACTTCTGAGTTCTTTCTTTTTATAAAGCATCCCTGAGGGATATGCCTATGCTCTTACATTTGCATAATATCACTAAAACTTATCCCTGGCCCAATTTTTATTTTTTTGAGAGAAAGAAAAAGAACCAGAAAGAGAGAAGAGAGGGAACAGGCACCAAAGCATTGCTCCACCATCTGGAGTTCCCTTGGCATTGCCAAGGTGCTCCATGGTGGTACCTGATAAACCACAGGGTTGTGCATATGATAAGGTATGAGCTTTACCAAACTATATCATGGCCCCTCTCCCTAATTCTTATACTGCTCATAGGCAAATCCTTTTTTCATATATAAGAACATATGAATTAAAATAATTTTTGTAGACTGTTTTCTTATTTTTCACCTTGAAAAATTAAAACAAAATACTGGTGAAGTATGCACAGAAAAATAGAAAAGTATGTCATGATTTTGCCAACAACCCAACAGTTCACTTGGATAGTGCTTTGCCATGTATGTGCAACCCAAGTTTAAACCTGGCTTCCAAATCATCAGAGGAAACTTCTTTTTTTTTTTTTTTTAAAGATTTTATTTGTTTATTCATGAGAAAGGAGAGAAAGAAACAGACATCACTCTGGTACATGTGCTGCCAGGGATCGAACTCAGGACCTCATGCTTGAGAGTCCAATGCTTTAGTCACTGCACCATCTCCTGGACCACCTGAGGAAACTTCTATGCACTTTCACTCTCTCTGTAAATAGAGATAGCTGTGGGAATAGATAGCATAATGGTTATGGAAAGAGACTCTCTGCCTGAGGCTCCATAGTCCCAGGTTCAATTTTCCACACCAGTGTAAGCCAGAGCTGAGTAGTGATGTGGTAAACAATACAAAATAAAAGTTAAAAAAATAGCTTAATATATTCTGTATCATTATTTAAGCAGATAAATATAAACAAGTACTTCCATAGGGGACCAGGTTGTGGTGCACTTGGTTGAGCGCACATGTTACAATGTACAAGGACTGGGGTTCAAGCCACTGGTCCCCACCTGTAGAGAGAAAGCTTCACAAGTGGTGAAAAAGGTCTGCCGTGGTCTCTCTGTCTCGTTCCCTCTCTTCCTCTCAATTTCTGGTTATTTCTAACCAATAAATAAATAAAGATAATAAAACAATTTTAAAAAAGTACTCTCAGGTCACATATCTGCCTAAATTCAGGTAAAACATTTTTTAGGCACAAGAAGTTCTTAAATACTATTAGTGCTATAAGTGAGTCATTCAGACCTCTCTTCATTACCATAAATTCAGCAACTACTGAATTCCCACAACATAAAATGTCTTGATGGAGAAAATACAAATTACATCAAGGCTTATATCTAATAAATATATTGTATATTGCTGTATATTTTAATATAGAAATATTAATAATTTTTAAGAAAATATTACAACAAAAGTATTATAACAGAGAAGGAAGGCAAACTCTGTTCTAAAGAAGACAAATTATGACAGTTACTATAAGAGGGAAGATTTCCTCTTTCAAGATATATCTTTGACCAATACAATACTTGTTAGACTACTTAAAATTATATTGTAAATTTTCACAGAATCAATCTGAAGGCTTATCTTTCCTCTGCACAAAAAGAGAAAGCACAAAGTGAACATGGAGTAGATATGGTATATTTTACCAAAGCAAAGAACTGTGGGGAAAGAGAAGAAAAGGGAGAAAAAGGGCATTTGGGTCTTGGTTCATGATGGTAGAAAAGGACTTAAGTTTGGGGTGAGAGTGTTTTGCAGACAATGCTCATGAGGAATGGAGAAAGTGCATCCATATGTCCAGAACTGAACTACTAAATCCACTCCCAAAATAAAAAACCTCTATTCTCCTGAGGAAGGCTGAACAACATACTATACCTACTACCCACGGAAGATGGGTCCTGAAATTAGTGCAGCCTGGAATGTTCTTAGCTGTGACGACAGAATGTGAGCTCAGTCTTATAGAGATGCAAAGGTACAATATTTACATACTTTGCCCATATTTGGGAGCTACTGTCTTCCCTGATCTAGCTTTCTAGCCCTTTTTCCAGCTATGACACCATCTACCCAGACAATAACCTGCATCTACCTGCATATTAGCTGTCAGGCTCAGGCAAAAGCTAGTAAAATTATGGGCCCCTTGGAATATACCTAAAATAGACCTACTAGCTTTTTCCAAAATGGAAACCCCAAATCTTCATCTGCAATATTCCAGCCTTTAGGTTCATGATTAGTCAACAATTTGTTTGGCTTTATACGTTAACTTTTTTTTTTTTTTCCCAGCCACCATGTTCCAGATGCTACCATGTTTCCAACCTGACTTTCCTGGGCGGATGACCCCACCAATGTGTACTGGAGCCCAGCCTTCCCAGAGCCCTGCTCCACAAGGAAAAGAGAGAGACAGGCCGGGAGTATGGGTCGACCTGCCAAGGCCCACGTTCAGTGGGGAAGCAATTATAGAAGCCAGACCTTCCACCTTCTGCACCTCATAATGATCCTGAGTCCATACTTGCAGAGGAATAGAGAATAGGGAAGCTATCAAGGGAGTGGATTAGGTAAGGAGTTCTGGTGGTGGGAATTGGATGGAAATGTACCCTCTTGGTGATAGTCTTGTCAATATTTCCATTTTATAAATAAAAAGAAAAAGAAAAAGAGGAAGAAAAGAAGGGATCCTAAAAAAAAAAAGTTTACCCTAAAAAAAGTTTATCTTGTCTCAAGTGTTGTCTCAAACTATTACCTTTAAAATTGGGTCTGATTCTTGCATCATAGCCTGATGTCCTCCCCATCAATTTATCCAGGAAATCAGAAGGTGACATAGGAGCACTTCTTGATCTTGCACTGTCTGTTTCCTTTGTTGCAACCAAACTACAAATGAAAAAATAAAAAAGTACATATTTTACAAAGGAGCACTTTAAAATTTTCCATGAAATTATAGGAAATAATTTTAACAAAAATATCATAGGAAGTAAAAATAAATTTTATATACAGTACAGTGAATGGCATCATCATAATGAAATATTTATAGCTATACAATTGATATTTATAATGTTTCATATGTATTCAATCCAAAGAAAAGAAATTACAATACTTAGTGTCAAGTTTGGAAAAATGAAGTTAATTCCAATTGACTAACATTTCAAAATTCGTGCTTACCCAGGTTTTTTTTTTAAGGCTGCAATTTTTAGTTAAAAGTATTCTTAGTGCTTCAGACAAAGAAAATATGAAATTTTAGCTGTGAAGTACAATTTTTATTGCTTTTATTGAAAGAGAAACATCACCTTTTATGTTTTCTCCTCAGTTTTTCTTAACAATGATCAAACTTCTGTTCAAAAGATGAAATAATGTTCCTTTCTATACTTGGAGTGCTTCTTATAAAAACAATATACCCAGATACTTTCTTTCTACTTCCACTTGATTTCATTAATCTGTATTACATCTTATTCAAATCTAAATTATGTGCATCAAAATTGAGAAATTACTATAAATATCATTCATGCAATCGGTATTTACAGTATCTGAACAGCCCCAGTCCTGGAAAGGTATTATTGCATTTTCTTTAGTGAAACATTTTCCTTTTCATTCAGCTACGGTTGTTTGTTAACAAGATCATTATTCAGCCCTGGTTTATTCTTATGTGGGATATTAGGCCTGGAACCTCAGCGCTTCAGACATAGAAGTTTTTGTGTATAATCACTATGCTATCATTCCAACTTACTCTTTTTCATTATTTTTATTTTAATTTCATAGGACAGAGAAAAATTCAGAGGGGAGGGGAGAATGGGAGAGAGACACTTGCAGCTGAGAGAGCTGGTGGGGTACCAGCTGGTGGGGACCAGGACTTTGAACCTGGTCTTCGCACATGGTAATGTGTGTACATTCAACCTGGTGTGTGACTGCCCAGTTTCTCCTCAGCCCATTTTGTTGGTTCCATATTACTCTGAATCTTTACCTTTAATTGGTAACACCTAAACCCTAGCCATTGAGATCTCTGTTCACATGTAGTGATGATGAAAATACCCACTACTTTTACAAACACTATAAATTTCCTTTCCCTCTGATTTTAAGCAATTTGTAACTGATCTAATAAACTTCCTTTGTTAATTTTCCATGACACAAGAAGATACAACAGATTGTCCTTGCCAGAGGTCTCATGGCTTCATATTGCTGTTTCTAAACCAGTCCTTTTATTTTTCTTGCAAAAATCCTTCCTTTCCATGAGAAAAAAAAAAACTACATTTTTCTTTTTAACAAATACACTAGTTTATGTGAATTGAAGGAGCAATAACCTGACCCTGACCTTGTTAACAATATAAGGAACTCTTTTTACTGAACAGATAACCTCTCCCATTTAAGTAGATGGCGTCTACATGTTGAGATGTAGGTGGTGTCCAAAACACAGGTCCAAAGGCACAAGGCTGACTGGCATGGTCAGGTCACACATGACCTGAGTCAGATATATTGGGATACGCAGAATATAACTCTTTTTCCTTTCGGATGTAACCCCAAGAAAGGAATTTCTAGGTCACCTATATTCATAGCAATTCATTTCATTATAGGCCAAACTTGGAGCAACCCAAATGCTAAAGAACAGATGAGTGGCTAAGAAAGCTGTAGGATATGTACACTCTTTTGCTTGGTCTTAGATGGATCTCGAAGGAATGATTCTAACTGAAATAAGTCACAATATTAGTTAATCACTCATAGGTAGAATCTAAGAACCATGAACAGACAGGAAAAGCACAGTGTAAAAATGTAAAAGTTGGACTGGGTTTTTTCCCCACAGTCCAAAACACAGGACTCTGGGGAAAGTGAAGGGAAGGATAGGGGGTAGGTGGGTCTTTAGGGTACTGGTTCATGTTAGAGGAATAAAAAGATCTAAATTGAGGGTGTGAATGTATTACAAACACTCATCACAGGGAGATGAATTATTGTACCTATGTGTCAACAACTATATTTTTATCATGTGTTAAACCTCCAATAAAAATTAGCACTTAATATTGCTCTGAAAACTAATACATAGCTCTGCTTGCAGGGACTGCTTTTTTAAAAGGAATAGTTAATAGACTAAAAATAAATTTGAAAACAAAAGGACAACACTCTGAGATTCCTACATCCATTGAGTGTTACGTGATAAAGAGTATTTCTATTCCCATAAAAGTTGTAACTGGGATTGATATTCCTTCTTTCTTTTCTCCTTCCTTCCTTTCTTCCTTTCTTTCTTTCTTTCTTTCTTTCTTTCTTTCTTTCTTTCTTTTCTTTTCTTTCTTTCTATCTTTCTTTTTTTTTTCTCTCTCTTGGTTTCCTATTCAGTTTCTTCTTCTTCTAGCATTTCCCCTTCTTCCGTAGCCAGTCAACAGCGTCAGGTTGAACCTGATGTAAAGTTTCGAGACCTCCTTTGAATCTGGAGAGGTGGCAGTCGTTGACTATGTGGGTCATAGTCTGTCTGGAGCCGCAGGGGCAGTTTGGGTCGTCTCTGGCTCCCCAGTGATGGAACATAGCGGCGCACCGGCCATGGCCTGTTCGATAGCCATTGAGGAGGGCCCAATCATAACGTGCTAGGTCAAAGCCGGGTGGACACTTGCAGGGGTCTGTGATGAGGTGTTTGTTCTTTACCTCAGCTGACTGCCAACTTTGTTTCCAAGAGACTGCAACAGAGAAGTTCAGTGTAGGCATAGGGGACCAGATTGGGTGACGAGACGTCAAGCGTTGGACAGGGTGGGCGAAGATATCCGCGTATATTGGCAGGTCCGGTCGAGCGTAGACGTGGGAAATGAACTTAGATGATGCCGCATCCCGACGAATATCTGGCGGGGCGATGTTGCTAAGAACTGGCAGCCATGGAACCTGGGTGGAACGGATGGTTCCAGAAATTATCCTCATGGAGGAATATAATTTGGAATCGACCAAGTGGACATGGGGGCTACGGAACCATACTGGGGCACAGTATTCTGCAGTGGAATAGCATAATGCCAGAGATGGTGATCGTAGTGTGGAAGCGCTCGCGCCCCATGAGGAGCTGGCCAGTCTTGCAATGATGTTATTCCTCGCGCCCACCTTTGCTGCAGTTTTTATGAGATGTTTGTGAAATGACAGAGTGCGATCGAGAGTAATGCCAAGATAGACTGGCTGGGCTTCATGCCGGATTCTCATACCGCCAAGCTGCACATTAAGCTCACGCGAGGCCGAGGCATGGTATAGATGGAAAATAGATGATACCGTTTTTGTAGTGCTAGGGATTAGTCGCCATTTTTTACAGTAATCAGATATCAGAGATATATCTTTCGTGAGTGTTTCCTATAGGATGTCGAACTTGGATGCCTGAGTTGCACAGCAGATGTCATTGGCATAGATGAACTTCCTTGAAGAAGTTTCTGGGAGGTCATTGATGTAAATATTAAATAGCGTAGGAGCCAGAACAGAGCCCTGGGGGAGGCCACTTGAGACAGGTCTCCATCTGCTAGACTTGTCACCCAGATGCACCCGGAATCTTCTGTTTTGGAGAAGAAACGATATAGTATTGGCCACCCATGGAGGCAGGCATCTTGAGATCTTGACCAGGAGACCACGGTGCCAGACCGTGTCATAGGCTGCTGTGAGATCAACAAAGACAGCATCCGTCTTTAAATTCTTCTGGAATCCATTTTCAATGTAAGTTGAGAGGGCCAGGGCTTGTTCGCAGGTAGATCTTCCTGGGCGGAAACCAGCTTGGGCGGGAACTAGCTTGGGCGGGTGATAGGAATTTCTCTGTAAGAGGAGAAATACGTGACAGAAGCAGCCTCTCAAGGAGTTTGTAACACACGGAGAGGAGAGAAATTGGTCTATAGCTGGTGGCCAGTGTTGGGTCTTTCTTTGGTTTCAAAACCGCTATAATCTTCGCACGATGCCAAACTTTGGGCATAGACTCAGATTCCAAGATGTGGGACAGGAATGAAGCGAGCCACTTCTTTGCCACGGGACCCAGGTTAAGAATGAGTTCTGGGGTGATGTTATCATAGCCAGCAGCTGTTCCCGGTTTAACCCTCTTCAAAGCGTCTTCCAGTTCAGACAGTGTAAAGGGAGAGAGTTTTGGAGATGGACAAGATAACCGGAAGTGGGATGACCACTCATGGGAAATTTCTCTTTTCCAGACTGGGTTGATCTTAGCACGTCCAACTTGAATTAGGTGACTGGCCACTGAGTTTGGAGATACGGGAGGATGGGAGACGGGAGGGGTTTGGCTACTGGCACCCAGTCTGTGAAGGCACCCAGTCCTATTCAGTACAACAGATAGACATCAAGAGGGGTGGGGTAGATAGAGAAAGAGAGAAAAAAGATAACTCTAGCACAGCTTCTCTTCTTTTTAAAAATAAGTCTTTTAAAACTGTTTATTTATTTTATCATTTTTTATTGGATAAAGACAGAGAGAAATTGAGAATGGAGCAGGGATAGAAATGTAAAGAGACAGAGAGATACCTGTGGGCCTATTTCACTAGTAATGAATCTTTCCTGTTGCAGGTGGGGACCAGGGGCTTGAACTTGTGTCCTTGTGCACTGTAATATGTGTGTTTATCCAGGTCCACCACCACCTGGTCCCAATTGCATCATTTCTTATGAAGCTTCACTCCTACAGGTGGAGACAGGGAGCTAGAACACAGTTCCTTGTGCATTGTTGCATGCTTTCAACTAGTATGGAACTGCTGCGCTCTGGTGCTTAACTTTCTGTAACACCACACAATGAACCAACATTTGGCTTTATCAGAAGTCAACAGATCAACAGAAGGTGGATGAGTTTCTTCCTGAAGTTAGAGTGGTGCTAATCATAATACTTTGGCTTTAAGAAACTGGTTTACAACTGGTTTACAACTCCTAGAACCATAGGAGAAAGATTTCTGTTTTTTTTTTAATAAGATTCATTTATTTATTATGAATCAGAAAGTGACTAGCACGTGTGATACTAGGATCAAACTCAGAGTGTCTTGCTTGTGAGCCCAGTGCTTTAATCACTGTGCTACTTCCCAGATTACATTTCTGCTGTTTTTTAATGACCCGGATTGTGGTGATTTGTCACTACAGCAAACAATATAAATAACCCAGTAAAAATTTAATTCCAGTAACTCCAGTTGTATTTGTAGAGTCAAGATATCATGCATGTGTAAGCTCACTGGACTGTTTTCTCAATCAGCCAGAGAGAGAATGTGGAGAGAGACATCTTGCTCTAGTGTGATGGCTCCTCCCATAAAGTGCTTGGACTTGAACCCCGTCTGTACAAAATATAAGATATGTGCCCTACCAGATGAACTAGCTCTCTAGCCTTCAGTTACTCAACTTTCATTTTCTGTATTTATTTATTGGTCATCTTCAGGGCTTCCCCATTCTCAGTCTCTTTCTTTTTTTAAAAATTTTTTATATTTATTTATTCCTTTTTGTTGCCCTTGTTTTATTGTTGCAGCTATTATCGATGTCATTGTTGTTGGATAGGACAGAGAGAAATGGAGAGAGGAGGGGAAGACAGAAAAGAGGAGAGAAAGATAGACACCTGCAGACCTGCTTCACCGCCTGTGAAGCGACTTCCCTGCAGGTGGGGAGTCAGGGGCTCAAACCGGGATCCTTTCTCCAGTCCTTGCGTTTGGCACCATCTGCGCTTAACCCACTGCGCTACCGCCGGACTCTCTATTCTTAGTCTCTTTCTTATAAGTGAACAAGTAATAGTAAATAATTTAAAAAATAAAATAAAATGTTTTTAAAAGCGTTTTGTGTAATTATTTGAGTTTATAATGGTTGTTTTTGTCTCTCCTATGTGTGGTTCATATGTTTTTTTTATACCTTGCATATCTCATTATTCTTAACTGGAATGAGATTTCAAATAATATGCTGAGAGAGTCCGGCCGTAGTGCAGCTGGTTAAGGGCACGTGACACAAAGCGCTAGCACCCGCAAGGATCCCGGTTGAAGCCCCCAGCTCCTCACCTACCCAGGAGTTGCTTCACAAGCGGTGAAGTAGGTCTGCAAGTGTCTTTCTCTCCCCCTCTCTGTCTTCCCCTCCTCTCTCCATTTCTCTCTGTCTTATCCAACAATGATGGCATCAATTACAACAACAACAATAACTACAATACAAAGGGCAACAAAAGAGAATAAATAAATAAATATTAAAATATATATATATATATAACAACAAATAATGCACTGACATTATAAATCATATTCACCCATTCTCCCTCTGATAGAGACCACTGATGATATATATGGAGAGACATCACACACATATATATGAATTATCTGAACTAATTTTATAAAGTCTGTATTCTCTTTTCTGTCATCACTAAAGTCACCACTCTGGGCTGAAATTTTCAGATAGAAAGAGAAATATAGAGACAGATGGAGAGAAGGAAAGACAACACATACCAAACTTTCCTTCAGTGGGATGGGGTCTGTGCTATAATTTGAGACATGTGCATTGCTAGACGAAGCAGGTGCTCTATTCAAGTGAGCACCTGAGCTACCTCAGTGTTATGCTACTTCCCATGTGATTTGGGGACTTTAGTCTGGGCCTCATGCATGATAGTGTATATACCTCCTTACTTTAAAAACATCTCTGTAGTCTCCCAGACTGAATACATCAATTCATCATATAAAACACTATGTGCTCTGAGTATCAGAAATGTTCTCTTTGAACAATAAAAAACTATCATCTCAGTGACATTAATTCTTGATTTTTCCCAATGTTGGTTATCTGTTATAATCATAATTAGTATTAGGTATCACCATGTCTTCTTTACTCCAGAACTCATATTCTCAGATAGAAAGAATGAGACACCCTGGTTAAGCGCACACATCATAGTGTGCAAGGACGCAGGTTCAAGTCCCTGGTCCCTACCTGCAGGGGGAAACTTTATGAGGGGTGAAGTAGGGCTGCTGATGTCTCTCTGTCTTTTTCCCTCTCTATCTCTTCCCCTTTCCAATTTATCTCTACTTCTATTCAATAATAAACAAATATAAATAATATTCTTAAAAGAAAGAAAAAATGAGACAGAGATAGAGACAAAATGGAGAAAATACAAGGCACCATAGCTCTGAAACTTCCTTAGGGTGGTGGGGCCAAGCCTGAAAGCTAGGTCATGAAAAATCAGGTACCTTCCCAGGTGAGTAAACTTTCCAAGATGTGCAATCATTTATTTTTTAAATAGAGACCAAGAGAAATGTAAAGGGAATGAGGACCAAGAGAGAGAAACAGACATGCACTACTTCATAAACCTTCCTCTCTGCATGGGGATCAGACACTTGAATCCAAATTCTCCTAAAAAGTAATATGGGCACTGTACCAGCTACATCACTATCTGAATTTTCTTGTAATTAATTTCTTAATCTGAATTTATTATGGCATTTCAAAAAACAATAATTTGGTCATTGCAATTATCACTTTCTTGACATTATTTCTGATGTTAGTTCATTACATTTTCTGTTTGAAATATACTTATTGCCAAAAACATTTATTTCCATATATAATATAAATATCATGACACTTATTCACCAGTAATGGAAATACAAAAAAATTTATTTTATATAGGTAACAGTCTTAAGAGTAAAAGGTCATCTATTCACTTAAAATCATTACTAATGACTTCCAAAGAACTTGGCATCATGCCTGGAATAATTACAAAAAGAAAAAAAAAGACTTCTTATGTTTAGTTATGCCTAATGCATACTTTAATGAACAATCTTCTATAAATTAAAATAATTTTTACCAAGGTTGGGCAGTGGCACCCTGGTACCAAGCTCAAGGATTTGTACAAGAATCCAGGTTTGAGCCTTCGCTCCTCACCTGCAGAGCAGATGCCTCATGAGTAGTGAAGCAAGTCTGTAGGTGTTTATCTTTCTTCCTCTCTAACTCCATCTCCCCTCTTATTTCTCCCTGCTGTGTTGGATAAAATAGATAAAAATTAATTTCTACCCAAATAAATTTTCATAGAGTATGCACTTTGTAATTAAAGTAGGCTGCAGAAAGGAAAATGTAATGGAAGCAATAGATCACCAATAAATTCTTAGAATAGTAAGCAATGGGGTCTAGGTGATGGCACATCTGGTTACCATGAGAAAAGACCCTGGTTCATGCCCCTCACTCCATATCTACAAGGGGGAAGCTTTACAAGTGGTGAAGCAATGCTGTAGGTGTCACTATTTCTCTCCTTGTCTTTTCTCAATCTGAGTCTAAATTAAAAAGCAAATAAGTAAATATTTTTTAAATAATGGTTAGCCATCTCACATTATGCAATCTATTAAATTATATAATTTACTTTCTCTAAGAAATGTCACATGTATTTATTTTCACAGTAAGTATCACATTACTTTAAAAATAGTGTCCTGTACCCTCACCTCTCCAGAGCTCTGCCCCACTAGAGAAAGATATAAACAGGCTGGGACTATGGGTCAGCCTGCTGATGCCCATGTCCAGGGAGAAGCAATTACAGAAGCCAGACATCCTGCACTCCATAATGACCATGAGCCCATACTCTCAGAGGGATAAAGATCAGGAAGACTTCCAATAGAGAGGATGGGATGTGGAACTCTGGTGGTGAGAATTGTGTAGAATTGTATCCCTCTTATCCAATGTGCTTTTCAATCATTATTAAATCAATAATAAAACAAAATGAAATAAACAAATTATTTTTATATGAATATAACTTTAATTATGAACATTTTCACATCACACTTAAAATTATTAAAATCACTAATACACTTTGATTAACAAGATGAGAAGAATACATGCAATACACCTTGGACTTGCATAGAGTGGGAATAAATGAGAAATAGTACCTTATTTTAAAAACATTGTACACAAGTTTTTATGTCTTTTTTGCACACAGAGGAGTTCATTAGTAATAAGGCATAGACCACTTTTATTATATAAAATATCTTTCATTATGCCGGAGTATCTTTCCGTGTCTGTTAAGTATTGAAACAAATAATTTTGTGTTATCATACACCTTAAGAACAGTGGAATACATAAAGCACATATCTGACTCCAAAATATTTGTAGTTATGCAGCTACTCTATTTGGTGGCACCTAGTGTCTATAGTGAAGCCTAGGGACATCTCAGTGAAAAGGAGCTAAATTTGGATCCACCTGCATATTGTATTTCAGGATAAGTGAAAAAAAACTAGAATAGCCACAGGCCCTTTGGAATATAACTTAAATAGTCCTTCTAGCTATCTACAGAACGGAGACCCCCCACCCACCCATCCACCTCTTCATCTGCACTACTCCAGCCTTTAGGTTCATCATTAGTCAACAATTTGTTTGGCTTTATATGTTAACTCTCTTTTCAGCCACCAGGTTCCATATGCTAGCATGATGCCAACCAGACTTCCCTGGACAGACAACCCCCCCAATGTGTCCTGGAGCCCCACTCTCCCAGACCCCTGCCCACTAGAGAAAGAGAGAGACAGGCTGGGAGTATAGATCGATCTATCAGCGTCCATGTTCAGTGGGGAAGCAATTACAGAAGCCAGACCTTCCACCTTCTGTATCCCACAGTGACCTTGTCCATACTCCCAGAGGGTTAAAGAATAGGAAAGCTATCAGGGGTGGGGATGGGATATGAAGTTCTGGTGGTGGGAATTGTGTGGAGTTGTACCCCTCTTATCCTATGGTTTTGTCAGTTTCCTATTTATAAATAAATTAAAATAAAAAATAAAATAAAATAAAAAATCAAGGAAAGTAAGAGAAAAAAGAAAAGGAGCTAAGTGTTATTTAACAGTAATGCAAATCATTTACTCATTTCTTTTTACCATTAAGATCAAAACATCTTGTTTTATAGAAGAGACTCAGAACCAAACTCTGCAGTCCGCATATAAAGAATATGAGAAAACCTGCACCACAGAAATCTTCCAATTTTCTTTAGTGTTTTTTATTTCCTGTGACAATAGAAGCATTCAACTGCTTATGGATGATTGATTTCTTTTTTCTCCCTAAAATTACAATCTTGAGATTCTTTTTTTATTTTATTTATTTATTCCCTTTTGTTGCCCTTGTTGTTTTATTGTTGTAGTTATTATTGTTGTTGTCATTGTTGGATAGGACAGAGAGAAATGGAGAGAGGAGGGGAAGACAGAGAGGAGGAGAGAAAGACAGACCCCTGCAGATCTGCTTCACCGCCTGTGAAGCGACTCCTCTGCAGGTGGGGAGCCGGGGTTCGAACCGGGATCCTTATGCCGGTCCTTGTGCTTTGCACCACCTGCGCTTAACCCGCTGCGCTACAGCCCTACTCCCAATCTTGAGATTCTTAAAGGAATTTTTGCTGGTAGAACTATTGGGATGATTAAATACAAAGGAGTTTGACATCATCTATCCCTCTCTTTTCTAAAGAGGATGGTAGTTTGTAAATAAATCACCTATGACTCTTGATCTAATATACTTCTTTTACAACTTTCTCCTCATAATAGAAAAAAAATTAGTCTTGTACTATGTGAACATTAACAGACTGACATTAGAGAGTGGTGTCATTTAAGAATTCATAGTCTGTGTGTGTGTTGGGGTGGGGCAGACTGGGAATTCTGAAGTCACAGGTTTAATCCTTAACACCACCATAAACAGAGATGAGCAATGCTCTAGAAAAAAAAAATTACATAGTATGAAGTTCCATGTGTTTTACATAAGGCAACATGGTGTGTGTGTGTGTGTGTATTTATAAGCTGTTAAAATACAGGGTGGGTGGGGGTAGGAGGTAGTGCAGTGGGTTAAGCACACGTGGTGCAAAGCACAAGGACCAGCATAAGGATCCTGGTTGGAGCCCTGGCTCCCCACCTGTAGGGGAGTCGCTTCACAGGTAGTGAAGCAGGTTTGCAGGTGTCTTTCTCTTCCCCCCTCCCTATTTTCCCCTCCCCTCTCCATTTCTCTCTGTCCTATCTAAAAATAAATAAATAAAAATAATAAAAAATAGTAATAAATACAGGGTTGGGAGGTGTTGGGAAGAGTTATAAGATTAATTCAGAGTAAATTTTGTATAGAAACCTTGTTTATCTTCAAGTCATCTTTTTTTTTGTCTAAACCTTTTTGCTTCAAGAAAAGTAGCTTTATTTATCACAAGTTATTATGGTTGTTAACAAATTTCTCATTATCAGTACTTTTGAAAGAAGAATCCTAGAATCTTTTAGAAGTCTTTTATTTATGAACATCTCTGTATCTGTGTTAATTTGCTTGCCTCTCTCACTTGGCTTCTCTTACACACTGTGCCATGTGCTGAATTACTAATCACTTTTCTTGGAAATTCTGAATGTGCTTGTACAAATTCCCACTATAAAGTACTTTTTTCTCTTAAGTAATGTATAATTATTTTTTAAAATATAATACTTAAGCTACCATGTGCAAGGACCCAGGTTCGAGTCTCTGCATCCAATTTACAGGGAGAAATTTCACAAGGGTAAAGAAAGTATTGCTAGTGTCTCTATGTCTGTTGCCTTCTCTATCTTCCCTTCCCCTCTCAATCTCTTTCTGTCCTATCAAATAAAAAGAAAGGAGAAACAATACTTAAAATTTCAGAGACTTCAATTTCTCAGAAATTGTCAGGAAGCTATCAACTTTAAATACTGAAATTCATCAACAAGTTAAATCTCTTATCCTTTTCTCTTTTCTTCTTCTATAAGACAAGAGGATAAAATATATCCACTCATAAAAGACAAACGTCACCACTTATACATGCATCCTTTTTAGCTGTATTTTTATGCAGTTGTCAATACTAATTTACCGCTGATAAGTAGTCTTAAAGTTGAGAGAAATTATGGACTTGGACTGGGTGGGATGGGTGTATTGAACCAACACAGATGACTTTGGAAAAGAGGCAGAAAGGAGGAACTGGAGAGGGCACTGGGATTTGGTGCTTGATGGTGTAATAGGACTGGAGTTAAGGGTGACTGTATTTTTAAGACATCTATGTCAGGGAGATAAGAAATTGTACCCATGTGTCAAAAAGTGCACTGTAATTCATTAACTTCCTCTGCCCCCACCCAAATGAAAAGTGCTTAGAAGAAATTGCCATTCAGGGGGATCGAATCAGTATCTAGACTCCTGGGGCATAAAATGTTTATGGTAGGAGAGAATACATCACTCTATGTTTTATAGTTCCATAAACCAATCCTGCAAGGTTGTAGATATACAATTATTTATGGAAAATCCATTTTGAGGGGCCTGGTGGTGTCATACCAGGTTGAGTATACATGCTACAATGCACAAAAACCATCACTGAGCCACCCAGTCCCCACCTGAAGTGGAAAAGCTTTGCAAGTGGTGACACAGCATTTCAGGTGTCTCTCTGTCTCTCTAACTCCCCTCTCTACATTTCTGACCATTTCTAGCCAATAAACAAATAAAGGCGATGAAAACAAATTTAAATCCATTTTGTATTTCATGTGGTTTGTATTTCAAGTGGGAGTAGACTAGTCAAATGTCTATTACTTTGTAGGATCTCCTTTTTAAGTACAAATTTTAAGTTCCACATTTTCTTCAACAGTCACACAAGCAGTCCATAGTAACTAAAGGACTATGTATTTTTTAATTTTTTTAAAGGTTATATAGTGAGGGAGAGAGATCAAAGGTCAGACTGTGATTCCTCAAGTCCAGCAATAATCATGCTTACAATAACCCTAAAGAGTAGCCAATGTTCCTTTCTGTCTTTCTATTCAAAGCAGGAGAGAAGTTAATGAATAAGCAGGGTAGATCATAGAATACACACCTAGAAATAGAGGTAAATAAACATAACAAGAATAAGGAAATGCACTTAAATGACCAACTTTCCATCTGAAAATCAGCATTTAATGGTAGGAATTGGGGAATTATAAATTAAAATTGCATGGGTGTTTTTTAAAACTAGGCTTGATATTGTAGTGGTGTGTACACCCACTGTTTATATAAAGAAATACTTACTAATGTTTGGTGCTTAGCTGCCATTGATAAATTAAGCATTGTGTGTTTGTATAGGAAAGAATACTGTGGAGTCATAGGTGAAGATGAGATAGGAAGGAAGACCCCATTGCATAGAAAACATGGATAAAAAAAGATTATTGGTATAACTACCTGACATTTCTTAACTTCAGTCTTTGAATTTTGTCTGATTTATTGACAAAATACATTTCTACTATACACTTTCAAAATGGCATGCCTGAAATTTATGAAAATTGTGACAACTTCTATGAAAATTATCTGTTCTCATGGGTAGCAGTTTACAATTAACAATTTTGGCATCAGCTTATGTCAATTAAAAGAACTAAAAGGCTATTACACAGCCAATTAACTTGCTGATTTGTAGCATCTTAACTTATTTTTAAGAAAGCAAATGAAGTGCTACAAATGCATTCAAAATTACTTAGTATAGACTCGATTGCCCTTAGTACAAGTCAAGTGTAATAGATAATTAAATAGAAGTCATTATGGTACAATGATTGAGATTCCACATAGACAAGAGGCTTATTATATTTTGTTACAATTTTGTTATCAGTAGTTGCTTGACTCAAGAAAAGCCAGATATTCTCTAAGCAGCTATAAAAATTAGCAAGCATTTTTCTCAGATAAATTTAGTACAAGAAATATAATCTATACATATATTTCAAAAGTGCCTGGTTCTTTTGTCCATGTTTACATTTTTCCATTTGGTATCATGACTCTTTTGGTCAGGTATAATTTTCATTGAAATAAAGAGAAAAGCTACTCAGAACAGTTTATGTAAAAACGTCATGAATAGTTATAGTAGTAGCTCATGAAACCCAAGTTTAAAAAAATATAGAAAGCCCATGGAAATACTGAGGACCATAAGAGAAAAATGTCTGATTTATATAGCCCGGTTCATGGATTTAGCATGTGATTTATTTAATTCACTCTAGCAAGGAAGGTTTAAAGTCACTTTAAAAATGTATAAAGAAGGCAGTTGGGTGGTAGCAGCTGGTTAAGCGCAAAAGCACAAAAACCGGCATGAGGATCCCGGTTTGAGCCCCTGGCTCCCCATCTACAGGGGAGTCCCTTCACAGGTGGCTAAGCAGATCTGAAGATGTATTTCTCTTCCCCTCTCTGTCTTCCCCTCCTCTCTCCATTTCTCTTTGTCTTATCTAACAGCGACATCAATAACAACAATAATAAAAAACAACAAGGGCAACAAAAGGGAAATAAATAAAAATAAAATAAAAATGCATAAAGACAGGGAGAAACAACCTAGATGTTAAATAATAGATGAATGACTAAGAAAGTTGTGAATATATATATATATATGGCTCAGCTATTAAGAATGATAAATTCACCTTCTTCAGCTCATTCTGGATGACCTTGAAGGAATCATATTAAGTGAGCTAAGTCATAAATAGAAGGATGTATATAGGATTATCTCACTCATGAAAGTATGTTGAGAAATAAGAACAGAAAGGGGAAACACAAAGTAGAACTTGGACTAGGTTTGGTGTATTGACACAAAATAAAGGACTCGCTTTCAGGTTGGTATATGATGATGGAGCAGGTCTTAGACTGGGGGTGGGAATGTTTTACAGAAATAGAGAACTTTTAAACAAGTATAAAAATAGTATTTACTGTGAATCATTAATTCCCCAATGAATAGTATGATGTTATCTCCTTTTTCTCAATTTAGATGGAAATTGAAATCATGCTCAGTGAAATAAGCCAAAAAGAGGGCAAATACCAGATGATCTCACTTATAATTGGAACTTAAGAAACAAGGACAGAGAAGAAAGTACAAAGTGAACATTGGATTAGGTATGAGGTATTTCACCAAAGCAAAGAATTCTAAGTAGGTGGAGGAAAAGGATGGAGTGGATTTGGAAGTCTTATGCATGATATTGGAAAGGAAACTAAAGGTGAGAGTGAGAATGTTTTGCAGATACCTAGCATGGGGAGATGAGAACTTGTACCCATATGTCAAAAGCTGCATTGTAAATCATTAACCCCTTCCCCAATAAAAATTATAAAATATCTTCTGGGAAATTGTGCAGATGCAGTCACATCTGCCATGTTGTCCCCTCAGGCTACTGCTAGTTCCTGCGAGAGTTGGGACATTCTCGGAGTGCCTGTTCTGCCATGTTGTGCCCTCAGGGCATTGTCTATTTCCCCACGATATTTGGAGTGCTTTGGTTACTCCTCCCCCCTCCCATTCTCATGAGAGTTATTATTCTATCCTGAAGTGCTATGGTTACTCCTCCCCCTTCCCATTCTCGTGAGAGCTACTCCTATAAAAGCTCTTCTTCTTCCGCACCTCACTCTCTTGCCAGCGCTTCACTTCAGTGTTTAGACGCAGGAAAGGTTACTGCATGAGGCGGCCATTTTCACTACCTCCACATGGCCCAACCTGCTTCTCTCGCACCCAACTCTGAGGTGCCAGCGCAAATAAAGATTTGTGTTCCCTCTTCGCTTCAGACCTCCTCTCTCTCTTCTCTGCGGCGCAGAATGACAAATATCAAAAAAAATAAAAACACATCATGACTTTTGTAACAGCCATATATATGCATATTATATATTGCCTATATATACATATATATATATTCATTCTGATGATTTACATTATATCCAGACAGTTTTGTATATTTATTTGGTGAAAATACAAGCTACAATATAAGTGTTCACAGCAAATTTATAGTAGGATTACATAACTATGACAAGTTTATTTGGATATAAGCCTATTGGAAGATCTGTACTAAAAATATTCAATATATATTGACATAGTGAATTCTTGCAATTGGTCAAAAACGATAAAATATTTATATATTCAACAACATTGTTATAGATTATTTATTTATTTTTGTGAGGAATAAGAAGTATAAGAGAGAAAAAGAGAAACTAGTACAGTGGCCAGCTTTGCCATATGATGGAGTGCCAGGGATTGAAATTGAGAGCACAGAGATCTCCGACACGTTTTAACATTGAACTACATTCCTGACATGGCCTAGATTTTTAAATTTTATTTTATTGGGAGCTTAATGGTTTACAGTATAGTCTTTAACACACGGGTACAACCTCTCATCTTTCCTTGATTTGTGTCTAGAAGACACAGCAGGATCCCAATGTCTCTTCGTCCTGTCCCTTTCCTTCCTTCCTCAGATTCCTTTGCTTTGGGGAAATAACACTATATCTATATCCAGTTTAAGCTTCACCCTATGTGTTCCCTTACTGTTTTTTGTTCTTTTTTTACCTTATTTTTAAAAATGTTATTGGTGATTTAATAGTAGTTAACACGATTGTAGGGTAACAGGGGTACAGTTTCATACAATTATCTCCACCAGAGATCTGTATCTCATCCCCTTTGTTGGTAGTTTCCTTATTTTATTATTTACTTATTTATTTATTTATTTGTTTGCATCCAGGGTTATTGCTGAGGCTCAGTGCCTACACTACGAATCCACTGCTCCTGGAGGCTATTTTTTTCCTTTTTGTTGCACTTGTTGTTTATCATTGTTGTTGTACATTATTGTTGAGCGCTTCCACACTACGATCATCATCTCTGGCATTATGCTATTCCACTGCAGAATACTGTGCCCCAGTATGGTTCTGTAGCCCCCATGTCCACTTGGTCGATTCCAAATTATATTCCTCCATGAGAATAATTTCTGGAACCATCCGTTCCACCCCGGTTCCATGGCTGCCAGTTCTTAGCAACATCGCCCCGCCAGATATTCGTCGGGATGCGGCATCATCTAAGTTCATTTCCCACGTCTACGCTCCACCGAACCTGCCAATATACGCGGATATCTTCGCCCACCCTGTCCAACGCTTGACCTCTCGTCACCCAATTTGGTCTCCTACGCCTACACTGAACTTTTCTGTTCCAGTCTCTTGGAAACAGAGTTGGCAGTCAGCTGAGGTAAAGAACAAACACCTCATCACAGACCCCTGTAAGCGTCAACCCGGCTTTGACCTAGCACGTTATGATTGGGCTCTCTTCAATCGCTATCGAACAGGCCATGGCCGGTGCGCCGCTATGTTCCATCGCTGGGGAGCCAGAGACGACCCGAACTGCCCCTACGGCTACAGACAGACTATGACCCACATAGTCAATGACTGCCACCTCTCCAGATTCAAAGGAGGTCTCGAAACTTTACATCAGGCTCAACCTGACGCTGTTGACTGGCTACGGAAGAAGGGCAAACGCTAGAAGAAGAAGATTGTTGTTGGTTCATTGTTGTTATTTCTGTCTTTGTTGTTGGATAGGACAGAGAGAAATCGAAAGAAAACGGGAAGACAGAGAGAGGGGAGAAAGGCAGACAACTGCAGATCTGCTTCACCGCTTGTGAATCGACCCCCCTGCAGGTGGGGAGCCAGAGGTTCAAACCAAGATCCTTAAGCAGGTACTTGAACCATGTGCGCTTTACTCACTGCTACCGTCCCCTCCTACCCCTCAGTTTCTGTATCTTTATTTCTCTAGGAGTATGGACTAAAATTCTTTATGGGGTGCAAAAGTTGGAAGGTTTGCTTTCTGTAATTGATTCTACACAGAACATAGATGTTGGCAGGTTAATCCATACTACCACCTTGCTTATGTCTTTCCCTTTTTTTTCTTTTTACTATTATTATTATTGTTAGTGACTTAATAATTATTAAGAAGGTTTTAAGATAACAGGGGTACAATTACATACAGTTTCCAACACCAGAGTTCCATGTCCCATCACCTGCATTGGAAGCTTCCCTATTCTTTATCCCACTGGGATAAACTTCTTTAATCATTCATCTGTCATTCAATATCTGAGATACTTTAGGCTATTACAAACTGTGCTGCTATGAACATAAGTACCATAGGTCTTTTAGGATAGGTGTTTTATTTTCCTTGGGTAAATGCCTACAAATGGGATTGCTGAGTTGTAAGATAGGTTCATTTCTAAATTTCTGAAATTTTTACAAGGGGTCCCAAAACAATTAAAAAGTAGAGTATCTTCAACAAATGGTGTTGGGAAAATTGAGTCAAAATGTGCAGATGAATGAACCAGGGCCAACTACTATATATCACAAGGCACAAAAAGTAAAGTTCAAGTGGGTCAAAGATGTGAGTGTTACACCAGAAACTATTACATACATAGAAGACAACTGACAGAGTCCTTCACAATCTACACATCAGAAATGTCGTCAGAGATTTGAGTCCAACAACAAGGAAAAGCCAAAATTAAGCCAGTGGACTACATCAAACTAGAAAGCTTCTGCATAGTAAAAGAAAGAATCACAAGAATGAAAACACACCTTACAAAATTAGAGAAGATTATATGCCATGCATCAAAGTATATAAAGAACTCTCCATGTTTAGAAACAAGAAAACAAACACCATTAAAAATGGGGCAAGGATATGGACATAGTCTTCACCAAAGAAGAAATTTGGAGAGAAAATGAACATATTTAAAAAATTTCAAAGTCACTGACTGACATTTAACTGTAAATAAAAGTAACAATGGTATACCATTCTATACCAATGAGAATGTCATACATTAGAAAATGGTAAGGATGTGTAAGAATAGGAACTCTTCTGCATTGCTAGTGGAAATGTAAATTAGTACAACCTATGTGGAAAACATTCCAGAGACTTCTCATAGCACTAGACATGGACCACAGAATGTGAGCTCAGATCTAGAGGGATGCAGAGATCACATAGGCTCCTAAGCTGATTATGCGCCCCAGATCACATCAAATTGATGGGGTTTGCAGTCAACAATATTTACACCCCTTTCCTATATTAGGGAGTTACTCTTTTTCCTGATACTTTCTGGTCCTTTTTACAACCATGACACCATCTCCCCAGACAACAACTTGGATCCAAATGCATATCAGATTTCAGGTTCAGGGACAAAAAGAAAAAGGAAAAAAAAAAAAAAACTAGTATAGCCACAGGCCCTTTGGAATTTAACTAAAATATGCCTACTAGCTATCTACAAAATGGAGGACCCCCCAACTCTTCATCTGCACTATTCCAGCCTTTAGATCCATGATTGGTCAGCAATTTGTTTGGCTTTGTATGTTAACTCTCTTGTCAACTATCAGGTTCCAGATGCTACTATAATGCTGACCAGATTTCCCTGTACAGAGAACCCCACCAATGTGTCCTGGAGCTATGATTCCCCAGAGCCCTTCCCCAATAGGGAAAGAGAGAGGCAGGCTGGGAGTAGGATCAACGTGTCAATGCTCATGTTCAATGGGGAAGCAATTACAGAAGCCAGACTTTCAACTTTCTGCATCCCACAATGACCTTGGGTCCATACTCCCAGAGGAATAAAGATTAGGAAAATTATCAAGGGAGGGGATGGAATATAGAGTTCTGTTGGTGGGATTTGTGTGAAGTTGTACCCCTCATATCCTATGGTTTAGTCAATGATTCATTTTTATAAATAAAAAAAATTTAAAAAAAGGAATTGAAATGTCGGCATCTGTAATGATTACATAATGAAATGGTAATGTCTTGATATGGTGTGTTTACATAAAACATTATGAAAATTAAAAAAAAAAGAAATGGACCTATTCTATGTTCCAGCAATTTCTCTCCTGGGGATTTGTCTTGTGCATCTAACCAAAAGAGATCTATATACTCATGTTCATGGCAGCACATTTTGTAACAGCCCAAACTTGGAAGCAACCAAGATTCCCAATGATAAATGAGTGGCTAAGAAAGTGTGGCTTAACCAGGTTCCAGATGCCATCAGGATGCCAGCCAGGCTTCCCTGGACTGAAGATCCCAGCAACGCGTCCTCAAGCTCCACTTCCCCAGAGACTCATCCTACTTGGGAAAGAGAGAGGCAGACTGGGAGTAGGGATCGACCAGTCAGTGCCCATGTTCAGCGGGGAAGCAATTACAGAAGCCAGACCTTCCACCTTCTGCATCCCACAACAACCCTGGGTCCTTACTCCCAGAGGAAGAGAGAATGGGAAAGCTATTGGGGAGGAGATGGGATATGGAGATTGGGTGGCGGGAATTGTGTGGAGTTGTAACCCCCGCCATCCTATGATTTTGTTAATGTCTCCTTTCTTAAATAAAAAAAAAGAAAAGAAAGTGTGGCTTATATTCATAATAGAATATCACTCATCAGTTAAAAATGACAAAAATAATCTCCTTTGCCTCATCTTTGATGAACCATGAAGAATCATCTTAAGAGAGTTAAGCCAAAAAGATAAGATACACACCAGATGATATGTGGTATATAAGATATATATTTCACTTATATGGAATATAAGAAATAAATAAAAATGGAAAAAAATGGAAAACACAAAATGAACCTTGGACTAGATTTGATTTTTTTTTTTGCACCAAAGTAAAGGATTTTGGAGAAAAAGGATAAATGAAGGGGGGGGGGGAATTTTAGAGTCTGTGCACAATGGTGTAAAAAGATCTAAGTTGAATGTGAAAATATTTTATAGACACCAATCACTGGAAGGTGAGAAATTGTACCCAAGTATCAAAAACAATGTTTGAAAAAAACTCACAGAGATATTTCACAGAGATATATTTTCTTTGACAACTTTTAATAAGTGTGCTAGCATCTAACAATGATCACATGTGTTATTGCTTTTTCTTAGAACAGTGTTCTCTGCATAGCCACATTTATCATTCCCTTATCACTTTCTGGTCATTATTCAAATGATAGCTTCTGCTTAAGGTCTAATTGATTCACTTTGTGAAAAATGTCTTTCCTTCTCCAAAAAAATATAATAAAATACTTATTTTATATTTTATTTAAATACTTTATTACTTATTTTACTTTTCTGATAAGTTACTAGTAAGTACTACTACTAGATAAATGCAGGGCTTTTGCTGTTTACTACTTTGTTCCTAATACTTGGAGTGATTATTGGCAAATAGAACACATTAGGCAGATATTTTTGGAACAGATGAGAAACAAAAATACCTCACTAGAGGAAATAATCTTTTTTAAGAAATTTAATCCAGTATGTTTTAAAAAGTTTGCTATGGAGCTCAATAAATTTCCAATAAGTCAGGTAATGCATTATTTTTGTTTTCATAGAAGTTTGGTTTTGACAGGGTAGTTCAAGTAAAGATTTGTTTCTGCAAGGATATTGTCTAACAAAGTTGATGATTCATCTCTTTCAATTTACATGTGGCTCCAGAAGGCAGTAAAACATCATTTATTTGATTTCAAATATCATAATCTCTTTGAGAAGTAGAGCATAAAGGGCCTTTGTCTAGATACTGTTATCAGAGAAAATATATCTTTTTTTAAACCATGAGGTTAAAGCTACAGCAAAGACCTTTCCTGAAGTTTATAGCTTATGCCCTTATTCCATATAAATATTTTAGTAAAACATTTTAGTTGAGAAGTGCAAAGTTGCCAACCCCTTATAATAATTAGGCTTAAAATGACAAAGTGGTTGTTTTATATGCACACACTACTACACTGCTGGGTGTCTGTATCAACTTTTCTTCAAAACAATACAACACTTTTTTTTTTTAATTTCTTTATTGGGGAATTAATGTTTTACATTCAACAGTATATACAATAGTTTGTACTTGCATGACATTTCCCAGTTTTCCATATAACAATACAACCCCCACTAGGTCCTCTGTCATCCTTCTTGGATCTGTATTCTCCCCATCCACCCACCCCAGAGTCTTTTACTTTGGTGCAATACGCCAATTCCATTTCAGGTTCTACTTGAAAAACACTTTTTCTAAGTCTATGAATAGACCAAACAAAACAATACTGTTTATTAAACAGTAAATTGAGGAAGGTGTTAAGGTAAACATTGTATTTATTTCCTAAAATTTTATTTCATATGTGTGTGTAACATACATTATATACTATATGTATATCATGTATATTAAATATAGACATTGATAGAGATTTACATGTAAATATGTGTTTATATAGCACACATAGTCCTACATTTTTTATATGCAGTAACAGTTACTGAAGATTCTATGTGTAGCTGAAGAAAATAACAAAATCACAGTCGGGTGGTAGTGCAGCGGGTTAAGCGCAGGTGGCGCAAAGGGCAAGGACAGGAGTAAGGATCCCTGTTCAAGCCCCTGCCTCCCTACCTACAGGGGAATTGTTTCATAGGCAGTGAAGCAGGTCTGCAGGTGTCTATTTTTCTCTCCCCTTCTTTGTCTTCCCCTACTCTCTCCATTTCTCTCTGTCCTATCCAACAAAGAAGACATCAATAACAACAACAATAATAACTAAAACAATAAAAAACAACAAGGGCAACAAAAGGGAAAATTAATAATAATAATAAAAGAAAATAACAAATCCGGGGCTGGGTGGTGGCGGCACCTGGTTGAGCACAAGTATTAACAATGTGCGAGGACTCGGGTTGGAGCCCGGGTTCCCACCTGCAGGGGGAAAGCTTTGTGAGTGGTGAAGCAGTGCTGCAGGTGTCTCTCTGTCTCTCTCCCTCTCTCTCACCCCCTTCCCTATTGATTTCTGGCTGTCTCTATCCAATAAATAAAGATAATAAAAAATAAAATAGCAAAACTTCTGTGGCCACGGGTTATATGTTATGGTAGAAGAAACAGACCACAAACAAACACATAATTTATCAAAGTAGTTAGAGATGATTCTACACTCTCAGGAAAAAGACAGCTAGTGTGATAAAATAGAAGGTAGGTGAGCTAAGGAATACTGGGGGGTGGTCAGTCAAGACTTTTAAAGGAACTGAAAGTGAGCCAATTTTAGAGTAGCAGTAAGAATGTTCCAGAAGGAGCAGTAATGCACACAGTACCATGCTCAAGCCTCTAGTTCATACCTATAGAGGAGAAGGTATGGATTCAATTTGGAGAAGCAGTGCTGCAAGTATCTCTTTTTCTCGCTTCCTCTTTATTTCTTTGTTCCCTCTCAATTTGTCTCTGTTTCCAGCAAAAGAAAGGGAGAACAATGAAAGAAACTAATAACAGGTACGCAGGAACAATGGATTTATTGTTCAGTCATTGATCCCCAGAAATAACCCTGGTGGCAATAACATAAAATAAAGTAACATAAAAGAAAAGAAAATATTTAAAAAATGCTCCGGAAAGAAAAATTGCTACTACAAACTAGTAGTTTGTATCATTCTAGGGTATATTAGAGGTCAGTGACATCACCTGAATTTTATATTTTTATGAATACAAATTCCAGGTGAAATTTTAAGTTCTAATAGAATTATGTAAGTAATTGAATAACATTGTTAACTAGTTCAATAGTGTCTCTCTGTGTGTGCATTTCCTCTCTTTTGAAATACCTATTAATAAATTAATAAATGATAAAAGAGAGATAAACTTTAAAAGAAACTAAGGAGATGCAAATGAGGAAGTCTTACAAACTTCTGAAAGATGAAAAGAGAGGAAATAATAGATAGTTGGAAGTGTGGGGAGAGTATTTTCAAAAATGGATAAAAACATGTGTTTTCAAAGTGAATGAGCCCATTGAGTTCAAAGCATGTTGAATTCATAAAGAAGTATGTCTAGACCTATGATTGTAAAGTTGCCAACCATTAAGAATTAAGAGAAGATCCAAAAATATTTTTGTAGGAAATGGAAAATACAAAAGGATGAGAACAAACTGGCATTAAACTTTAAAATGAGCACTTATGGATACAAGGAAGTAAGAAATGATCTTAAAAATGCTGGTTGAAAAATACTCCTACACTGTACTTTCGAACCAGACTTCCAGTCAGTCAAAGAAGCAAATGAAACCAATGAAAAAATTATAATGATAGTAAAGAACCTATGTTTGGAGTAAAAATGTTCTGTAGATACCAGTTATGGGGAAATGATAAATTGTACGTACATATCAACAACTGTACTATAAACCATTAGCCCACGACACCCAACAAAATTGTAAAAGAAAGAAGAAAAAAAATAAGAAAACCACAAATACAAGTGATTGAATACTAAATCTGCATACATGCTCTAATGACAAAAATCATTAAGAATAGACTGCAAGAAAATGAAGAAGTAAACCAAGAAAGTGAATCCTATAAATCATAGGATTAAGAAAGAAGAAAAAAATGGCAGCCAGGTGATGGCTCATTATGCCCACCTAGGAGGAATCAAGGACCTGGGTTCAATACACTAGCTTTCACGTATTGGGGTGGGGCAGTGGGCAGGAAAGGGAGCATTGGGGACTGGGAGTTCATGAGTGGTGGAGAAATGTCTCTACTCCTATGTCACTGTTCTCTCTGTATCTCTCTCTCTAATCTCCCTCTAACAAATCAAGGGAAAATAAAACTTACCAGGAATGTTAGGGGGAAAAAATAAGAATGAGGGAAAATGAATCTTTGGTGAAAAGATTCATATTAATATATGTGAAGACAAAGAAAACAATTAAAGATGAGGGAAAACAACATATCAAACAACAGTGATATAGGTATATCATTTAGATGTATGTAAATAATAATCACACACATACAAACATTAAAAATGGAAGGCTAGCTAAGTAATTGGGAGGAGGAACCTAGAGCTATGAACAGCATTAACTCTTTCTGTACCATTTGATTTTTGTGAATCTATATTCAAATTATATTTGGAAAAAATTAAAGTATAAGAACTATACAAATATCTGTTAGAAACAAGACAATAAAAATGAAAAGTTTTTAGGAAAGTCTAATTTATTTACTGCTCACAATTATCTTTTCCTTCATTAAATAATGTACAATTTACCTTATGTTGCTATGAAAACTCTAAATTCACCAATAAACAGGACAGGAAAAATGACCTCATGACCTTATATGTTAGCAGAGTATAATAAAATGAGAAAACATACATTAGTAAATTATATAATATTCTAAAGGGAAAATTGCAAATAGAGCAGATCAAAGGATTGTCTAGATTGATGTGTGGATGTTATTAACACTGCAAATGGATTAGTCAGAGTAAATGCCTACCAGACTAGCTTAGTGGGCAGGAGACAGACCACCAGGGACTCATGGCTGAGTGGAACACAGCACAATCCTAGCCAAGCTATCTAAACTAAACTAAACTAAGATCACAATCCTGTCCTTTTATATATATATTTGCCAAGAAGGGTGTAAACAGGATGTGATGTAGAGAGGGTGGAGCAAAAGTGACTGGTGCAAATCAGGGTGTACTACAAGAGGGGGTGGAGCAAAAAGACATCATGAACCAATGGGGATTAAACCAATGCCCTGCAGGCAGGCCAGTGCTTCCTTAACAGTGGTTATGTAAATAGAATACAGTATTAAGCAGGGGGGATTAAACCAATGAAACAGAAGGGGTTTTTAGAAGCAGAATTAGAAGCATACCAACAAATGACAATAAGAGGTGATATTTTATTAAGCTATTGAAGGAGGTGAGAGAGTTGGCCAACAGAATATTAATGGAAAGAATGTTTATTCAGGCAAAGAGAACAGTCAGAGCAAAGGCTGTGATTCAGGGTCATCCTTGATGCTTCCACAGAACAAACTAGAACTAAAACAGTCCGTCTGGGAGGGTTAGATAGTAAGCCATTAAATCAAAAATCTAATGGGAACACCAAGTCATAAAGAGGCTAAAAACCTTTACAAAGGAGTTTGGGTTTTAGTCTGAATGGCACAGAAGATTTTTTAAAAATATTCTTATACTTATTTATTTATTCCCTTTTGTTGCCCTTTCATTTTATTGTTGTAGTTTTTGTTGGATAGGACAGAGAGAAATGGAGAGAGGAAGGGAAGACAGAGAGGGAGAGAGAAAGATAGACACTTGCAGACCTGCATCACTGCTTGTGAAGCGGCTCCCCTTCAGGTGGGGAGCCGGAGGCTCAAACCGGGCTCCTTAGCGCCACATGTGCTTAACCCACTGCACTACTGCCCGACTCCTGGCACAGAAGATTTTACGGCACTGAGTAACTGCATGGTGTGGCTCAGATTTCATTACTATGTTCGATCTGTTAAATCTAAACTGAGGTATAGCTAACTGGTTGTCAAAGTCCTAGAGTAATACCAAGGTTTTAAATACCATATTTTTGCTAATAACACCTTACAAATTTGTGTCTTAGAAATTGAAAATAATCCTTCAAACTCCAGTGTCCCAGAACTAACTTCATACCTAACATCTTAGGTATGAAATAGGCATCTTCAACAGTACAATGTCCAAAACATTAGAGATTCCTGTCTCAAATCCACTCTGCTCAGTTTTTCCCTCTCCCATTAATATGAGTTATGTATGACCTAGCAAATTATAAATAAAACTAAATTCATAGGAATACTTTTGAATTGATTTTAATTAAATGACTATTATGATTTCATTCAAAATTATAGATATAGATGTTTGTGTTGTACATTGTTGCAGTGTTGTATAGATAAGTTTTGCAAAAAACACGAGTCACATTCCCCATAGCAATATTTCATGGGAAATAAGTTGTAAACATTATCTTTCCTTTGTTAAATCATTTAGCTGGCAGTTGATAGCATGGTATAAATACAGTCCATAATATTTCTCATAAATATTATTGTCCCTCTCCTCTTCCTTTTGGGAAGAGTCATTCCTTCTTTCTTGGGCCTCCTAAAAAGCTTTTTACCTTAGCCTGATTTTAGACCATGCCCTCTATTGAGTATCTTTTGAGTCCTCTTATTTTCATAGTCAGGAAACATACATACACACATATAAACACACAAAGTCACTGACATATTCGTACATTATACACATCCACATTCAGTAAACACATGTACTTCACAAATTCTAGATATTCTTTATTTTTATTATAATTATTTATTAGTGATATAATAATGATTTGCAAAATTACTTGACTACAGGGATACAATTCTACACTGTTCATACCACCAGAATTCTGTGTCCTCATTCCCTCCATTGGAAACTATAGTGGTTCTCCCAAGGTCACTATATGGGATGACTATTATTCCTATATGTATATATACATATTCATTTCCATTTTTTTCTATAGTCCTGCCTTTTCCTCCTTTCTAAATAACACCTATACTTAATATTACTTCTGAATATCTTACCTTTATTTTCCTCTTCTCTCTCTAGGTCCTGATGGAATTGGGTTTCAGAGCCCTCTAATCATTTGCCCTAACATTTCTCCCTGTCTCTGGGAGTATGGACCTGAATTCTTTTTGGGGTGCAGAAGGTTGGAAATCTGGCTTTTATAAATGCATCTCTGGCAGACATGGGCATTGGCAGGTCTCTTCATACTCTTAGACTGTTTCTATCCCCCCCCCAGTGGATATTCCTTATTTTCAATTAAAAATAACTAAGAGATTTGATCTGAGTTGGATTTAGGTTACTCTGCTTTTCCTTTTGTTATAGAAGGGTCCTGGACTCCATAAATTATTACTGTATCCATATCACGGAAAGCATGCATTATGTTTATTTATTTGCCACTGCTAGGGCTTGGAGCTTTCATGAAGAATCTGCCACACCTTGTAGTCACCCTTTATTTCCCTCTCTTTTGATAGAGACAGATAAATTAAAAGTGAATGGGAAATAGAAAGGAAGAGAAAGAAACACCTGTAGCATTGTTCTACCACTTGTGAAAGTTTCTTTCTGCAGGTGAGGGCTAAGGGTTAGGATCTGATTCTGCATATTCTTCTGGGTGCACCACTGTCTCAGTCCTTTGAATACACATTTTAGAAAATCAATTATTTTACTAAAACGTCATTGCCTCTATTTGTGCATCTGGGCACTGATTTATTCATATCATGGTCAATATTACCATTTGTACGACTGCAAATGTTTATGTTAATGCAATCTGTCAATACAAGTTGACAATCATTCAAGACAGAATGGATTTTTTTCTTTTTTTAAAAAAAAATTATCTGGGGCCAGGTCGTGGTGCACCTGGTTGAGTGCACATGTTATAGTGCACAAGGACCTTGGTTTGAACTCCTTGGTCCCCACCTGAAGGGGGGAAAGCTTCACAAGTGGTGAAGCAGTGCTACAGGTGTCTCTGTCTCCTTCTCTCTCTGTCTCTCCCTTCCTGTCAACTTCTGGCTATCTCTATCAAATAAATAAAGATTAAAAAATTATCTTTATTTATTGGATAGATACAGTCAGAAATCAAGAGGGAAGAGAGAGAGGTAGGGAGAGAGAGAGACATCTGCAGCCCCACTCACTACTCAAAAAATTTCCTTCTGCAGGTGGGGACCTGGGATTTGAACTTGGGTCCTTGTATATTGTAAAATGTGCACTCAACCAGGTATGCCGCCACTCAGGCCCCCAGAATGTATTCTTCCTATAGTGCAAGAAACTCTGGGTTTCCCTTACATTCCTTTATGGAGAGAAAGAACACATGATAAAGAAGGTAACCAAACAAGCAGAAAAGAATCTGTAAGTGGTAAAGAAATGTAGTGTGTTACTCAGTTTCCCTGTAATGAAAATCAGTCTACATCGCAAAGGTCTGCTTTTATTGTTATAGTTCATTTGCTTACTTTTGTTTATTAATTTATTTGGATCAGAGCACTGATCACTGGATATTCAGGGAACAAGGATTCTACCTGGAACCTCTGCATAATCTCCCTGACACTACATCAAGCTTCTTATTGAGCTGCTTTCTGGAAGGAAGAAGAGAGGCAGGGAGAGACTGAGAGGAGGGAGAGAAAAAGAGAAGGTTATCAAAATACAATCACTGATGTTATCATCATAGGGAGAACAGTCTCTCAGCAGAAGTCACTCTCGTCATTCTCTCTCTTATGGCTGCACAGTTTTCTCCACCTTTTCTGCCTTCCTTCTGTCTATATGTCCAAACTATCTGGAGCAAAACATATTCCGTTTCCTGGGAAACAAAGGAATTTTAAAAGCTTCTAGATTATAGCAGTTATTACCTGTTTTCCTTTAGTCGAGCATTGCCAAATCCCTGGAGAGACAATGCTTTATAAGAAAAAGCTGAAGAGGCATTTGAAATATGAAAAGGAAAAAGTTTCAGTGGTATGAATGTAAAATGTATGACTATATTGCCAAACCTAATGCTCACATATGAAATGATGTGAAGAAGTTCAGAGGAGGCAGCATAATGTTTGTATAAAAGGCTTTCATGTCTGAGGCTCTGAGGTCCCAGGTTTAACTCCAGTATCACCACCGTATGCCAGAGTTGAGCTGTGCTCTAGTAAAGAAGAAAAAGAAGAGGAGGAGGTAGAGGAGGAGGAAGAGGAAGAGGAGGCAGAAAAGGTAAAACAAAATGAAGAGTAAAATGTTTAAAAGTAAGCCTAATTCTTATATTTTTCAGTGGAATGTTAACAAAAACCTTAATTCAAATTAAATGAGTAACATTTCACATTTTAAAGAGTATGTGACCATTTTTCCCCAGTTTCATAGAGACTAAATTACAGTACTCAGTTTTTAAAAGCAGTTGATTTGAATGCCTTATTTTAAATCTAATTTAACATGCTATCTAGTCTCAGGTGGGGGGAAAGACTCAGTATTCTTCTTCTGGCTAAAAGGGTGTCTTTAGAAGCTGGAAAGATGGCTGATGCTGAGGAATTATTCTGATGCAGTCTCCGCCCCCAGGTTTTACCATGCCCGGAGAAATCCTTGTGCCCCCTTCAACCAATCCTGGCCCTACACATCACCCCTGGTTGTCGCCCAATAAAAGCCCCCTCACCCCTCGCTCTCTCTGGGCCCTCAGCTCCCCCTCTCTCTCAGTTCCTTCGGCTCTCTCTCAGATCTCTCTCCCTTCTCTCACCGGCTGGTCAGGTAGTGGGGACGGCCATTGTTGGCTGATTCCACGTGGCCTGAGCCACCCCCCCCATCCTATAATAAAGATTTGTGTACCCCACTTGTTCTGGAATTCCTCTCTCTTCTCGGCAGTGCAGCCTGACACCGGACCACAACAACAACAGATGGCTCCATAGTAGAGCACACACCTTCATACCTTTAGCATGAAGCCCTGGTTTAATCCCCTACACCACCTTGAAACATCAATAACAAAAGCAGGAGGAACACCATGGATGGTGAAGTACTCTTTATTTGCCTTATAAAAGATCCTTAAGTTTTCCTTTGTGTCTGCATCTAACAATTTCCCAGGTGATGATGATTCTTCCGGTGACAGGGCTCTTTCCTCTCTGCAATGGCTTGAGGTGTGGTGGTTTATCTAGAGCTCAGTCTTCAGTGTGGGTAGGGGCTGGGGTTAGAGAACCAAAAGATTTGTTGATTCTGTGATTACTCAAAAGCAACTGTGTGCTCAAGTATAAAATATGTAAGAAAGCTCTGCCCTCCACTTCCAAGGTGCAGTTTTCCATTAACTGAGTATCTCAAGTACATTCAAGACAGGTATCTGTAACCTAAAATACTTTTCCACGTAACTGTTCCTCTTCTTTTTCTTTATGTTTTTTTTTATCATAACACTATTATTTTCCATCACCAAAGGTGCAATATAAGGATTAATGAAGGCTATTCTTTTCCTTCAAATCTATTTAATAAACAATCTTTGGGGGCAGGCAGTGGTGCACTGGGTTAAGCGCACATAGTAGTAAGAGCAAAGACCCGTGCAAGGATCCAGGTTTGAGCCCCCGCTTTCTACCTTAGGCTGGGATGGGGTGCTTCACAAGAGGTGAAGCAGGTCTGCAGGTGTCTTTCTCTCCCCCTCTGTATCCTCCCCTCCACCCACCTCAATTTCTCTCTATCCTATCCAATAAAACAGAAAAAAAAAAGACCTCCAGGAGCACTGGATTTATATATAGTATTAGGCACTGAGCCCTGGCAGTAACCCTGGAGGGGGGGGTGGGGGGGGAGTCTCACTGTTCTACATTATTTCTTACATATCTTTCCATAAGGGTCAAGAGAAATTTTCCTTTATTCATTCATGGGTTTTCTTGGGTTGGTTAAGCTACCAAACGGTGATCAGTTTAATATATAATATATATATTTTATATATTTTAATATAGTTTAGTTTTAATATAGTTTTATATATATATATATATATATATATATAGTTACCACATATGCTCTCCACAAAATCGTCATCTAGACTCTATATTGTTTCTTTAGTTTTATTTCTGAAATACAATCTGATTATGCACCTTTTCTTAGGGACAATGTTTCCTTTTTCTTCAGTTAAAGTTGGGGACCTCCCTAAAAGGATACTTTCAAGTTAAGCATTACACTTTTATTTACAACTGAATATTCAGAACTTGGCTGCATGGATACACAGAGACGCCAAGGAAAGTGAGAAATCAGAATTAACACAACAATAAAAAATAAAGGAAGGAAGGAAAGAAGGAAGGAAGGAAGGAAGGAAGGAAGGAAGGAAGGAAGGAAGGAAGGGAGGGAGGGAGGGAGGGAGGAAAAAAGAAGAAAGGCTCGGCTGGCTATTCATCTTTTTTTTTTCCCTGTCACTCAATAGCTATCATAACCACCACTGTAATAGACTAGAATGAAAAAAAAATAGTAGAATATAGGCTAATGAAGGTAAGTGAAGTGAGAAATCATTGCTGTAATGCTGAGTGTATGTTTTCTGTTAACGTATGTAGACATCTCTGAATGTGGTAATTAAACAAATTGTCTTTTGTAGATGGATACAGCTCTACACATTACATTTTAAAAGGAGCTTGTAAGAGACCATGACCTAGTTAACAGAAAAACTATGCAGCCTATGAAAAATTGGCACTTAGTTCTTCCATTATTGCTTCTCCAAACACTCCTTTGTTTCTATAGATAGTACTCTTATCTTTATTTGCTACTGTATTCTTGATCCTGAATATGTATTTGCTCTAGGAGTTTGAATATTTTCATATCTATTTTAAACTCATGTACTTTTTAGGTAAAATTAAAAAAAGAAGAAGTTTACGTTATCCACATTGACCTTTTGAAGTAGAGCAGAATTTTGGGTTCATGTGCTGTTATTAAGGAGAAAATATTTAGCTTCACATGAAAATGAATTTTCTTCAATATATATATAGTCTCAGAAAGAAGTGGCTGAGGCCTGCTGCAGAGTTGCTGTCTTGATGATTCAATCGTTATTTAAGATTCACACAAAGAGATACCCTAAATTTCAGGACTTTAAAAGAAAGCAAAAGGATTTTATGATCTTTCATGATATTTTAAGATTTTTACAAAGGAGCAACATAAAATAGTGGGAGATTTCTAGTAGTTTGATCCATATAGTTCTTTGCTCTCTCTATTCTTCTCAATAAATAAAAGAGGTAAATAAAGAGCACAGAAAGTCCACTTATTCTTACTAGCACTGGGATATATTGTACAAAGATTTACCACTTAGTGTTTTAATATACTAAAAGTAAGTCTCATAAAAAGGAATGATGTAAGAATTAGTGAGATATATACTATACAGTGTGAGGTAGGATATTTTAATATTATTAATAAAAAGAAATTGGTAACCTTGCTGATATCTACTGTGATGACCTTTTTTCCCTGTCCCCCAAGATACTGAACCACTGGTTGAAGGATTCATTGAGTAAAATCTGTATTAATCTGAATTTCTTTGGCACATCATTATTCACAATTTTGCTGGCTATTTTAGGTTATGTGATATTTATGTAAAAAGTTCTATCAATCAAAAATTATTAAGTTGGAAAAATTAATAAAGAATCAATATTATATTACCTATATAATTATTTCCTTTGTTAGCACAGCATACTAAGAATATCCATAAATTTCTTTTTTCTTTTTTTTTATATTTACTCTACTGATAAATCAGTTTCAGATCTCAGATGTCTGATGCAGAATGGGATGTAAATGTATTCAGTAATAAATCTGTATTCATATCAATAGGATAACTGACCATAACTTCTCAGAATATTTTCTTCCTCCGTAATCAAGTGATGGTGATTGATGCATTTTATAGAGAAGCTGATTACTAGCTGGATGTTTTCTAACCATAGGACCTTGCCCTCAACATGAATCAACAACAGCAGAGAATGTTCCATCCTCTGAAGGGAGGATGGACAACATTTACTTTATCTTCCACCTGAGGAAGATAGGTCCTGAAATTGGGGCAGCTTGGAATAGTACTACTCATGACCACAGAATATGAGCTCAGATCTACAGAGATGCAGAGGTCACATAGGCTTCTAAGCTGAATATGGGCCCCAGATCACATCAAATTAATGGGGTTAAGAGTCAGCAATATTAATACACCTTTCCTATATTTGGGAGCTACTCTCTTTACTGATCCAGCCATGACATCACCTCCCCAGATCATAAATTGGATCCATCTGCATATCAGATGTCAGGCTCAGGAAAAGGAAAAGAAAAAAAAAAACTACTCATGGGCCCTTTGTAATATAACTAAAATATCCTTACTATCTACAAAATAGAGACCCCCAAATCTTCATCTGCAATATTCTATCCTTTAGGTTCACGATTAGTCAACAATTTGTTTGGTTTTATATGTTAACTCTTCTTTCAGCCACCAGGTTCTAGATGCTAACATGATGCCAACCAGACTTCCCTGGGTAGTGTTTCCTTTTTATAAATAAAAATTAAAAAGAAAGAACATAAAAGGATAAAAAAGAAAGTGGTTTCTGTAGATGGTTCAGCCTTTGACTTATACTGGCTCACCCCCTCAAGTAACACTACAGCCATAATAGTATCCTAGCAGAAAAAGACAAACAGCCTAGACATTTACCTACAGATGAATTCTTTCCAGTAATCACTGTTCAGTAGATATCACGATGACAATATAGTGGGAGAACCAAGGAAGGCTCACTTTATATACTTTAAGATGTAAACAAAAATTAAATTTAAACATTTTCTAAAATAATTGCCTAGAAATTTTCTAATAAGTGAATAAATCAGTCAGCTGTGATTGTGGATTAGTTTATGAGACTAGTTGAAATTAGGGTATTGGGAAACTCAATAAAAATTGGTAGGATGCATACATTTTATTATTATATCAGGTACTTGGTTTTAATAGTTTAAATTTATGATAAATACATGACTTAGCCACTTGTTTATGATTCGTCAGACCTCCACAGTTTAACTCAAGGCCTTCTGTTTCTCTATACCCTGTTCTGAATATTCAAGCTCAATGTAATGCTTATCTTTTCCTCTTTTTACACAATATGCTCAATTCTACAACATTTTGACTATTAAATATACAATTAAAGTATTATATCTGTAATTCTAGATGATGGCAAGGTAGTAGTAAGCTGTATGACCAGTGTCTCAAACTTAAAATGTCCCAAAGTTTAATGTCCTTTTTTCTGCCAATGATCCACAGCCTTTAACCGGTTTTCTTTCTTTCAAACTATTTGTCACACACACACACACACACACACACACACACACACACACACACACACACACACACTCACAAATAAATTATGGTCTCTGAATTTTAAAATGAGATCATTGTTTCTGTCTCATAGTTTTGTCATTATTTATATAGTTTTGATTATTACTATTCATTATGCTTATCATTTATTAATGAAGATCTTATAGTTAGTGATTTTTTATGCGAGGACCCAGTTTTATTTATTTATTTATTTTTAAAGTTTATATTTATAAAAAGGAAACACTGACAAAACCATAGGATAAGAGGGTCACAATTCCAAACAATTTCCACCACCAGAACTCCTTATCCCATCCCCTCCCTGATAGCTTTCCTATTCTTTAACCCTCTGGGAGGATGGACTCAGGGTCATTATGGGGTGCAGAAGGTGGAAGGTCTGGCTCATTTAATTGCTTCCCTGCTGAATATGGGAGTTGACAGGTTGATCCATACTCCCAGCTTGTCTCTCTCTCTTTTGCTAGTGGGGCGGGTCTCTGGGGATGTGGGGCTCCAGGACACACTGGATTATGTTGTTCTTTCATGTTTTATGTATATATAAAAATATCCAGTGTGCGATAGCACAGTGGGTTAAGCGCAAGTGGTACAAAGCATAAGGACCTGCATAAGGATCTCGGTTCGAGCCCCCGGCTCAGCACCTGCAGGGAAGTCCCTTCACAGGCAGTGAAACAGGCCTGCAGGTGTCTTTCTTTCCCCTTCTCTGTCTTCCCCTCCTCTCTCAATTTCTCTCTGTCCTATCCAACAATAATGACATTATAACAACAACAATAGTAACTACAACATTAACACAACATGGCAAACAAAAGAGAATGAATAAATAAATATTAGAAAAAATTGTATACATTAACGTGTACTTTTTAAATGTAATATCTTACATAAGAAAATAGAGATGGGTAAAATTCTCTTTTCCCATCTTCCAAAAACAAAAAAAAAAAGAAAGCCTATGCCAGAATGTTTTTCGTAGGCTTTTAAATAAATCAAGGAAACATGTAATTTGTGATTATCATGAAGTCTGAAATTCACATGTTCAGTTTTTGATACAATGTGCTATAATTTTTAAAGTAACAAATCTGTGTTGGTATTAAGTTTTAAAAGTAGAAAATAAAAGTCTATGCTAAAAAATAAACAATTGATAAAATATTTTTTGCAGTTTTCCTGTTTTTTGGAATTTGTTCTGAGATTGCTTCATACTCATGACTTATCTACATTTCAAAGAAAGTTGAACACTGGTGTTTTGTTCCATTAATACGAGAACTAGAACCCAAAAGTCATAGTAATGTTTCCTACAACTGCAATATCAGAGGGGTGGAGAATTTTCACAAACTTTATTGCTTGCTAATGCAGATTGTTTGTGTCAGTTTATATAATTTTCTCAATTGTGTTTATTGAAGGAATTATCCTCTTTAAAAAATTTCTTCTAGATTACATTTATGTAGTTAGGGAAGTTTCACAGAGCACAGGACTTGCAAGTGTGAGGTTCTCAGTTTGATCCTCAGAACCACATATAGTACAATGGTCCTTTGGTTCTAGTTTTCTCTTTTATTTTCCCTCTTATGGATAAATAAATTATAAAATTACATTTATTGTACCTGAAACATAATGATATTATTTTAAATTTGACACAGTATTTGTGCCTCAATAAAATTCATTTGCTTAAATTTAGAAATTATGTCAGGATAATAGAACTAAAATGTTATACTAATTATTTAATTACAAATATTAGTGGTTCCTGATTGATATAGCTATGAATTAAAATAACTGGTTCTTTATTTTTAAATAATAATATTTTCACTCATCAAATTTTCTAACAAAGTAGAGAAAAGGACAATTTTGCATTACTGATTGAAGTGTAAATAGGTAAAACTACTTTTGTAAACAGCAATGTCTAATAAATCTAAACTTTTTGTGTAATGTAATACAGCAATTATTCACTAGAGAAAATTTTGACCCTGAGGGTGAGGGGGTATAGGGAAGAAAATTTTGAATCTAACTCATACAGTCACCTAAATGTGCAAGTTCACAGAGATTCAAGAATATTCATAGTACATGAATATGCAAATATTTCTTAGTAGGGTGATAAATAACTTATAATACCTTTTATAATTAACAGAATACCACACAACAATGAGAATACATAATCTACATACAGCCATAAATATACAGAGAGAGAGAGGAAAGGAAGGGGGCCCATTGTTCATAAAATTAAAGGAGAACTTGAGTGGACATTTTTATTATCTTTACTTATTTATTGGATAGAGACATCCAGAAATTGAGAAGGAAGGGAGGACAGAGAGGGAGAGAGATAGACACCTGAAGCACTGCTTTACTACTTGCAAAACTTTCCTCCTGCAGGTGGGGACTGGGGGGCTCAAACCTGGGTTGCTGTGCATTGCAACATGTGCTCAACCTGGTGCAGCACCACCCTGCCCCAATGAATATATTTAAAAAATTCAAAAGGAGTGAGATTATTTTATTGTTGTTTAAGACATGATACTTATTATCTCCAAACACAATAATAACTGGAAAAATGTAGTCAAGAAAGTGAGAGGGTGGGCAGGGTAAATAGGGCTGTGACATGGATAATACCACTTCTTGATTCAAGACTTTTTGTTTGTGTGGTTGTTTGTTTGTTTTTACCTCCAGGGTTATTGGTGTGGCTCAGTTCCTGCACTACAAATCCACTGCTTCTTGGAGGCCATTTTTCCAACTTTGCTGCCCTTGTTATTGTTGTTATTGTTATTGTTGATGGGTAGGACAGAGAAAAATCAAGAGAGGAGGGAAAGACTGAGGGAGAGAGAAAGACACCTGAAGACCTTTTTCACTGCCTACCTGTGAAGTGACAACCCTGCAGGTGGGGAGCTGGGGACTCCAACCCAATTCTTATGCTTTGTGCTAAGTGAGCTGAACCCACTGGGCTATCACCCAACCCCCAAGACCTCTCTCTCTCTCTCTCTTTCTTTGTCTCTCTCTCTCTCTCTTTCTCTCTCAGATTAGCTTTAAAAAAGTTATTATCTTTATTTATTGGATAAACACAGCCAGAAATCGAGAATGTAGGGGGAGATAGAGAAGGAGAAACAGAAAGACACCTGCATCGCAGCTTTACCACTCACAAAGCACCCCCTGCAGGTGGAGACTCGAACCCGGGTCCTTGCTTGTTGTAATGTGTGCGCTCAACCAGGTACACCACCACCTCGCCCACTCATAACCTCTTTGCTATGTGCACTTAACCAGGTGCGCCACCACCTAGCACCCTCATGGCCTCTTTAAATTGGCATATTACCTTTGGGAAAATTTATATAGACACTTATTTTTGTGATATATATTGAGGTATATATGCTATATTGTAATAAACATTTAAAAGTGTTAAAAGGTGTATGGAAATGTTTGTACTAGCTATTTAACTATAGATATTGTTGGGTCTTGATTTATATACCTATGGAACTATCAATACTTATAATTAAATTTCCTTTGTGCTCAATACAAAAGAATAGTTCCCACAAGAACTTTTTCCTTCGAAAAGTATTTCCAATAAAGGAAGTTACACTTACTAAGCTGTAGAATATTCTCTTCCAAGTATCATCACTAAAAATAAGTAGATAGATAAATAAGTGTTATAGATACGCCAATATATAAATATCATTTGTGATTAAAGTCTATTATGTTCTGAGCTGTTCTTATCTACAACTTATATAGGATACAGAAAAATTTTAGTACATTTATGAAAGATGAAAGAATAACCTGATAAAGAATAAATGTATAACACAGACTTCTGAGTAGATGTATCATTTTTGAAGGATTTGATTTTTTATATTATTCACAAGAAGTGCTTTTAACAAAAAATATTTTGAAATAATGAAGATAAATTCATATAATTAAGATCAACAACTTGAAAAACAAATTATGAATTTCAATAGTTTGGTTAAAAAAACAGGATTTAGTTATGAAAATGATGCCTAAGAATATATTGCAACAAATAGTTTGATGAGTTGCCATTATATAAATTTAACTTCACCTATCAAAGAATCTTAGATACAGACACTGAACTTCTCAAATGTAAGTACATATTAATTAAGCTACTTTGATTTGTCAGTATATAAGTATATTGCTATTTAAGATACTAAGAAGTTATAGGGTAAATGATAATATTAAATAAATCATCTCACTATTAATTTTTCATATCTGCCAATTACAGCTGTACATTGTTTTGATCATTGCAAATACACTTTGTGACTATAAAGATATAAATATTTACTAAGTTGTATTAAAATACTTCATTGAAAATATTCTAGCTTACAAATGATAGTTTCTATTAATATAGTAATAAAAATAATATAACTATTTTAAGGCATATTTTATGAAATGTGTTACATTTTTCTAAGATGCACAAGAATGAAAATATATATATATCAACACATGAAAAATATTTACACATCTTAAATATCAAATTAGATTAAATTTAGCTACTCATTCTATTTAACTTCAATCATATTGAAATAGTTGTGAACCATAAGAAAGGAAATCTCAAGGTAATAATAATAATAACATAAAAATATGTACCTTAAAAAGTCTGTGTAAGTAATAGCTTCCTTACATAGATTTAGGGTTAAATTTTCTGGTTGTCTGACTAGTTTCTCTTCTACACTTTGAATGACTTTTAAAATTAAAGTCCACCAAATAAGACTGACTTTGATAAAGAAAAGAAATTATCATCTAATTTTTATTGTCCAATGGGATTTTAATACTATTACTTTCTCTAAACATGTTATTATTGACATAGAACACAGCTACTGATTTATGTATGATTTTAACTCTGTGTATTATCTTAACTGAGATTATTATAAAATAGTACTTACATGGCCTTTGCTTGTCTTTTTCTCACCTCAGTTAACTTGCTTTTTGACATATCAATAATAGTCATATTTTTCTGATCATTAAAAGCTTCTATTTTAGCATTCTTGCTTTTTAAAAGTAATGCCCCATTTCTAATTATTAAGTACTTTCAACTTTCAAAATAAAAGTGATATCCAAAATTTATAATTTGTGTTGAAAATTTATAATTTTGTACTGAAAAAGGAAATTCTGACAACACTTTGAGAAAAAAAAAATTAGATTTTACTATTGTGTGTGTGTGTGTGTGTGTGTGTGTGTAGCATTAACAGATGTAAGTAATATGCCACTTAGCTAAAATTCACAAATTAGTAAAAATAAAGTCACAAGCTTTGAGTGTTCTCATTGGATACAGTCCTGGTTTGTTTTAGGTAGGAAACTATGATTTAAAGACTAATTTAAACAAGTCAATTTAGAAACGTATTCTTGCTGTTTCAATAACAAGTGGTTGCAATCTTGCACAGATTATAAAGAGTTCTCCAATTGCCAAATACATGCGGACTCACCTGAGTAACAGAGCTGCTTCCCAGAAGTAAAATCCCGAAACTAGAGTCCGAATGTGTCTCACGTGGGCCATGATATGAAGAATTATTCACAGTCCTGAAATTAGTCCTATCCAACGCAAGAGGAATGAGAAAGCCAGTACAGAAAAGTGCTATCCAACTCCGTGTTTTGTTGGTGGAAACAAGCTCCTGTAAGGCTTCAGCACCCTAGACAGTTCCACGCAGTCCGCGGAAGCCTAGTTTTTCAAACCCCTAGAATTCCCGTTCCACCACTTGTTCTGATCATTGAGCAGGAGGGAGATTCATAGGATTAGAAATGTGTGCGAGCTGAAACAGTGCGGATGGACTAAGGGGTGAGATGAAATGCCTGAAGTGCCTATGTTCAGAGCAACAGTTCTCTAGAGCTCTAGCGGCAAAGACAGAAATCGTGTCCTTTCCTGTCTCAGACCTCACGGCATGAGAAATAGTAGTGACAACCGGAATAGGATGCTTCTTCACCTGCTCCAAGTGCCGCCCGCCCGCCTGCCTGCAACCCACTCTCCACCTTTGGGTAAAAACCCGGACCACTGCAGCTGCAAAGGGAAGTGGGGGCGGTGCCAGACAACACTGTCTTGCCCGCCAATCACGACCTCACAACGGGACAGAGTGACAGGCCGCTCACGATGGTAGGTGGTGCTTAGTATTTTATCCTTAAGAAGAAGGGAAAAAAATGTGTGACTGGTGCGGAGACTAAATTGCTACTGGAGGGAACTAGGAGAAGGAAGCCTCAGAATTGAGAGTGCTAAGAATTGAGAGTCGACTTTTTAATGTTTATTATGACTAGGTGGCAGAATCTCACTGGAACAAAACTGGAGGGTGAGGGTGAGGGTGAGGGTGTGGATGTATGGTGGCGACACCCCCCCCCCCCCAAGTGTTCCCTACCCTTCCTGAGAAAAGGTTCAATTTAGTAAAGTATTTTGGGATATGGCCCAGTCTCCTAGAATTATACACCAAAATGCAATAGTTAAAGTCAACAGTAAACCCATACCCTTGGGCAGGTTTAGGAAAAGCAGAGCACAGGGTGCATGTACCCCAGCGAATAAGAAACTGAGCTGTTTCTAGAATCCTTTCACAACCCAGACCAGTTTCTGACTGTGTGTTGTAGTGCAAGTTGAATTTCTGTAAGTAGTGATTCCAAAAGATGAGGGTGGGGAATTTCTAGTACTGTGATTTAAAAAAAAAAAAAAAAAACTTTTCTGTTTAACCTTTTACTAATAAGTTTATGTGTATTCAGTGAAAATTATTTCTAATTTTTTTCATATGTTATTACTATGCCTTCCTTTTTCACATTTTAGTTCTCTTATTTAAATCACAAAATTTCTTAAGGAATAGCATCAGTTATGTCTGTGAGTAGTTGCATCCTGAGCAGATTCATACAATTTTAATTGGTTCAGTTTGCCAATTAATCTTTTGAAAGCTCACCAAGTATAGATGCTTTATACCTGGTTATACTCTGATAGCAATAGCAGTATTGTTTCAAAAACAATTTTTGTTTTAAAAAGCACATAGAATCAAGAAACAAGCCTTACCATATTTCAAGAAGATCTGACTTTCTGTATTATTCCACCACTAACGAATTGGAAATATATAAAATTGGTCAACTTTTTAAAAAATATCTATACTGAATTTATCTTTTAAAAATATATTTATTGTGAGAATTGAGGAAAACAAACTCTGAAACCAATTCTCTGACCTAAAGAAGACAACCAATTTATGTTTCTTTAAGTGAGAAAAATATACATAAGATATTAAAGTTTTATAATTAGATTAATCTGGATAATTATGCATTAAAGTTTCCAAGATAATATCACTTTAACAGTGTCACGTAATTAACATTGAAGCCTATGAATATTGTCTATAACAAATAAAACATGTCTGATCAATTAGATTCTTGGATATAAATGTCTTGTGAAAATATGGAGAGAATTCCCACATTACTTATTTTTCATAGAGCCAGGGTTATTCAGTTCACATTATTTATGATAAACAATATTCTTTGTTTATTATTTTATTTTTCTCCATTAGAGTAGGAGATAGTGGTAACAACTTAGTGAGTATTAGAGTGAGGTTTACTAAATTTTAGTAATTTAGAAAATATTCAAGATGACTTACAATCCCTTATTTATTTTATTACATTGTGATGCTTGATTTTTTGGGACTTCTTGTCAAGGGCTTTTTAAAAATAAAATATTTAAGTTCATAGTTAATCCTGTGCTACCCTATGCCTCTACACAGTTGTGGTAGTTGTTACTATAAATTTTACTTATTTGGGACCAGGCGGTAGTGCACTGGGTTAAGCACACATAGTGAGTATAAATTTTACTTATTTGAGGATAGTAGCACTGATTTGATGGGTATGTGAATAAGTATAGTTTTGTACAAATGATTCTCCTATGCTTGCTATTCAATTATCAATAGCTCAGTGATATAAAATTAAGTTGTCTTCTGAAATTAGAAGATCCCTCTTTGCAATTTTTTCTTTCTTTCACTGAAAATTATATCATATTAGTACAAGACATAGTACTTTAGAGATTGATGGAATATTAATCATTATTATATTTAGTTTTTCTATGGAAGGAGTGATTGAAACTCAAAGAGAGTGTTTGCTACAAATCTTCATACTTAACAAGCTGAAGATATCAAAGCTAAATATTTTAGTTCGTTGACCAGTTTATCCACTACATTAGGCTGACTTTTTTTTTATTTCTTTATTGAGGGATTAATGTTTTACAGTCAACAGTAAATACAATAGTTTGTAAATGCATAACATGTCCTGGAAAAGGATGACAGATGACCTAGTGGGGGTTATATTGTTATGTGGAAAACTGTGAAATGTTATGCATGTACAAACTATTGTATTTACTAGACTGATTTTAAAGATGTATTTCCACTATTATCTCAAAATAAGTTGAGTTACAGAAATAACAAAGTAGATCAAGTTCAACTTAGTGATGAAGCTTTTTGTATACTCTGCTTATTACCAAAGATCTAACTATAAACTTTTTTATACATACTACTAAAATGATTTAATATTTAGTAGAATATGGGCTTACTTTCTTAGATTAATGTAATTTGGGCATAGTTTGGTTGCTAAGAGTTTGTCAAATGCGCTGGCTGGATCATTTTATTTTGAATGCCCACTATTTAACATACAAAAAGTAAAATCACTTTTACATGTATTTTCATAACCATTTTGTAAACATTTAAACAAATCGAGAGTAGGGCAACAAAGTAAAAACCCTGTGGTGAGGGGGAGGGTAGACATTCGGCTTTGGGGCGGGAGGCTGGGATGGGATACATCTTTTCGTGGTGGGAATGGTGTTTATGTACACTCCTATTAAAGTGTAGTCATATAAATCATTATTTAATTAATACGAGAGGGGAAAAATTGATCATATGTCTAGAACTTGTTAAAACACAGACTGAGTCTTTTTAATACATAGGCTGAGTCTTTGATGTGTTAACTCTCTCAAAAGCCTAGACTAGGGAGAACAGAAACAACCGGTGACACTGCTATATACAAGATGCTGGGTATTATACAGCAAACCCAAACAAAGGGACTTTTCAAAGTTAATCCAATTACCAAATAATGTGATGACAACAATAACTATCCATTGTCTTCTTGAAACCTAAGACAACAGGAACCTCACATTTCCACTATAGAGCCTATATTTCCCCCAGTCCTGGAACGTTAGGGTGGGGCCCACTTTCCTGCATGCTTCTCTCAATTCATATCAAATAATATTGCATCCCCTGATAGCAACCTAATCAATGCAACGATTGCCACCCCAGAATGCTTCACTTCAGGCTGTGTCCTGAGACTTCAGGTGTGGAATGACAACCCTTCAGCTTCATCACTCGGGTGAGACCTTTCCTTTCATAGTATTCTCTAATTCCATTCCAGGTGTTCCACTCCTCAATAAAGTCCCCAAACCTAGATATAGACCAGGTCCCCTGAGAGCATATGTTCACATGTGTCCATAAACCAGGGAAAAATATATACTTGAAAGCAGAAGTACACAAAAATCTTCAGAGAGTACTCCCCCCAACACTTCATCTGCACTATTCCAACCTTTAGGACCATGATTGTTCAACAATTTGTTTGGCTTTATATGTTAACTCTCTTTTCAATCACCAGGTTCCAGATGCCAGCGTGATGCTGACCAGAATTCCCTGGACTGAGGACCCCACCAATGTGTCCTGGAGATCCACTTCCCCAGAGCACCACCCTACTAGGGAAAGAGAAAGGAAGACTGGGAGTATGGATCAATCAGTCAACACCCATGTTCATCAGGGAAGCAATTACAGAAGCCAGACCTTCCACCTTCTGCAACCCACAAGGACCCTGGGTCCTTATTCCCAAAGGGACAGACAATGGGAAAGCTATCAGGGTAAAGGATGGGATATGGAGACTGAGTGGTGGGAATTGTGTGGAGTTGTACCCCTCCTATCCTACAGTTTTGTTAATGTCTCTTTTATTAAATAAATAAAAAAATTTAAAAAAGAGCACAAAAAAGAGTCATTATAAATAAAAAATTTAAAAAAAAAATGTTCCCCAGAAATATTGAAGGGAAGTTTTAGTTTAGGAAATAATCAGAAACTTACTTTTCAATAAAAATTAGGTAGAGCAAATTCTATGGTAGTGATAGTTGATATCATCAAGTATGAAAGCATAGTGTTTGTACATTTTGTTTAGGGATGTATTTACTGAGCTACAAAATTCATGACATGTTAGATTATTAGGTTGCCCTATTTTTACAACTGTGGTAGGAATAGTATTCAATAATTTATATCCACTTGCCCAGGCTACACATTTTTTCACATGAATCTTAACAACAGTATCAAAATTGTTTCTTCTGTTTGCTCTATTAATGTACTTGTAATTCCTAGTTGTGAATTCTAAGTTTTTGTTTGTTTTCATTTGTTTTTTGTTTAACAGATCATTCTATTTTTTATTCCTAAAACATTTTCATGCTTTTGCATTCAAATGGATTAAAGCCCAAATTCCTCTCCATAGTTAGCAAGACTGACAGATAATTCACAGGCAAATATCTCAAATTTAGGTTTGATTGGTCTTCTTCTCCCACGCATTAAACATCAATCATAGGAGGTGGTTCTTATTTCATTATTTCTCTCCTTTGAAGACTAGTCTTTTTGTGTTTCTATTTTCTACTTTCTTTTCAGTCTCCAACTCACGGTTTAAAATTTTCAAAGTATGAAACTTTCTTTTGTCTCCTTTCTTTTTCCTTTTTCTTCTTTCTTTTTCTTTTCTTCATTTTATCAATATTTTAATTCACCATTATTATTTTTCACTTTTCTATTAAGATTTCTTCCATAATTAAAATTTAATTTTATTCCTGTAAAAATTACTTTTAGACTTTCAGATAATGAGAATGAGACACACAGAGAGATGCAGAGACAGACAGACAGCAAATTTCTGTATTAACATCATGGTTCTTAACCAGGTTTCAAGGTATTCTTATGTGTTGGGGCGCAAACCTGAGCCTTTATATATGGTAAGACTCTAACATTACAGGATGCTCTCTCTCTCTTACCCTATATTTGTTTTATTTTCAGTACTTCTTTTTTATTTTAATTTTTATTTATAAAAAGGAAACACTGACAAAAACCGTAGGATAAAAGAGGTACTACACACAATTCCCACCACCAGAACTCCATATCCCATCTCTTCCCCCATAGCTTTCCTGTTCTTTATCCCTCAGGGAGTATGGACCCAGCGTCATTACGGGATGCTGAAGGTGGGAGGTCTGGCTTCTTTAACTGCTTCCCCGCTGAACATGGGCATTGGCAGGTCAGTCCATACCCCCATCCTAGTGGGGCAGGCTCTAGGGAAGCAGGGATCCAGGACATATTGGTGATGTCATCTGTTCAGGGAAGATCTGTTGTAATCATGGTATCATCTGGAACCTGGTGGCTGAAAGAAGAGTTAACATATAAAGCCAAACAAATTGTTGTCTAATCATGAACTTAAAGACTGGAATATTGCAGATGAAGATTTGTGGTCTCCATTGTGTAGACAGCTAGCAGGCCTATTTTACATATATTTCAAAGGGCCCATGACTATATATATATTTTTTCTAGCCTGACATGTGATATTCAGGAGGACCCAAATTATTGTCTGGGGAAATGATGTCATGGCTGGAAAAATGACCAGAAAGCTGGATCAGAGAAGAAAGTAGCTCCCAAATATGGGATGGGTGTATAAATATTGTTGACTGTCATTGTGGGTTGCAGAAGGTGGAAGGTCTGGCTTCTGTAATTGCTTCCCCGCTGAACATGGGCGTTGACTGGTCGATCCATACTCCCAGTCTGTCTCTTTCTTTCCCTAGTAGGGTGGGTCTCTGGGGAAGCAGAGCTCCAGGACACATTGGTGGGATCTTCAGTCCAGGGAAGCCTGGCCAGTATCCTGATGGCATCTGGAACCTGGTGGCTGAAAAGAGAGTTAACATACAAAGCCAAACAATTTGTTGAGCAATCATGGACCCAAAGGTTGGAATAGTGGAGAGGAAGTGTTGGGGGGGGGTACTCACTGCAAACTCTAGTGTACTTCTGCTTTCAGGTATATATTTTGCACTAGTTTATGGATAAGTGTGAGCATATGCTCTCTCTTACAGAACCTGATCTATATCTAGGTTTTGGGACTTTGTTAGAAAGTGAACCACCTGGGATGGAATTAGAGATTACTATGAAAGGAAAGGTCTCACCCGAGTAATGAAGCTGAAGGATTGTCATTCCACACCTGAAGTCTCTGGACACAGTCTGAGCTGAAGCATGTTGAGGTGGCAATCGTTGCGTTGATTCCATGCTCCCAGAGGGATAGAGAATGGGAAAGCTATCAGGGGAGGGGATGGGATATGGAGATTGGGTGGTGGGAATTGTGTAGAGTTGTACTCCTCCTACCCTATGGTTTTGTTAATTTATCCTTTCTTAAATAAAAAATAAATTTAAAAAAATATTGTTGACTGTAAATCCCATCAATTTGATCTGGGAACCATATTCAGTTTAGGAGCCTATGTGACCCTGCATCCCTATAGATCTGAGCTTGCATTCTGTGGTCATGTGTAGGAACGTTTCAAGCTGTCCCAACTTCATGACTCATCTTCCTCAGGTGGAAGATAAAGTATGTTGTCCAGCCTCTTCTGAGGATGGAACATTCTCTGCCCTTATTAATCCATGTTGAGGGCAAGGTCCTATGGGGGGCCACAAAGAGGTATGTTGGGTTATTCTTGATAGAGATGACCAATAACAATGGAGAGAGGGATTTATTTGAGGTCTAGGCCCATCATGTCTGTTTGAGAATCTCAGGACTACCTGACTAGAGCCCTAGTTGATGGGGTGGCCTGATTGTGACTAAAGAGTCATCATTAAAGTATGCCAGTCTCTTACCCTTATTCCACTTTTGCAGTCCTTACTTTGATAAGGTTAGCTTTGGAGTGAGTGAGGGAAGTGTAATAGGAAGTAGGTGAGGAGGATACCTAAGTCTAAGTAGAAACTATTTCATTAGGAACTTTATGATGTCTTTTTAGGTCTTTCTACTTGCTTACTGCATATATTGACTCACTGCGTTCTATTTTGCACTTTTGCTTTCAGGTATATATTTTGCCCTAATTTATGGATACATATGTACATCTGCCCTATCTCATGGGACCTGAGTATATCTAGGGTTTGGGACTCTGTTAGGAAGTGGATCATCCGAAATGGAACTATAGAATCCTATGAGAAAGGAAAGGTTTCACCCAAGTAGTGAGGCTGAAGTGTTAACATTACATGCCTGATGTCTCTGGACACAGTCTGAAATGAAGCATTCCGAGGTGGTATTTGTTGCATTTATTAGGTCAGTCAGCAGATGCAATATCACTTGGTATGTATTAAGAGATGCATGTAGGAAAGTGAGCCCCACCATAGAGGTTCCAGGAATGTGGGAAATATAAGCTCTGTAGAGGAAATGGGAATTTCCTGCTGTCTTAGAGTTTAAGAAGGCAATAGATAGTTATTGATGTAATCAGATTATTTCATAATTGGGTTAACTTTGAAAATTCCATTGTTAGAATTTTCTATATCATACACAACATCAACATAATTTATGTTCTTTGACATTATTTATATATAGCTGTGTCTTATAATGTAATGCCACCAGTTGCTTCTGTTCTCTCTGGTCTAAGATTTTAGAAGAGTCAACATTTCAAATAACAAACTATTATTAGAAATGTATTAACAATTTGAGGCCACTGTTAAAATTCAGACTTATTACACATTTGAAGTCTTAAGTGCTTAGATTGAAGGAACGTATACTTGGCCTATGGTCTGTGCATTAAAATATTTGATCAGTTTTTTCCCCTCTCATATTAATTAAATAGTGATTCATGAGATTATAAGTTAATAGGAATGTACATCAACACCATTACCACCACCAAAAGGACTGCTTGGGACACACACACACACACACACACACACACACACACACACACTCCCCAGTGAAGCTGAACATCTACTCTCACCGTCTACCCAGGGATTTTTACTTTGGTGGCCTACTCCAAACTCAGTCAGATCCTGCTTTTAGTTTCCCTTTCTGTTGGTCTTTTTCATTTCTGTTTATGAGTGGGATCACCCCATACTCATCTTTGTCTTTATGATTTATTTCAATTAACATAATTCTTTCTATCTCCATCCTTCCATATGACCCAGTAATTCCTCCCCTAGGGATACATCCCAAGGACACCATAATACCCAACCAAAAAGATATGTGTACATCTATGTTCATAGCAGCACAATTTGTAATAGCTAAAACCTGGAAGCAAACCAGGTGCCCAACAACAGATGAATGGCTGAGAAAGCTGTGGTATATTTACACAATGGAATACTATGTAGCTGTTAAGAACAGTGAACCCATTTTCTCTGACCCTTTATTTTTTATGAAAACAGGAAATTGCATCTTTATGACTACCACCTAATTAGTAAATGCAAAAATTAATGCATTCTCAAGTCTATGGTTTCTCCTTTTCAATATTCCATTTTTAGTGGTATATTTCATTTAATTTAGCACTTTTGAAGATTTATTAATGAAAGAGAAAGAAATGGAGGGAGACAGAGAGATAGAGAGAGAGAGAAAAAGCTATGAGTATCACTTTGACACATGTGATTCCAGAAATTGGACTTGAGACTTCATGTTCCCAGGTCCTGCTACTCAGTGGGTGATTGGCAACCTTTTTGTCCTGAACTGCTAGCTCAGTTTTGTAAAAACTGCTCAGACCACTTTTACTTCTCTTTACCACCAAATCTAAGAATTATGAAAGAAAACAAAGCACTTAAAAGAGAATGTAGTCTGTAAAAACACAGAGTATTCCAGCAAAACAAACTTGAAGTAAGAAACAAAAAGCTACTTGAGTGAATAAACAGTAAAAAACCTGAAGAAAATTCAGGTGTATTCCAATTACAAACAAATCGTTTTTGGAACTAAAGTATGGGTAGTTTTCAACTAAATAAATTAGTAGGTAACATGGATAATAGTATGCATAAATTGTAAACACCTTTAAATATATAAAAGATCTGACAGAAAATTTAGCTCAAGTGGTCCAGGAGTGGATAAAGTATTAAACTCCTGAGCATGAGGCCTTGAATTCAGTCCTTTGCAGCACATGCACCAGAATGATATCTGGTTCTTTCTCTCCTCCCTCCTATCTTTCTCATTAGTAAATAAATATAATAATAATTATAATATAAAATAATTTACAAATATAGCTTAAAACATGGAGTGAAAAGACAAATTTGCAATGTTTTTTAATAATTATTAGAAATTCAAAATATTGGCAAGTTATCTTGAAGAATTATAACTGAATTAAACCTTTTTAGAGCAGTGTTTAAGTTACTTACCAACAGTTTTCCACACTTTAAAATGTGCAAGAGGTATGTCAGTCAAATTAATTTTCTCACATATATTTTTGTCAAAATGTTGTCCCTTTATGGCCACTGTAGTGTAAATTTAATATAAAATGTGTTTTAAATAGAAGTATTTATGCCAAAACGAAAATATCAATATTTACAATATGAATCTCATGGATAAAAAGCAACACTAGCTTGACTAGCTACCATATGAAATTTTATTTGTATTATTTAATATTTATTTATTCTCACTTTGCTTAGTGTTTAGGACAAAAGAAGTTTTATATTACGAAAAGTTTTGTGGGGCAATGGCAGATAGCATAATGGCTAAGTGAAGAGATATTCATGTTTGAGGCTCAAAAGTTCAGGTTTAATCCCCTATATCACCATAGGCCAGAGCTGAGCAGTACTCTGGTTAAAAACAAAAAGACACTGCCCATCTGCAGGTGTCTATCTCTCTCCCCCTTTCTTCTTCCCCTCCTCTTTTGATTTCTCTCTGTCCTATTCAACAACAACGGCAGCAGTTATACAATAATAGTAACCACAACAATGACAAAACAAGGGCAACAAAAGTGAAAAAAAAAAGCCTCCAGGAGCAGTGGATTCATAGTGCAGGCACTGAGCCCCAGTAATAACCCTGGAGGAAAAAAAAAAATAAAAGTTACAAAATAGCTATATTGTTTAACACCCAAATATTTGAATTATCCTCAGAAAAATATATGCCTCTGTGCATACTTAGACATACTTTCATTTAAAGATACTGTAAAAAAAAAAAACCCAAAAATATATCAATAGTAATACAATAATAGTGGGAGACTTCAATACTCCACTCTCACACTTAGACAGATCAACAAAGCAGAGAACCAATAAAGATACAAGAGAATTGAATGAAGAGATGAACAGACTAGACCTCCTGGACATTTTCAGATTCATCCACCCAAAAAAAAACTGGAATACACCTTCTTTTCAAATCCACACAACACATACTTAAGGATAGACCACATGTTAGGTCACAAAGACAGCATCAATAAATTCAAGAGCATTGAAATCCTCCCAAGTATCTTCTCAGACCACAGTGGAGTAAAACTAACATTAACAACAAACAGAAAATTATTAAAAGACACAGAATTTGGAAACTAAACAACATGCTCCTTAAGAACCACTGGGTCAGAGATTCACTCAAGCAGGAAATTCAAATGTTCCTGGAAACTAATGAAAATGAAGACACAACCTATCAAAATATTTGGGACACAACGAAAGCAGTACTGAGAGGGAAACTTATAGCAATACAATCACATATTAAACACCAAGAAGAAGCTCAAATGAATGACCATACTGCACACCTCAAGGACATAGAGGAAGAGGAACAAAGGAACCCTAAAGCAACCAGAAGGACAGAAATCACTAAAATTAAAGCAGAAATAAACAACATCGAAAATAAAAGAACCATACAAAAGATCAATGATGCCAAATGTTGGTTCTTTGAAAGATTAAACAAAATTGACAAACCCCTAGCCAGACTCACCAAACAAAACAGAGAGAAGACTCAAATTAATAGAATTGTAAACCATGGAGGAGATATCACAACTGACACCACAGAAATCCAGAGAATCCTGCGAAACTTCTATAAAGAACTATATGCCACCAAGCTAGAGAATCTGGAAGAAATGGAACAATTCCTAGAAACATATGCCCTTCCAAAACTGAACCAAGAATAGCTACAAAATCTAAATGCACCAATCACAGACAAAGAAATTGAAACCGTTATTAAGAATCTCTCCAACAACAAAAGTCCTGGACCAGAGGGCTTCACAAATGAATTCTACAAAACTTTCAGGAAACAGTTAATACCCATACTTCTTAAGCTATTCCATAAGATTGAAGAAACAGGAATACTCCCTTCCACCTTCTATGAAGCCAACATCACCCTGATACCAAAAGCTGATAGAGACAGAACAAAAAAGGAAAACTACAGACCAATATCTCTGATGAACATAGATGCCAAAATGTTAAACAAGATCTTGGCCAACCGGATACAGCAACACATCAAAAAGATTGTTCATCATGACCAAGTGGGATTCATCCCAGGAATGCAAGGCTGGTTCAACATCCATAAGTCAATCAATGTCATTCACCACATCAATAAAAGCAAAGCCAAAAACCACATGATTATCTCAATAGAGGCAGAGAAAGCCTTTGACAAAATCCAACACCCATTCATGCTCAAAACTCTACAAAAAATGAGAATAGATGGGAAATTCCTCAAGATAGTGGAGTCTATATATAGCAAACCTACAGCCAACATCATACTCAATGGACAGAAGCTGAAAACATTCCCCACACAATGGGGACTAGACAGGGCTGTCCACTGTCACCGTTACTCTTCAACATAGTATTGGAAGTTCTTGCCATAGCAATCAGGCAAGAGAAAGAAATCAAAGGAATACAGATTGGAAGGGAAGAAGTCAAGCTCTCACTATTTGCAGATGATGTGATAGTATACATAGAAAGACCTAAAGAATCCAGCAGAAAATTACTGGAAGTTATTAGGCAATACAGCAAGGTATCAGGCTACAAAATCAATGTACAAAAATCAGTAGCATTTCTTTATGCCAACACTAAATCTGAAGAAGAAGATATCCAAAATCACTCCCATTTACTGTTTCAGCAAAATCAATCAAATACCTAGGAATAAAGTTGACCAAAGAAGGAAAAGACTTGTATACTGAAAACTATGAGTCACTACTCAAGGAAATAGAAACTGATACCAAGAAATGGAAAGATATCCCATGCTCATGGATTGGAAGAATAAATATCATCAAAATGAATATTCTCCCCAGAGCCATATACAAATTTAATGCAATACCCATCAAAGTTCCACCAAGCTTCTTTAAGAGAATAGAACAAACACTACAATAATTTATCAGGAACCTGAAAACACCTAGAATTGCCAAAACCATCTTGAGGAAAAGAAACAGAAATGGAGGTATCACCCTCCCAGACCTTAATCTATATTATAAAGCCATCATCATCAAAACAGCATAGTACTGGAACAAAAATAGGCCCTCAGACAAGTGGAACAGAATTGGAAGCCCAGAAATAAATCCCAACACCTATGGGCATCTAGTCTTTGATAAGGGGGCCCAAAGGATTAAATGCAAAAAGGAGGCTCTCTTCAATAAATGGTGCTGGGAAAACTGGGTAGTAACATGCAGAAGAATGAAATTGAACCACTTTATCTCACCAGAAACAAAAATCAACTCCAAATGGATCAACGACCTAGATGTCAGACCAGAAACAATCAAATACTTAGAGGAAAACATTGGTAAAACACTTTCCCACCAACACCTCAAGGACATCTTTGATGAATCAAACCCAAATGCAAGGAAGACTAAAGCAGAAACAAACCAATGGGACTACATCAAATTGAAAAGCTTCTGCACAGCCAAAGAAACTATTAAACAAACAGAGAGACCCCTCAAAGAATGGGAGAAGATCTTCACATGCCATACATCAGACAAGAAACTAATCACCAAAATATATAAAGAGCTCAGCAAACTTAGCACCAAAAAAGCAAATGACCCTATCCAAAAATGGGCAGAGGATATCAACAAAACATTCACTACAGAGGAGATCCAAAAGGCTAACAAACATATGAAAAAATGCTCTAGGTCACTGATTGTCAGAGAAATGCAAATTAAGACAACAGTAAGTTACCACCTCACTCCTGTAAGAATGGCATATATCTTTTTGTGACAGCAGCAACAAATGCTGGAGAGGATGTGGGGACAGAGGAACCCTTTTACATTGCTGGTGGGAATGTAAATTGGTACAGCCTCTGTGGAGAGCAGTCTGGAAAACTCTCAGAAGGCTAGACATGGACCTTCCATATGATCCAGTAATTCCTCTCCTGGGTTTATACCCCAAGGACTCCATAACACCCAACCAAAAAGAGGTGTGTACTCCTATGTTCATAGCAGCACAATTCATAATAGCTAAAACCTGGAAGCAACCCAGGTGCCCAACAACAGATGAGTGGCTGAGAAAGCTGTGGTATATATACACAATGGAATACTATGCAGCTATCAAGAACAATGAACCTACCTTCTCTGACCCATCTTGGACAGAACTAGAAGGAATTATGTTAAGTGAGCTCAGTCAGAAAGATAAAGATGAGTATGGGATGATCCCACTCATCAACAGAAGTTGAGGAAGAAGATCTGAAAGGGAAACTAAAAGCAGGACCTGATCAAATTGTAAGTAGGGCACCAAAGTAAAAACCCAGTGGTGAGGGGTAGACATGCAGCTTCCTGGGCCAGTGGGGGGTGGGAGTGGGTGGGAGGGATGGGTCACAGTCTTTTGGTGGTGGGAATGGTGTTTATGTACACTCCTAGCAAAATGTAGACATATAAATCAGTAGTTAATTAATATGAGAGGGGGAAAATCAATTGTATGTCTCAAAGTTTCTCAAAAGACAAACTGAATCTTTTTAATATATAGGCTGTCTATTTGATATGCGGACTCTCTCAAAAGCCTAGACCAAGTAGATTAGAAGCATCCAATAGCACAGCTATATACAAGATACTGGATACTGTACAGCAAACCATAACAAAAGGACTTTTTAAAGTTAACCCAATTAACAAATAATGTGATGATAACATTAACTATCGATTGTCATTTGGAACCCTAAGACAGCAGGAACCTCACATCTCCACTATAGAGCCCCTACTTCCCCCAGTCCTGGAACCCTTGGATAGGGCCCACTTTTCCCACTTTCCCAGTCCATACCAAATAATATTGCATCCGCCGATCACATCCTAACCAACGCAATGATTGCCACCTCAACATGCTTCACCTCAGACTGTGTCCAGAGACTTCACGTGTGGAATGACAACCCTTTAGCTTCATTACTCGGGTGAGACCTTTCCTTTTATAGTACACTCTAATTTCATCTCAGGTGGTTCACTTTCTAACAAAGTCCCATAACCTAGATATACACCAGTTTCTGTGAGAGAGAGTTTATGTGCACACGTATCCATAAACTACTGCAAAATATATACCTGAAAGCAGAAGTACACTAGAGTTTGCAGTGAGTACCTCCCTAACACTTCCTCTCCACTATTCCAAGCTTGGGATCCATGATTGCTCAACAATTTGTTTGTCTTCGTATGTTAACTCTCTTTTCAATCACCAGGTTCCAGATGCCACCAGGATGCTGGCCAGGCTTCCCTGGATTGAAGACCCCACCAATGTGTCCTGGAGCTCAGCTTCCCCAGAGACACAACCTACTAGGGAAAAAGAGAGGCAGACTGGGAGTATGGAACAGCCAGTCAACGCCCTTGTTCAGCGGGGAAGCAATTACAGAAGCCAGACCTTCTACCTTCTGCAACCCTCAATGACCCTGGGTCCATGCTCCCAGAGGGATAGAGAATGGGAAAGCTATCAGGGGAGAGCGTGGGTTATGGAGATTGGGTGGTTGGAATTGTGTGCAGTTGTACCCCTCCACACAATTTTTGTTAATTAATCCTTTTGTTTTGTTAATTAATCCTTTCTTAAATAAAAAAATAAATAAAGAAAAATAAATAAATAAACCAGCCCCCACCATACTGGACGGAGTTTCAAAAACTATGCTGTCTTTCACTCTTTCCCTCTGTCTCTCTGCCTTTGCCTTTGTCTCTCACTTTCTGAATATGTAGACTAGGAGGAGTGAGACCTTGTCAATAACACCAGTAAATAAATAAAAGCCTTATCTTAATAAGTTTACGCTTATTATATGTTTTCTTTTTTGAATTTTACTATATTTTATATATTTATTTTTCTATATTATATTACTGCATTTTAATTATAGTATATCATTTATTTTTATATTGATACACTGTATTATTTTCCTACTGCTATACTCTTATTTCTATCTCTATATTATTATTTTATTATGGAATTTACTACTACTATATCATTTATTTCTCCATATTATATATGATATTGACTATTTTTTCCTCTAGGTAAAGCACTAAATCATACTTTTTCAGTCAGATTATTATAGTTATTTCCAATAAGTATTTTCACTTTTTTATATGCCTTTTAACAAGATTTTCTTACAGGATTAAAGTTTTTACATATATTATATAGTATGCTAGTTCAAAATTATTGTAACATCATATGAACTATGAAAACGTACATTGCTGGGGCTCACATGGGATGGTGCCAGCCTGGAGGCAAGTCACCTATCTTCTCTCACTAGCTCAAGGGCTCAGTGATTCAGAAATGAAGACTCGGGGAGCATTTTGGTACAAACACTCATTTTATTTGGGGGTGGGCTTGAGTTTATATAGAGATTTAAACAAATAACATTTTTCAAATACATCAGAAATTACAGGTTTCTTAAAGGTCAGCTTGTCCCTATGATCGGCAGCTGGTATGACAAGAATTGATGCGATACATAAAGGTCAAGACAATTATGATGCAGGCAAGTTAATTAACCAAAGGCATTTGATAAAGGCGTAGGGGTTAAACCAGTAAGGTGAGGTAGAAAGAAGAAAAACAAGGCTTGATGTAAATCATAGATATCAAAACCCATAAGGAAATAGGTGTTTCTCTGTCTGGTGTTTGAGGTGTATGATAGAATGTGTTCTTCTTTGTGATCAAAAGGTGAAGTGGATGTATGAACTTTGTGTGACTATTTGAACTTTGAGTGAACCTTAAAACTGGCAGCCATGTGGCCTACTAGCAGGGAGAAACTAAGTGTGAGAGGCCTGTAGGTTTTCTGTGAGCTTGAGAGACTAATAAGGAGAAACTGAGTCTGGGAGACTTTTCTCGCTTGGCTCATCTCTATGAGGAGAGAGGCTAACAAGACCTCCATTCGAGGATGGGAGAGCTTCCCTAACTCTACCAAGTTTTCACATAGCCCTACAGTACATTATAAACCTTCAAATGAGTCTTAAGCTTTATTATTTTTTTCTTTTTATACATAGAACATGATCTGCTTGGGAGATAAAGGTAATGTGAGTCGTTCAATTGATGCATAATACTGTGTTCCCACTTGTCTGCCAGTACACTGCTTTCTTCTGTAAGCTTTTAGTTGGGAGTATTTATATTTGAAAACTGGAGCAACTGTAAGGTTTAGCAATTGTCACAAATTTTTTATTTTAGAAAAAAAAGTGTGTGTGTGTGTGTGTGTGTGTGTGTGTGTTTGAACACAAATGTGGTCATTCCCGGGTTTTACATGAGTTGACATTTTCAGTTATAAATAGAGAGACCAAGCATTATGGAAAGAAGCCACAGTATTGAAGCGTCTTCCACTGATGTTGGAGCTAGGCTAGAACCTGGGTTGTACACATAGCAAAGCAACAGGGTATTTTGAAGCTCTGTTAACTTTTACTTAAACAGCCCAACTTATCTACCCACTCAACATATTCAGACATCTCTCTTTATGCTGTATGTTGATATCAACTTTAGAATTTATCATAAACATCTTAATTTTTTTATTTACATGTTTCTATTTTCAACTATAGCTACTTCAAAGATCTTTTTTTGACTTACTGAAGTACCTCACACAGAATATAGGCTAAACACATATTTATAATGAATCAATAGTTTCTTAAATTAAGTTTATGTCTAGCAAGCGTTATTAGCATTATTATAATCATGTTGTTTTCAAAGCATACTTAATAGTCTCTGATCAAACTATAGACTAGGCTCTTACTAAATATTTTCTCTTAAAGGACTTTTGTTTATTTTTGTGGAACTAGGTATTCTTTTGCAATTTAATCACTCTGGAGAGGAAGAGAGAGATACCAAAACCCTGGAGCTTCCTCTGTTGCCAGAGTGCCTTCTATGTAGTGCCTGAGCTCAAACATGGGTCTGCTTATGTGATGCACAGTTTATGTGAGAGCTTATTAATAATGGGATGCATAAGTATATTTCAAAATATTGTTATCCTTCTTTTACACCTGTAGGAAAGACAAAGAAGCTTTTCTCTTTTTTCAATTTAATTTTGTTAGTGATTTAATAATGATTGACAAGGTTGTGGGATAAGAGAGGTACAATTCCATATAGTTCCCACTCTAGAGTTCTACATCCCATCCCTTCCATGGGAGTTTCCCTATTCTTTATCCCTCTGGGAGTATGGACCTGGGATCACTATGTGGTGCAGAAGGTGGGAGGTCTGACTTCTGTAATTGCTTCTCTGCTGAACATGGAAATTGACAGGTCAATCCATATTTCCCAGCCTATTCTTATCTTTCCCTTGTGGGGAAGGGCTCTGGGAAGGTGGGATTCCAGGACACACTGGTGAGGTCATCTGCCCAGGGAAGTCAAGTTGGCATCATGGTAGCATCTGAAACTTTATGGCTGAAAAGCACTAAGATATAAAGCAGAACAATTGTGTAATAATCAGAAACCTAACAATAACAATACAGCCTATGAGATTTGGGATTTTCATGTTTTAAGAGGCTATTTTAGGTATATTCCAAGAGACCCATGACTGCACTAATATTTGGTTGAGCACAACAACTCACATTGTCTGAAAAATTGGAAATAGGACTAGAAAATTGGATCAAGGCAGAGAGTAGATCCCAAATATGGGAAAAATAGATAAATACCATTACCTGTAAAATCCACTAATCTGAATTACAGCTCTAAAGTAAGGTCCAAGAAGTAAAGACCTTGCTGAGTTTTCATCGACATTTTGGTGTTCTAAAGCACAAAATACAGAGTGAAACACAAACACACACACACACACACACACACACACACACACACACACACACAAACACATACAGAGAAAGAGAGAAACTCATTTTTCTATGATATGAGATATTAAAAATTTGAGAACTACTATATTTCACTTTATAAGAAAAATAAGTATAGGGAGTCGGGCTGTAGCGCAGCGGGTTAAGCGCAGGTGGCGCAAAGCACAAGGACCGACATAAGGATCCCGTTTCGAACCCCGGCTCCCCACCTGCAGGGGAGTCGCTTCACAGGCGGTGAAGCAGGTCTGCAGGTGTCTATCTTTCTCTCCTCCTCTCTGTCTTCCCCTCCTCTCTCCATTTCTCTCTGTCCTATCCAACAACGACGACAACAACAACAATAATAACTACAACAATAAAACAACAAGGGCAACAAAAGGGAATAAATAAATAAATAAAATAAAAAATTTTAAAAAATTACTATAATTAAAAAAAAAAGAAAAATAAGTATTTAGTAATTCAGATAAACACTCCCAGTTCTTAAGTTAGAGATTCTCAAACCCTTGTTTTTTCTCTACACTTTGTAGTTATGCAAGCAACTTTTCTAATGTTAATAAGGTGCCATTTGAAGTCATTTGGCTTCCTGTAGAACCAACCATGCAATTAGAATACAGGAATACTTGATTCTATTCTAGACCTCCAGAGAGAAGGAAGGGGTAGGAGACTGAACTCAATGACCAATTACCAATGAATTAATCAAATGTACCAAATTTCAAGTTAATCAAGTGAACAAAGTTCAATAAAAAAAAAAAAATCCAAAAGGATGGGATTAAGAGCACTATTTGTTACATTGATAATCATGTGAAGAATTGAGGAAAATGGCATACCAAAGAAGGGACAGAAGCTTTACATCCCTTCTCGCATCCCTTGTCCTATGCATCTCTCTGTCTGCTATTACTGTTAATTGATAGAGACAAGATATAAATTGGACAATATTCCTGACCCTGTATGTGAGGCCCTCAACAATAGCAGTCAGCAATAACTAGTACAGATGTTAACGCCAAGGTCACTATCAGAGAAGATGTTTGGATTTATGGCAATACCAGATGTGGTTGTATATAGATACAGTGGAGAGTTGACACCAAAGGGATGGCAGTAAGTGTACAGAAGATGGAAGATGAAGGCCTAGTTGAGTTATAAAGGCAGTTAATATCTTGGAGCATCAATTATGGTACTTTGAGGCATCTCAAAAGTTATCCAGAAAGAAACTAAGAAGAGATTTGATTTCCAGAAGAATGGATAGAAATATTTCATTTTTTGTTGTGGTCTATTTCACTCTCTACCTCTCTGTATCTATTTAAAAGCAAGGCAAAACAAAACTGAAGGTTTTTTCCTCAAGTATCTGACAAAATGACATAGTCTAGTGGGGAAAAAATATCCTGAAACCAACATGATCTTGAAATGAGAAATGAGTATCTGGAGAAGATAATACTATGGATCTGTTAGGTCTCTCTGACTTATAAGCAGAGTCACTGACTTTTCTAATTGCTATTATTCTAAACTGTCTTCTCAAGCATGTTTGCATAGAGATAGTATTTTCCTCTGCAGCAAAGAATGTTTATTGCCCAGTAAAATAAAAATAATTCAAGAAAAAGCTGTATGGGTTACATAACTATTATTAAAGGTCTAGATCTTCTGATCCAAGGCTTTCTCTTTCTTTTTTTTTTAATTAATTAATTTATTTAAGAAAGGAGATATTAACAAAATCATAGGATGGGGGGCACAACTCCACACAATTCCCACCACCCGATCTCCATATCCCATCCCCTCCCCAGTAGCTTTCCCATTCTCTATCCCTCAGGGAGCATGGACCCAGGGTCCTTGTGAGTTGCAGAAGGTGGGAGGTCTGGCTTCTGTAATTGCTTCCCCGCTGAACATGGGTGTTGACTGGTCGATCCATACTCCCAGTCTGCCTTTCTCTTTCCCTAGAAGGGTGAGTCTCTGGGGGAAGCTGAGCTCCAGGACGCATTGGTGGAGTCTTCAGTCCAGGGAAGCCTGGCCGGCATCCTGATGGCATCTGGAACCTGGTGGTTGAAAAGAGAGTTAATGTACAAAGACAAACAAATTGTTGAAGAATCATAGACCCAAAGGTTGGAATAGTGGAGATGAAGTGTTGGGAGGTACTCACTGCAAACTCTAGTGTACTACTGCTTTCAGGTATATTTTTGCCCTGGTTTATGGATACGTGTGGACATATGCTCTATCGCCTGGAACCTGGTCTATATCTAGGTTATGGGACTTTGTTAGAAAGTGAACCACCTGGGATGGAATTAGAGAACACTATGAAAGGAAAGGTCTCACCAGAGTGATGAAGAGAAGGGTTGTCATTCCACACCTGAAGTCTCTGGACACAGTCAGAAGTGAAGTGTATTGGGGTGGCACTCATTGTGTTGATTAGGTTGCAATCAGTGGATGCAATATTATTTGATAAGAATTGGAAGAAGCATACAGGAAAGTGGGCCCTACCCTAGGGTCCCACGACTTGGGGAAGCTTAGGGTTCTATAGTGGAAATGTGAGGTTCCTGCTGTCTTAGGGTTCGAGAAGACAATGGATAGTTATTGTTATCATCACATTATTTGGTAATTTGGTTAGCTTTGAAAACATAGCTTTGTTAGACATACAATCAATTTTACCCCTCTCATATTGATTAGTGATTTATATAACTACAATTTAATAGGTGTGTACATAAACACCATTCCCATCACCAAAGAATGTTTATTGCCCAGTAAAATAAAAATAATTCAAGAAAAAGCTGTATGGGTTACATAACTATTATTAAAGGTCTAGATCTTCTGATCCAAGGCTTTCTCTTTCTTTTTTTTTCCCCTTTTTATTTATAAAAAGTAAACACTGATAAAACTATAGGATAAGAGGGGTACGACTCCACACAACTCCCAACACTAGAAGTCCATATCCCATTTCCTCCCCTGGTAACTTTCCTATTCTTTAACCCTCTGGGAGTATGGACCCAAGGTCATTGTGGGATGCAGAAAGTGAAAGGTCTGGCTTCTGTAATTGCTTCACCACTGAACATGGACATTGACATGTCGATCCATACTCCCAGCCTGCCTCTCTCTTTCCCTAGTGAGGTGGGACTCTGGGTAATCAGAACCCCAGGACATATTGGTGGGGTTGTCTGTCCAGGGAAGTCTTGATGGCATCATGCTAGCATCTAGAACCTGGGGGCTGAAAAGAGAGAAAGCCAAACAAATTGTTGATCAATCATGAACTTTTTTTTTTAATATTGATTTATTTATTCCCTTTTGTTACCCTTGTTGGATAGGACAGAGAGAAATGAAGAGGGGAGGGGAAGACAGAGAAGAGGAGAGAAAGACAGACACCTGCAGACCTGCTTCACCACCTGTGAAGTGAACCCCCTGCAGGTGGGGAGCCGAGGGCTCGAACCAGGATCCTTAAGCTGGTCCTTGGGCTTCGTGCCACATGCACTTAACCCACTGAGCTACCACCCTACTCCCGATAAATGATGAACTTAAAGGCTAGAATAGTGCAGATGAAGAGTTGGGGGGTGGTGGTCTCAGTTTGAATACGATCTTAAACTAGAATATCAATCAATAAGAGATTGAGGATTGCAGATCACCCTAACAATGTATCCTGGAACTTCACCTCCCCAGAGCCTTGCCTCACTAGGGGAATAGAAACACATTGGGGATATGGGTCAACCCACCAACACCCATGTCCATCTGAGACACAAATACAGTAGCCAGAACTCCCACCTTATGCACCCTCAGGTGAATTCTTGTCCATATCCCCAGAGGGGATAAATGTTAGGGAAAGATAACCAGAAGGCTCTGAATCACAATCCCATCAAGACCCAGAGAGAGAAGAGGAATAAAGGGAAGACATTTGGAAGTATCAATAGGTGTAGGTGTGACTAAAAAAGAAAGAGAAGGCAGGATCATGTGTTGGTGTGCTTCTAAATTCTGCTTTTAAGACCCCTTCTGTTTCATTGGTTTAATCTCCCCTGATTAACATTGTATTCTATTTACATAGCCACTGTTAACTAAGCACCGCCCTGCCTCCAGGGCATTGGTTTAATCCTCATTGTTTTGCACTCTTTTTCCTTCCCCCCACCCTCTATCCTACGTACTTCCTCTTCAGACCTGACTCTTCCACCTCAGGATATATAAGGACAAGATTGTGATTAGAGATAGCTTAGATTGCACTGCGTTCCACATGAATAAAGACTGAACTGCATACCATTCAGCCATGAGTCCCTCGTCATCTCTCTCTCCCACCTGTGAAGCTAGCCCGACAATCAAGGAAAAAAAGGGAAGAAATATATATATTTATAGAAATAATAGTCGACTCATGACTGTGACCTTGGAAGAACTACTATAGCTTCCAATGGAGGGAATGGGAACACAGAACTCTGGTGGTGGAAATGGTATGGATAATATCCCTGATAGCTCATCATTTTGTAAATCAATAGTAAATAATTAATTTTATACTATGTGACCTCAAAATGTTTCATAAAGAAAAATGAGCTTCAGCATTTGAAATGTACTGGATTAAGGCAAAAGAAACAGATGCATTAGGGCCAAGGTGGTGGCACACTTAACTGAGCATTAACAGAAGGATTTGGGTTGGAATTGTATCCATCTACAGGGGGGATACTTACAAGAAGTGTAGAAGTCTAGGTGTCTCTCACATCTTCAATACCCCTCTCCTCCTTTCTCAATTTCTCTTTTTTACTTAATAATAATATGTATTTTTAAATTTATTTATAAAAAGAAAACATTGGCAAAACCATAGGATAATAAGGGTACAACTCCACACAATTCCCACCACCAGAACTCCGTATCCCATGCCCTCCCCCGAAAGTTTTCCTATTCTTTAACCCTCTGGGAGTATGGACTCAAGGTCATTGTGGGATGCAGAAGATTGAAGGTCTGGCTTTCATAACTGTTTCCCTACTGAACATGGGCATTGACAGCTCAATCCATACTCCCAGCCAGTCTCTCTTTTTACCTAGTGGGGTAGGGCTCCGGGAAATTGGAACTCCAGGACACATTGGTGGGGTTGTCTGTCCAGGGAAGTGTTGGATAGTATGCCAGCTCCCCCTGGCTTCTGCTTAACCATATGCCTATATAGGGATAGATTTAATCCCATTCAAAGCTTTGGTCTATTTACATAAATCACTTTTACATTTACATAAAGCACCACACTCCATCCAGGGCATTGGTTCAATCCCCACTGTTTCATATGTTTTTGCTCCACCACCTCTCCTTGTCACACCCTGATCCTCTCCTTGTCACACTCTGATTGTCACCAGTCATTTTTCTCTCCACCCTCTCTATATCACATCCTGTTTCCACCCTACTTGGAGAGTATAAAAACAGCTGCTCTTCTGATTAAAGACACTTGGAAATTGCTTTCCAGCTCCGAGAGTTCCAGAGTGTATCTCCTGCGAAGTTAGTGCGGCACGAGTTCCTGATCCCTCTCCCATGCAGCAGCCTAGATCAGCTCCAGTTGAGTTCTCTCCAAGCCAGAGAGCACTAGTTCAGGAAGAAGTACCCTCAGGCTATCCCGGCAGGGATGTCTGATTGCCATCATGCAATCATCTGGAACCTGGTGTCTGAAAAGAGAGTTAACATATAAAGCCAAACAAGTTGTTGATCAATCATGAACTTAAAAGCTGGAGTAGTGCAGATGAAGAGTTGTCGGTGGGGGGTGGGGGGTCCTCTGTTTTGTAGATAGCTAGTAGGCATATTTTAATTATATTCCAAGGGGCTTGTGGCTTTACTAGTTTTTTCTATTTTTTCCCTGAGCCTGAAATCTGATATGCCAGTGGACCCAAGTTATTGTCTGGGGTTATGATGTAATGGCTGGAAAAAGGACCAGATTGCTGGATCAGAGAAGAGAATAGCTCTCAAATATAGGAAAGGAGTGTAAATATTATTGACTCTTAACCCCATCGATTTGATGTGATCTGGGGCCCATATTTAACTTATTTGATCTGGGGCCCATATTTAACCTATGTGACCTCTGCATCCCTGTAGATCCAAGTTCACATTATATGATCATGAGTAGGAACATTCTAAGCTGCTCCAATATCAGGACCCATCTCCCTCAGGTGTAGCATAGAGTATGTTGTCCAGCCTCCTTTCGAAGAATTCTCTACTGTTGTTGATCCAAACTGAGGGCAAGGTCCCATGAGGGCCCACAAAGGGGTCTGCTTTGTTGTTCCTGATAGAAATGACCGGTAACAAGGCAAGAGGGATTTATTTGAGGTCTAGGGCCACTATGTCTGTTTGGGAATCTCAGGACTCCACAAATAGGGCCCCAAAGCTTTCGATCTTTTGGAATACAAGGTACTATGTGTGTAGATACTATCTATTCATCTTTGGATTGTTATATAGAAATTAAGATTTAAAAAATAACAGCAAAATATATGTTTATGTTCTAGCTACTGCAATTGTAGTAAGTAATAAAATGGCCTTTATTTCTGATTCAGAAGTCATATGTCTTCTATCAGCATCCATGAACTTTTGATAGTTTAATTTGTTAACCTGCTAAATTGGGTAAATTTTCAGACATTTCACAGTACTTCAAAGTGTTACGTATCACTTCTAGGCTAAGACAGAAATAGAAAATTGCATGCAAGCTCTGTGCCCTCCACCTCATTTCTTTACCTTCTATCAGCCAGAAATATAAAATGAAAGGAATTGTTTTCCTGCATCACTTCATGGAAGACAGCCTCTTGAATAATTAGAAAAAGCTGGTTGCTCTGTTAGATAAGAGAAATAATATTTTAGCATGCTAATTTATGAAAAAGTTGGGTGTTATTGACTATAGTTGTTGGAATTGTGCATTAATTTGACCAAGAATGACAGATTCACAAATACAACTGGCAAGATAGCACATACATGAGGACTTCTGTAGATATCTGTGAAAACAGCTATGTATGAGAGCTTCAGCCAGCCCATTTTAGTAGAAAGCAAAAGTGGTGATTTGGTTTGCTCATATTTAAGTGTATAAGCTGTAATATCAAAACCTGAATGTTCAATAGATTCCCAAATTTCTTTTGGAGTTTGGTATCTGTTTCCTCCTTGGTTCTTGAGCATTACTTTAGATATTGAACAATAAAGGACTTGCTCATTGCAGGCTGCGGGGAACATCCTAATGTATCTTTTTGAATCCCTCCAGAATAAAAACAACAACAACAACAACAAAATAAACACATCAAATAATTACTAGTAAAATATACCCTTCTCTCTCTTCCTCTCCCCGCCCTCCGCATTCTCTTTCTCTCTCTCTCCCACATACCAGTGAGATTGGATAACTCGCATATATGGTTCAGACATCATCCTAAATGACCTTCACTATGACAGAGGACATTGGGTTGGAGGACAAGAGGCTAGTTGGAAAAATAGGAGAATGTCATCAGAGAAAGTTTTGCTTTCTAAAAGAATGATTTATTTTGTTGTTGTACTTATTCATTTTTTCTATTTATTAATGATTTATTAATGCTTTACAAGATTATAAAGATTATACGGATGTAGTTCCACACCACACTCACCATTAAAGTTTTGTGATACCCCCTACTGCCTCCCCCAAAAAACTTAGAAATAGTATGATCACTTTTTTTGTAAGTTCATGTGTTTCAATTCCCTACATTTTTAACTGCAGAGTAGTGCTCCATTGACTCTATGTCCCATAACTTCTTTATCCAGTTATCTGTTGATGGTCATTTACATTGCTTCCAGACCTTGGCAACTGTGTGTAAAGTAGCATGAACATAGAGGTGAATATATCCCTTTTAATTAGCATTTTATGTCCTTGGATATATGCATAGGAATAGCATCACAGTACCATAAAGCATTTCCATTTATATTTGTTTAAGGACTCTCCATACTGTTTTCTGATGGGATTGCACCTGTTTGCTATTGTTACAATCTTTTCTACCCACTTAGAGATACCCTTAGAGATAAAACTCCCCTTTTCCAAAAAAAATGGCAAAGGACCTAGTGGGGGTTGTATTGTTATATGGAAGACTGGGAAATGCTATGTATGTACAAACTATTGTATTTACTGTCGAATGTAAACCATTAATTCCCCAATAAAGAAATAAAAACAAAAACTTCCCTTTGCAAATACAAATACTTTCATGAAAGGCACCAACAGTCCAGCTTTCCGAGCTCTTCCCAGGAAATGAACCTTTAGCAAGAGGTTTGTAGTTGTTGCACTCTTGCATCAATTTATCATGTACTGAGAACTGCCTCTAGAATATGATGTCATTTCTTGTCTAGTTTATATGCTAACTGGGTACCAACTTTTGTTCGTATGTTATTTCGTATATCTATCAAAGTACTCTACTCAGCATGGAAATAACACTGTGAGGAGTTTTTTTTTTAATTTAATCAGAAACATATGTAATAATTCATCAATGGTGGAACCACTGGGTTAGAAATATCATTCTGATAAATAAATTTAAAAAAAAAGAAAGAAGAAAGAATCGGAAAGCTATCAAGGGAGGGGATGAGATACAGAGTTCTGGTGGTAGGAATTGTGTGGAGTTGTACTCCTCTTATCCTATGGTTTTGTCAATGTTTCCTTTTTATAAATAAAAAAAAATTAAAAAAAAGAAATATCATTCTGAGACAGAATGTTGGATGAAAAATATTTAGCAAAGTTGCTAATTGCCATAATACAGAGGCAGACCAAAATTTTGCTGTAACTGTTGCTCCTGGAAAACTCAATTTATATATGTTCACTTTACTTCCCAACCTTTACAATAGGAGTCTAATAAGTAAGTCAATGCAAACATTGTTTTGAGAGGTACGGTGGAAATCGGAAATATAACACATTGGTTTTGCAAAATAATTCCATGCACAAGACTCTGATCTTCAGTTTAATACACAGCATTACCATAGACCAGACTTGAGCAGTGCTCTGGATAAAAAATAATTTAATATTAGAAAAATTAAAGATAATTTTGAAACCATAAAGGTAGAAAGGAATTTCTAAAAGCTTACATATATGACATATTGTAAAAGTTTTCATTTACCATAACTCAAGCACTGAAGCAAAGAGTAGGGTTTGGGTCCCTTGAAAATCTATTTCTTTAAATTTTCCAGATTAAGATAGTTCTATATTAAATGTCATCAAATAGCATTGCTTTATTACATTCTATAAGCTTTAAATGTATTAACATTTAAATGTATTAACATCAATATTAACCAAATTCTGCACATACCCTGTCAAGTTCACCATTAAAAGTTAAATTCCCTATTAAGAGACAGAATTATTATAGATTGTCTCAAGATAGTCACCATCATATCAAAAGTGAAGAATCAGAATGAGAAGAACCAAGAAATAAGAACAAGTTGAGAACTATTTGCAAAAAAAAAACATCTTTACCCTAATTCCTGGTGTATAGAACTGGAAAAAGTAAAAGTCTCCTCCAGTGGCAGGGAATTTTATTCTAATGAAACCAAAATACAATGCAGAAAGATGTTGAAATGTGTGTCTTAAATTCTATTTAGATATCAAAATATGCCTAAGGACAAAACAGACTGTCAAAACTTTGTATTCACCACGGGTGTATAGTACCAACTTCTATGTCACCTGTAACGCAAAAGGGAAACACTTTTCTGGACTGGTACTTTCAAAAGGTGTTAGAACAAGTCTTCATGTGCCCTCCCTTGGGACAGTATCTATAGTATTTCCCCATTCTTTCTTTCCCTGAATATCCATGTGTTTACGATAGAGGTTATGTCCCTGTTTTCCCATCATGGTAACATGGGTATCTGACGTATAAATGCTCATCAGTGACAACTGGATAAAGAACTCATGGGGACTTCCATCAGGAATGTCATCATAAGTCCTCTTGTGGGTCTCTACAGGACCTTGCCTTCACTATAGAGAAGCAGTTGGAGAGATTGCCCCACTCTCCAAAAGGAGACTGGGTCAACCTACTATGCCATTCAAGGAAGCCTAGTTCTGAAATGAGTGCAGCCTAAAATGTTCATAGCTATAACCATACAATATTAACCTAGACTGACAGGGACTCAGTGGTTACAAAGCTCCTGTGCTAAATATGAATAGATATGGGACCTAGGTTAGATCAATGGGGTTAACAGTGAATGGTATTTATATACTTTCCTCATATTTGAGAGCTACTCTCTGCCCTAATCCATCTTTCTAGTCTTATTTTCAACTCTGACACAATCTTTCCAGACAGTATTTTTAGTTCACCCACAAACTAGCTATTGGGCTCAAGCAAACATTCCTAGTCATATGCCACATGGATCATACCTAAAAACGACTTCCCAGCTTCCTTCCATATGAAGACCTCTAGTTTCATTTGCCCTATTCCCACCTTTGGATGATTGTTTATTGAACAATTTGCTTTATATCATACCCCCTTTCAGCCATTATCAAGTTTCAGTTGCTACCATGATGTCATCCTGACCTTCCTGGACAGATGACCTCACCAATGTATCCCAGAACCACACCTCTCCAGAGCCTTAGCCCACTAGGAAAAGAAAGAAACAGGCTGGGGGGTAGGGGGAATGTGGTATTGACCTGCCAACATCCATGTTCAGTGGGAAAGCAATTACAGAAGTCAGACTTTCCACTTTCTGCATCCTATAAAGAGTTTTGGTCCATACTCCCAGAGAGGGATAAGAAACAGGGAAGCTTCCAGTAGAGGGGATGGGACACAGAACTCTGATGTTGGGAACTGTATGGAATTGTACATTTGTTTATCTTACAATCTTGTTAATCATTATTAAATTACTAATAAAAATTTTTAAAAAGAAGCCATGTTGCATATATTCATTAGAGTACTACTCAGGATTAAAAAAATAAGATATTGTGTCCTTCAGAATAGATGGAACTGGAGGTCATTATACTCAGCGAAGTATGGAAAGAAGTGAAGGATAACTACCAGATGATTTCACTCATATGCGATATATAAAGAATTGAAACAAATGAAAAATAAATAGTCCATCCATAACTAAGACTTTGGGAGAACTATGGTGATTATCATTGGGAGTGGGGTAGGGGTAGGGATACCGATCTCAGGTGTGAATAGTGTCTAACTATAGTCCAATTATCTTAAAAATCTTGTAAATCACTAATGGAAAAATAAATGATAATTGTCTTACAGCCAATAGAAATTGAAAACAAGGGGGGATCGGGTGGTGGCGCAGTGGGTAAAGCGCAAGTGGCGCAAAGCATAGGGACCGGCGTAAGGATCCTGGTTCAAGCCCCCGGCTCCCCACCTGCAGGGGAGTCGCTTCACAGGCGGTGAAGCGGGTCTGCAGGTGTCTATCTTTCTCTCCCCCTCTCTCTCTGTCTTCCCCTCCTCTCTCCATTTCTCTCTGTCCTATCCAACAACAAAGCAACGTCAACAATGGCAATAATAACTGCAACGAGGCTGCAACAACTAGGGCAACAAAAAGGGGGAAAAATGGCCTCCAGGAGCGGCGGATTCATGGTGCAGGCACCGAGCCCAGCAATAACCCTGGAGGAAAGAAAAAAAAAAAAAAAAGAAATTAAATCAAGATCTTAAATTCTAAGTCTAGAGAAGAGGTTTGTAAGATCCAGGAACTGTCTGAATCAATAAACAGAAGCAACGTGAGTTGAGGGGAGGAAGATCCACATGTATACATCAGTGTAAAATAGCATTCTGTGATATTTAGGCAATGAAATTGGAGATTCACTTCTTATAGTATTATCCTAAGTTAGTGAGTCTCACAGTTTTTCTTTTATTATCAGCACCTAACAGAGCATTTCCGACATTTTTTTTCTAGTCTCTACTCCCATTAAATTTTAGTATCATAGATATACTATAATTAAAATATGTTTCCAACTAAGGAAATGCAGTTCCCAATGGAGGAAATGAAGAGTTGGAACTCTGGTGGTGGGAACAGTGTGGAATTATACCCCTGTTGTCCCATAACTTTTTAAATCAATATTAAATCACTAATAAAATATGTATATGAGCTTTACACATAAATGCTTTACCCAACCCTCCCCCATCCCTTCAGCTTGGAACCAATTTTTGTCCCCTTGAGGGCGCTATTGCTCCAGTAGCGAATTCATACCCTTCGACTATGTGTGGTCTCAGCCTCTTCAAATTTGCAACTATTTCAGCATACTAGTTAACTGTCTTTCTGTTCCTTACACATATTGAACTCCTTTTACCTAAAGACCTTTTTGGTTTCTTTCATTTCTTTTCTTTAAAAACTCTTAATTGTATTTTGTGCACTGTTGATTTTCAAATTTTTATTGTTTTTATAGCATTTTTTAAAAAATATTACTTTTGCAAAGAAACCTGACTGTCAAACAGTTCTAAGTTTACAATTCACTCTTAGAACTCTTGTTTTGTTTCATAACACTTATATTACTTTATAATAATGCAATTGACTGTTTTTGATACTTAATTACTGTTTCACTCACTATAAGGCCCTCCCTTCAGGAGACTTAGGAGATGAGAATCACAGATGTAGCAGGCACATAAATAGAATGCAGGATATAAATTTCTATGTTTAAATCTATCTGAGTAGAATATTGAATGTTTATTTCTAAAATTAAATTAAGTTGTCTTCCTTAGGACTATATCTGTATCAAATGAGAAGGGAAGTCTTCTTATGCAATTAGTGAATGCTTTCTCAATTGGGTAAATTTCAGGCAGTTTCAAGGGAGTCAAAAACTATTCAGTATAGTTAGTATAGCTTACTGGTTTTGGTGGAGCAGAAGGTGTCTCACACCTATTTAATTCCAATGCAAAGGGAAACTTTATAATTCAGATAGAGAGCCAGAGAGATTAAGACAGTTAGAGAGAGGAAGTGACATTATATCACTAGAGTTTTCTCCACTGCCATAGGACTCCCATGTGGTGCCAGGGTTTGAATCTGAGTTTTCTTGCCAGATGAGCTATCTTTCCAACCCACAAGTGGAATACATATATTTTTATGATCATAAATTTTCCTCCAGAAGGGGAAGAGCTTTGTGAATGGTGAAGTAGTGTTGCAAGTGTTTCTCTGTATCTTTCCCTCTCTATCACCCACTTTCCTCTCCATTTCTGGCTGTCTATAGCCAATAAATAAAGATAGTTTAAAAAATTAAATTAAAAATCATCTTTGTGCCCTGGATGCATATTTTGAGGTGGTTCATTTGATTACTCTTCACAATTTATAGAAGTTTGTTGCTGTATGGTGTGAAGTTATGATATGAGGGAACTAGCTTTAATCAGCATGTGCTTGAAAAACTTCAATCACATAGTCATTTGATGCTTCTCAACCATAGCACTGAATCTGCAATGGACAAATCCAGAAGTTATACTTAAGTGGGAGATGATTTCTGGTTAAAGAAAGGAAAGTCTTATTTCTAAACCCTAGTCATCTGTGCTGTAATTCTCTTCTTAGAGTATTCTTAGGACTCTTTGCAATGTTTTTTTTTTTTTTTTTTATATCAAGGATCAGTTTACTTTAGCATGTGGGCTAAATATTACTCCGGATCTGTTTTTTAATAATTAAAATCTTATTGTAACACAGCCATATCAATTTCAGTATCTAATGGGTTTGGCTGAGTTTGCACTACAACCATGGAGGTAAGTATTTCTTCCTTAAAAGCAGGGTGAAGTAGTTGCTTGCCATCAGCAGAGTTTAGTACTTACAAGAGAATGACCATGACCCTGAAAATCTACAGTACATATCAGACGGCCATTTGCAGAAACAGTGGGCTGACTTCTCTTTTATAGCATGGTTGGGTCTGCTGATTTATATGTACCAAAATCTATACCTGCTGCTGAACCTGCTTTTGCTTCAGATCTCAGCTGGATTGGTACACTTCAAAATCACATAATCCATGAATCAGAAGAATATTTCTGAGAATATTCCACATGTTCTTCTAAAATCCAAAAAAAATTCTACCAAGTACTGTGATTCATTCTCCATAACAGAAAGTTGCATTGCATTACCAGATAATATTCTGATAGTCAACAGATCATAGGGCTCTTAAATGTTCTGAGAATTCAGCAGACTCTTTGCTCAAATATTCAACTTTACCAAAGCATATAGAGTATTTGCTACTTTGTGTTTTCTAAATCTACAATAAGAATCAAAGAAATATTCCATAAAATGACAGCATATTCAAGACATATTAAAATAACATAATTGTAGTTAAATGTAGCAGAAATAGAAAACTTATATTTTTTAAAATTTTTATCAAGAGGAAACACTGACAAAAACCATAGGTTAAAAGGGGTACAACTCCACAGCATTCCCTCCACCAGAACTCCATATCCCATCCCCTCCCCTGATAGCTTTCCTATTCTTTATCCCTCTGGGAAGGATAATGATTTTAAAATAGTTTAAACAAATTAAAATTTTATTTTTTTAATTTAAAATATTTTATTTATTTATTAATGAGACTGACAGGAGGAAAGAGAAAGAACCAGACATTACTCTGGTATGTGTGCTGCTGGAGATTGAACTCCGGACCTTATGCTTGAGAGATCAATGCTTTATCCACTGTGACACCTCCAAGATCACAATGTTTCATATGCCTTACTGTGCATCCCAATGAATATTACTGATTTTCCTTCCTGATGGAGATCCAAATAAAGTTTATTCACAAGATATATTGATAACTTCTGTATTAACTTTCTATTGCTACTCTGGTTGATTACCACAAACTTAACAGCTTAAGACAATACTAGTTTTAATTTTATTGTTCTAGCTTGAGAAATCATTTTTTAATTTTTATTCACAAAATGGAAATATTGACAAGACCATAGGATGAGAAGGGTACGGTTCCACACATTTCCTACCACCAGAACTCTGTATCCAATCCTCTCCTCTGATAGCTTTCCTATTCTTCATCCCTCTGGTAGTATGGCCCCATGATCATCACAGCATGCAGACAGTAGGAGGTCTGGCTTCTGTAAGTGCTTCCCCACTGAACATGGGCATTGACAGGTCAATCCATACTCCCAGCCTGTCTCCCTCTTTCCCTAATGGAGTGGGGCTCTAGGGAGGTGAGGTTCCAGGACACATTGGTGGGGTCATCAGGGAAGTCAGATTGGCTTCATGGTAGCCTCTGGAACCTGGTGGCTGAAAAAGAGTTAAGATATAAAGCAGAACAAATTGTTGACTAATCATGAAGCTAAAGGCAAGAATATTGCAGATGAAGATTTGGGGTCTAATTTTGGAAAAATCTAAGCCTATTTTAGGTATATTCCAAGGGGCTTACTAATTTTTGCCTGAGCCTGATATCTAACATGCAGGTGGACCCAATTTATTGTCTGGGGAAATGGTGTCAGTTGAAAAAAGGACTTGAAAGCTGGATCAGGAGTAGAGAGTAGCTTCCAAATATGGGAAAAGTATATAAATATTGTTAACTGTAAACTCCAAAGATTTATTCTGGGGCCCATAGTCAGCACAGGAGCCTATGTAACCTCTGCATACCTGTAGGTCCAAGCTCACATTCTGTGGTCATGGCCAGGAACATTCCAGGCTGCACTAATTTCAGGACCCATCTTCCTCCCGTGATAGGTAGAGTATGCTATCTAACCTCCTCTCGGAGAGTGGAACATTTCCTGCCATTGATGATCCACATTGAGGGCAAGGTCCTATAGGGGCCCACAAAGGGACCCATTATTTTGTTCCTGATGGAGATGAACAGTGACCTTGGAGAGAGGGATCTGTTAGAGGTCTAGACCCATCATGTCTGTGTGGGAATCCCAGGACTTCTGGATTAGGACTGCAGGTGATGGGGTTAGTGTGAAAAATCTAACACTCACCTCATTGGGCTAAGATAGAAATGTCAGATGGAGCATTCCTTTCTGAATTCACAAAAGCTTCCTGTACCTCACCATTCTCAGTATCTGTGTTCTGTCCACTTTTGTGGCCCTTTCTTTTCGTATTGTGAACCAACAGTGTTGGGCTAATTCCTCACATTTCCATCTCTTATTCTTTGCACACATATTTTTGGTCCCTTATAAATATGTCAGGCCCACCTGCATAATCCAACTTAATGTCTTGATTGTAAGATCTCCTGCCTAGTAAATTTAATTCTATTTATAGATTCACTTCTCCTTCAACATACGTCTCTCTTAAGAGATCAAGTAAGTCTTCCCAAGATAACCAGAGCAGAGCGCCCAAGAATTTTATTTCAGTCTGCTGAATCCCTGGACAGATGATTCAGACATTCAGCGCCTGGACTCTTGACACAGAGGAATCAGTATCAGGAACTTAAAAGTGGGTCATGCTGAGACACTCACTTTGTGGTCATTTGGTTTGCAGAAATAGAAAATCGATGTATGACTTATACATTTAGCAAATTTAAAAAAATATTTCCAAATATGAACCAAGAAAAGCTGATGTAGAAATTTTCATCTTTTTAAAAATGTTTTGGATGAGATAGAGATGGAAAGAGAGACCTACAGCACTGCTTCACTACTTGTGAATCTTTCCCCTTCCTGGTGGGGAGCAGGGACTATAACCCGGGTCCTTGTACATTGTAACCTGTACATTTAACCACATGCACCACCACCAGCCCCTAAAAATTTCTTTTAAATTAATGCAAAAAATGGATCTGGCATGTTATAGATTGTTAAGAATATATGTACCTTTGTATGGTATTTTGATTACATTTCTATTTGTGAGAATTCCTTCTAAATGATATGACTGATATGATTGCTATCAACTGAATATTTGAAGCTTTACCTGTTAAACTCCTTATCTTCAGAGATGATGTTATTAAGAGGTGGGACTTTTGGAATGTGCGTAAGAATAAGTGCTCTTATAAAAGTGATCACAGAGAGAACCCTTCCCTTTTTAATAGTGTAAGGACACACTCTAGTGTTGGATGCAAATCAGGAAGAAGAGTGTGATCCGGGAATTGGTGCAATAGATAAAGCATTGTACTCTCAAGCATAAGGTCGTGAGTTCAATCCCCCACAGCACATGTACCAGAGTGATGTCGGGTTCTTTCTCTCTCTCCTACTATCTCTCTCACTAATAAATAAATTAAATTTAAAAAAGTCAGGAAGAAGAGACTCATCAGAATAAACCATGTTGACTCTACTACTGGGAATTTTCTTTCTTCAGAATTGGATATGTTTTCGTTATTTCCAAAAAAAAAAAAAAAAACCAGTGTCTGTGGTATTCTTTTGTAAGAACCTTTAATTAATGAGCTGTAATCATAGCAAATACAATTGTTATTTTTCTTTGTGGTGGTTACAGTAAGTCCATGTTTCTTTTTTTTCCTTTTTAAATTTATTTATTTATAAAAAGGAAACATTGACAAAACTATAGGATAAGAGGCGTACAACTTCGCACAATTCCCACCACCAGACCTCTGAATCCCATCCCCTCCCCTGATAGCTTTCCTATTCTTTAACCCTCTGGGAGTATGGACCCAAGGTCATTTTGGGATGCAGAAGGTGGAAGGTCTGTTTTCTGTAATTGCTTCCCTGATGAACATGGGTGTTGATCCATACTCCCAGCTGGCCTCTCTCTTTCCCTAGTAGGGTGGGGCTCTGGGGGAGTGGAGCTCCAGATCACATTGATGGAATTGTCTGTCCATCCAGAGAAGTCTGGTCAACATCCTGTTAGCACCTGGAACCTGGTGGCTGAAAAGAGACTTAACAAACAAAGCCAAACAAATTGTTGATCAATCATAAACCTAAAGGCTGGAATAGTGCAGATGAAGAGTTTGGGGCTACTTCATATTGTAGATAGTTAATATGTATAGGGCTGTGGCTATACTATTTTTTTGTTTGTTTGTTTTGTTTTTTTCTTGCCTGAGCCTGAAATCTGGTGTATAGGTAGATCCAAATTACTGTCTATGGAGATGATACCATGGCTGGAAAAAGAACAGAAAGCTGGATCAAGGAAGAGAGTAGCTCCCTAATATGGGAAAGGAGTATACATATTGTTGACTGTAAATCCCATCGATTTGATGTGATCTGGGGCCCATATTCAGCTTAGGAGCCTATGTGACCTCTGTATCTCTGAAGATCTGAGCTCACATTCTGTGGTCATGAGTAGGAACATTCCAAGCTGCCCCTATATTGAACCATCTTCCTCAGGTGTAGCATAGAGTATGTTGCCCCTCCCTTCAGAGGATGGAACATTCTCTACCATTGTTAACCCAACTTGAGTGCAAGGTCCTATGGGGGGCCAAAAAGGGGTCTATTTTGTTGTTCCTGATAGAGATGACTGATAACAAAGTGAGAGGGATTTGTTTGAGGTCTAGGCCCATCATGTCTGTTTGGGAATCTCAGGGCTCTCCAAATAGGGCCTAAGCTGATGGGGTGGCCTGATAGTGATTAAAGAATCATCATTAAAGTATGCCAGTCTCTTGCCCTTATTCAGCTTTTGCAGTCCTTGCTTTATTAAGGTTAGTTTTGGAGTGAGTGAAAGAACTTTAATAGGAAGTAGGTAAGGAGGATATCTAAGTCTAATTAGATACTATTTTGTTAGGAACTTTATAGGGACTCACTGTAGACTATTGTTTACTTTATTATATAGGTATATATTTTGCCCTAATTTATAGATACATGTGGACATATGCTCTATCTCATGGGATCTGGTCTATATCTAGGTTTTGGGACTTTGTTAGGATATGAACAACCTGGAATGGTATTAGAGAATATTATGAAAAGAAAGGTCCCACCCTCCTGATGTTCTGAACACAGTCTGAAGTGAAGCATGCTGAGGTAGTACTCATTGCCTTTATTAGGTTTGGGTCAGTGGATGCAAGATCATTTGGTATAAATTGAGAAAAGCATGCAGGAAAGTGAGCCCCATTCTAGAGGTTCTAGGACTAGGGGAAATAAAGGCTTTATTGAGGAAGTGGGAGGTTCCTGCTATCTTAGGGTAAAGAAGAAAATAGTTACTGCTATAATCACATTATTTGGCAATTGGGTTAACTTTGAAAAATCCCTTTGTTAGGATTTTCTGTATCATACAGAACATCACCATAATTTATGTCCTTTGCCATTATTTGTATATAGCTGTGCCACAGGTTGCTTCTGTTCTTCCTGGTCTAGGGTTTTTTTTTTTTTTTTTTCTTTTGTTTCCAGGGTTATTGCTAGAGCTTGGTGCCTGCACCATGAATCCACCGCTCTTGGAGGCCATTTTTCCTTCCTTCCCCCCTTTGTTGTGCTTGTCGTTGTAGCCTTGTTGTGGTTATTATTGTTTGCCGGGAGCCAAGGCCTTAGCTAAGTCTCTCATATAGCCGGTGAGAGGACATTCCGACCATTGGAACTGAGATTACCATCTAGCTGTTTGGAAAGTTGCTCACCCACCTCCCTCCCACACTACCCTAGCAGAACTTCCTCCTTGTTTGTGCTTATAGTGCAGCTGCAAAATAAAATTTTGAGAGCTTGATCAGACCTCCTGTATTGCTCTCATTCTTCATGTCTCTTGTCCTTTCCATTCTCTTGCCCCCTACCCTAGGTTTCCATCGATAACCCCGCAGGCCGGGGCAATTGTTGTTGTTGATGCCATTCGTTGTTGGATAGGACAGGGAGAAATGGAGAAAGTAGAGGGAAACCGAGAGGGAAAGAGAAAGATAGACACCTGTAGACCTGCTTCACCTCCTGTGAAGTGACTCCCCTGCAGGTAGGGAGCTGGTGGCTCGAACCAGGATCCTTATGCCGGTCCTTGCACTTAAGAGAGTCAACATATCATCTGGAGCCCTAATTGGGGAGTCCTGAGATTCCCAAACAGACTTGAAAGGCCTTAACTCGATAACTCACTCTCTCCATTGTTACTGGTCATTTCTGTCAGGAACAACAAAATAGAGCCCTTTGTGGTCCCACATAGGACCTTGCCCTCAACTTGGATCAACAGTGGTAGAGAATATTCCACCTTCTGAAGGAAGGATAGACAAAATACTCTATGCTACACCTGAGGAAGATAGGGTGATACTGGGGCAGCATGGAATGTCCCTACTCATGACCACAGAATGTGAACTCATGATCTAGAGAGATGCAGAGGTCACATAGGCTCCTCAGCTAATTATGGGTCCCAGATCACACCCAACCGATGGGGTTTACAGTAATATTTATACCCCTTTCCCATATTAGGGAGCTACTCTTTTCCCTGATACAGCTTTCTGGTCCTTTTCCCATCCATGACATCATCTCCCCAGACAATGATGGATCCACCTGCATATCAGATTTCGGGCTCAGCAAAACAAACAAACAAAAAAAGACAAACAACAACAACAAAACCCACTAGTATAGCTACAGGCCCTTTGAAATACAACTACTCCAGATTTAGTCAAATCCTGCTTTTAGTTTTCCTTCCTATTCTTCTTTCTCAACTTCTGTTTAGGAGTGGGATCATCCCATATTCATTTTTATAATTCTGACTTAGCTCACTTAATATAATTCCTTCTAGCTCCATCTAAGATGGGTCAGAGAAGGTGGGTTCATTGTTCATAATACCTGCATAGTATTCCATTGTGTATATACACCACAGCTTTCTCAGCCACTCATCTGTTGTTGGGCACCTGGGTTACTTCCAGGTTTTAGCTATTATGAATTGTGCTGCTATGAACATAGTTGTACACATATCTTTTTGGTTAGATGTTATGGAGTCCTTGAGGTATATCCCCAGGAGAGGAATTACTGGGTCTTATGAAAGGTCCATGTCTAGCCTGGTGAGAGTTCTCCAGACTGCTATCCACAGAGGCTGGACCAATTTACGTTCCCACCAGCAGTGTAGAAGGGTTTCTCTGTCCCCACAGCCTCTCCAGCATTTGTTGCTGCTGTCCTTTTTGATGTATGCCATTCTCAGAGGAGTGAAATGGTATCTCAATGCTGTCTTTATTTGTATTTCTCTGACAATAAGTGACCTGGGGCAATTTTCATGTTTTTTTTTTTTTTAGTTTTAGATATCTTCTGTAGTGAATGTTCTGTTCATATCCTCTGCCCATTTTTGGATGGGGTCATTTGCTTTTTTGGTGCTAAGTTTGCTGAGCTCTTTCTATATATATTGGTTATTAGTCTTTTGTCAGATGTATGGCATGTAAAGATCTTCTCCCATTCTGTGAGTGGTCTCCTTGTTTGTATGATAGTTTCTTTGGCCATGCAGAAGCTTTTCAATTTGATGTAGTCCCATTGATTTGTTTCTACTTTAGTCTTCCTTGCAATTGGGTTTTTATTTCATCAAAGATGTCCTTGATGTTTAGGTGGTAAAGTGATCCACCAATGTATTCCTCTAAGTGCTTGATAGTTTCTGGTCTGACATCCAATTCCTTGATCCATATGGAGTTGATTTTTGTTTCCAGTGATTTAAGGTGATTCAGTTTCATTCTTCTGCACGTTTCAACCCAATTTTCCTGGTACCATTTATTGAAGAGAGTTTCCTTTCTCCATTTAGAACTTTGTGCCCCCTTATCAAAGATTACATGTCCATAGGTGTGGGGGTTTAGTTCTGGGCTTTCAATTATGTTCCATTGTTCTGTGTGCCTATTTTTGTTCCAGTACCAGGCTGTTTTGATGATGATGGCCTTATAATATAGTTTGAGATCTGGAATTGTGATAACTCCATTTCTGTTTCTTTTCCTCCAGATTGTTTTTGGCAATTCTAGGTGTTTTCTGGTTCCAGATAAATGATTGTAGTTTTTTTTTCTATTATATTAAAGCAGCTTGATGGCACTCTGATGGTTATTGTGTTAAATTTGTATATGGCTCTGTGGAGAATATTCATTTTAATGATGTTAATTCTTCCAATACATGAGTATGGGATGTATTTCCATTTCTTGGTATCATTTTCTATTTCCTTGAATAGTGACTCATAGTTTTCAGTATACAAGTCTTTCACTTCTTTTTTTAAAAAAAATTTAATATTTATTTATTTTCCCTTTTGTTGCCCTTGTTGTTTTATTGTTGTAGTTATTATTGTTGTTCTTGATGTAATCGTTGTTGGATAGGACAGAGAGAAATGGAGAGAGGAGGGGAAGACAGAGAGGGAAAGAGAAAGACAAGACACCTGTACACTTGCTTCACCACCTGTAAAGCGACTCCCTCTACACGTGGGGAGCCAGGGGCTCAAACCAGGATCCTTACACTGGTCCTTGCACTTTACACCATGTGCGCTTAACCCGCTGCACTACCACCAGACTCCCAAGTCTTACACTTCTTTGGTCAGCTTTATTCCTAGGTGCTCTATTGATTTTGCTGAAACAGTGAGTAAGGGTGATTTCTGGATATATTCTTATTCAGATTTAGTGTTTGCATAAAGAAATGCTACTGACTTTTGTACATTGATTTTGTAGCCTGACACCTTGCTATATTGCCTGATAACTTCTAGTAGTTTTCTGCTGGATTCTTTAGGGTTTTCTATGTATACTATCATATCATCTGCAAATAGTGAGAGTTTGACTTCTTCCCTTCCAATCTGTATTCCTTTGATGTCTTTCTCTTGCCTGACTGCTATGGCAAGAACTTCCAATACTATAATGAAGAGTAATGGTGATAGTGGACAACCCTGTCTAGTCCTGAATCTGAGGGGGAATGCTTTCAGCTTCTGTCCATTGAGTATGATACTGGCTGTAGGTTTGCTATATATGGATTACACTATCTTCAAGAATTTCCCATCTATTCCCATTTTTGTAGAGTTTTGAGCATGAATAGGTGTTGGGTTTTTTCAAAGGCTTTCTCTGCATCTATTGAGATAATAATGTGGGTTTTGGTTTTGCTTTTATTGATGTGGTGAATGACATTGATTGACTTCTTTATGTTGAACCAATCTTGCATTCTTGGGATACATCCCAGTTAGTCATGTTGAACAATCTTTTTGATATACTGTCGGCCAGGATCTTGTTTAATATTTTGGCATCTGTGTTCATCAGAGATATTGTCTGTAGTTTTTCTTTTTTGTTGTGTCCCTATCTGCTTTTGGTATCAGGGTGATGTTGGCTTCATAGAAAGTGGAAGGAAGTGTACTTGTTTTTTTGGTCTTGTGGAATAGCTCTAGAAGTATAGGTATTAGCTGTTTTCTGAAGGTTTTGTAGAATTCATTTGTAGTAGTCCAGAACATTTGTTGTTGGCAAGATTCTTAATAACTGTTTCGATTTCTTTGTCTGTGATTGGTGCACTTAGGATTTGTAGTTCTTCTTGGTTCAGTTTTGGCTGGGCATATGTTTCTAGGAATTGTTCCATTTCTTCGAGATTCTCTAGCTTGGTGGCATATTGTCTTTTGTAGAAGTTTTGCATGATTTTCTGGGTTCTTTGGTGTCAGATGTGATATTGCCTCTGTTTTCCAATTCTATTAATTTGAGTCTTCTCCTTTTTTTTATTTAAGAAAGGAGACATGAACAAAACCATAGAATAAGAGGGATACAATTCTGTACATTTCCCATAACCCGATCTCCATATCCCATTCCCTTCCCAATAGCTATCCCATTCTTTATCTCTCTGGGAGTTTGGATCCAGGGTCATTGTGGGTTGCAGAGCGTGTAAGGTCTGGCTTCTGTAATTGCTTCCTTGCTGAACATGGGCACTGGATGGTCGATCCATACTCCCAGTCTGCCTCTCTCTTTCCCTTGTAGTGTGGGGCTCTGAGGAAGCAGAGCTCCAGTACACATTGATGCGGTTGTCTATCCAGGGAAGTCTGGTCAGCATCTTGCTGGCATCCGGAACCTGGTGGCTGAAAAGAGAGTTAACATATAAAGCCAAACAAATTGTTGAACAATCATGGATCTAAAGACTGGAATAGTGCAGATGAAGTGTTGGGGGTATTCCCTGCATGCTCTTGTGTACTTCTGCTTTCAGGTATATATTTTCCCCCTAGTTTATGGGCACATGTGAACCTATGCTCTATCTCAGGGGACCTGGACTATATCTAGGTTTGGGGACTTTATTGGGGAGTGGAACACCTGGAATGGAATTAGAGAATACTATGAAAGGAAAGGTCTCACCCGAGTGATGAAGGTGAAGGGTTGTCATTCCACACCTGAAGTCTCTGGTCACAGTCTGAAGTGAAGCATGCTGGGGTGGCACTCGTTGTATTGATTAGGTTGCGATCTGCAGATGCAATATTATTTGATTTGAATTGAGAGCAGCATTCAGAAAAGTGGGCCCCACCCTAAGGTTCTAGGACTTGGGGAAATATAGTCTTTATAGTGGAAATGTGAGGTTCCTGTTGTCTTAGGGTTCAAGAAGACAATGGATTGTTATTGTTATCATCACATTATTTGGTGATAGGGTTAACTATGGAAAGTCCCTTTGTTAGGGTTTGGGGTATAGTACCCAGCATCTTGTATATAGCTGTATTACTGGTTGCTTCTGTTCTCCCTGGTCTAGGCTTTTGGGAAAGACAACATATCAAAGACTCAGCCTATGTATTAAAAAGACTCAGTCTGTGTTTTAACAAGTTCTAGACATATGATCAATTTTTCACCTCTCATATTAATTAAACAGTGGTTTATATGTTTACACTTTAATAGGATTGTACATAAACACCACTCCCACCACCAAAAGACTATGTCCCATCCCCACCCCCACCCCCTATCACCCCCCCCACCATGATTCTGGCTAGGGGTTTGTCAATCTTGTTTAATTTTTCAAAGAACCAACATTTGGCTTCATTGATCTTTTGTATGGTTCTCTTATTTTTTATGTTGTTTATTTCTGCTCTAATTTTAGTTATTTCCATCCTTCTTGTTGTTTTAGGGTTTCTTTGTTCCTCTTCCTCTAAGTCCTTAAGGCATGCAGTAAGGCCATTTATTTGAGCTTTTTCTTGTTCTTTGATATGTAATTGTATGGCTATGAGTTTCCCTCTCAATAATGCTTTATCTGTGTCCCAAATATTTTGATAACTTGTGTCTTCATTTTCATTTGTATCCAGGAACATTTGAACATCTTTCTATTTTTATATGCTTGTCTTTATTCATACAAATTGAAGCAAAGATGCCTGAAGAGTTGTTTTACATTTATTTAATTACTTAACTATATGGTCAACCATGAGTCTGAGATTGTTAGCTAATTGTTTCAAGAGAAGTAATTCACTTTTTATTATTTAGCATCCAGTTCAAAGCCTAATATTATGTGATTTACTCTAATTTTAGAAGTGTATTTGTAATATTCTACATAAATCAGTTAAATATATAACTGTAAATTCTATGTTCCAGTTGTATGTTTATTATATTTATTTATTTTATGTACTAACTCTCCTGCCTTGAAATGACAAAGGTAAAACTAAGGGTGCCAGGGTGGTGCACTGAGTTAAGTGCACATAGTATGAAGACAAAAGTAAAAATGAGTTAGTTGTCTTGTTAATGTGACACAACAAGTCAGTAGAGGAACCAGGTTGATGTAAACATAGGTAATGACTTTGGGCATATTCTGTTATGTTTTGTTATATTAGATATTTATTTTCAAAACTGAAACAAATTACAGAGACTAATGTACGTATCTGTCCCTGAAAATCAGTTTATCACATATAAAAAATCTCTTAGGAAGTGACATTGTTGATATACAACACAGCAAAATAGAAGATGAAGAAAAACCTGACTTCTGAGCTTTCACAGAAGAAGAACATAAGGTCAATCAATTGACCATATTATGTGAAATACCTATGGCATCATGCAAACCCAGAAATATTAAATATTGATAGAGTATTTCCCATAGCTTTTAATTATTCATGCAATATAGGTATTCATGTAATATATATGTATATATATATATATATATATAAAATGCAGTTTTAATAAACTTGGGGACACTATTAGATTTATCATGATTTTTATCCTCTCTCACAAATCCTACATATATGCATAGATGGAGCTGATGACTTCAGTCACAGCAGCAAGTAAATTTACCATCATTTTATTTAAGTGATATACAATATTCAGACAATGTCTGAAATGAAGATATTTACAGTCCTACCTCCTATATCTCATATTGTTAATATATTTATGTCTAATTTTTAAAGTTATCTCACATTTTGACAGACTATAGAAAAAGGGCTTTACAGCTTTGCAGGCAATTAGGAGTTAAAACAATACATTTTGAAAAGGTTTCTCATGAGGGCTGGGTGGTGGCACATCTGGATGAAGGCATATGTTACAATATGCAAAGACCCAAGTTGGAGTCCCCAGTCTCCATTTTCAGGGGTAGAGCTTTGGGAGTGGTAAATCAATGTTGCAGGTACTTCTCTGTCTCCCTCTGTTTCTATCACCCCGTTCCTTCTCTGTTTTTGGCTGCCTCTATCCCATAAATAAATAAAGATAATAAAATATTTTTAAAGAGCTTTCCCATTATGTACCAATTATTTGGCATCAACTAAATTATTCTGAGTACAAAACAAAGATTTAATCATGACCTAAGCCTATTATCTTCATTAAAGTTCCACTAAGGAGCAACTGCTAAAGCAATATTTCACTTTGAAAACAGGAAACTTCTAGTTTCAAATTTAAATGAATTTAAATTAGCATATAAATAGATCCTGTAAACATGTTTCAGGCCATTATTATTCAGTATGATCACTGTTGTGATGATTATTATGTGTCATTTAGTGAGCATTCATTGTGTACTTGAAGTCTAGCTAAATACAGTGTTTATTTCTGTGGATTTCTCCTTTTTTTTAATTGAAGAGTTAATGGTTTATTGTACAATGGATAATATTTCTCATTTCACCACTATAGGTGTCTGAAAAGCACCCTTGCCCACAATTTAGATCCCTTTCCACCATCATCATGTGTACACTAGGACCCCAAAGTATACTCATCCCTCTCCTCCAACCCTCTTCCCACCCTCTGTTACCAAAGTTATTTGCTTTGATGCAATACACCAAACAGTCAACATTTTACTCTGTGTTTCATCTTTCTGTTCTTGTTTCTTAAGTTCTGCCTATGAGTGAAAGTGAAATCATCCCATATTCAGCCTTCTCTTTCTGGCTAATCTCACTTAACATGACTCCTTCAAACTCCATCCAAGATGAGGTGAAGAAGATGGCTTTACCATCTTAATCATTTAGTAGTTTTACACTGGGTATATATGTCTCAACTTTATTAGGCATTCATCTGTTTTTGGAAGCCTAAATTGCTTCCAAGTTTGGGCTATTACAAATTGTGTTACAATGATCATACAGATCTCTTTGGGTAAATGTGTTTTCTTTCTTAGGATATATCACCAGGACCATAGGGTAGGTCCATTTCTAGCATTCTGAGAATCTTCCAGACTGCTCTCCATAAGGACTAGGCCAATTTACAATCCCACTAGCAGTGCAGAAGACTTCCTATATCCCTGTGACTTCTCTAACAGTTGTTGTTACTGTCATTTTAGATGTCTGAATTTCTCACAGCAGTGAATTTTTATCTCATTATTGTCTTTATTTGTATTTCTATGAAAAATCAATGACTTTGAGCCTTTTTCAAACAAGAGCACAGAATATATTGTAACTTTTCCATTATGCCTAAAGCATTATAGTAAAAGATTAAAAGGATTAGATGTGTTTTTAATGTTTGTTACTTAACAACTTTGCATGTTCATTGCAATTTTTAAAATTTAGGAAAATTTAATTTTCAGCATTGTAATTAAGAGATTCAAGAGCTAGTACAGTGAAAGAACAGTGGGCATAGATGCCTGATGTCCCAGAAGCTTCAAGTTTAAATCATGGTACCTAGAAATGCCAGAGCTGAGCAGTGCTCTCGTCTTTCGCTCATCCATTCTCTCTTCCGCTTTTGAAAATAAATAAATCTTTAAAAAAATCTTTAAAGTGCTACATGGTGGTATACCTGATAGAGTACATATATTACAGTGTTAAAGGTCCTAGGTTCAAGCCCCTAATTTCCAACTGCAGAGGGAAAGCTACACAAGTGGTAAAGCAATGCTACAGGCCTCCCCCCTTCTTCCTTTGTCCCCCAGCCCCCCACAGTTTCTGTCTTCTGTACGTTATTTGCATATTTGCATATATATATAATTAATAAATGGTTGGTTTCCTATCTTGTGATTTTTTTTTTTTGTCATTATTGACACTTTACCTGTCTAGAATGACTTTTTCAGTAAAGACTGAGATAAAGAGACAAAGAGACAGTGAAAGACACAACATTGAAACTTTCTCCAGTGAAGGGGGAAGCAGGCTCCAATCCAGGTCATACTCATGCAAAACAATCAACTATCTAAAGGAGCTAATTTGATAATCCCATTTTATAAAAAATATGGGTGTCATTTTGGAGACTGTATCTTCATAAAACTGAAACATCTTTTTGATAATTTATGCATTTTTATGAGACAAACCTCAGAGCATTTAACACTAGTTTAAGGTGCTAGAGTAAAGTAAAGCTGATACCTTTGGAGCTTCAAACATACAAATCTTGTTCTTTAATGCACAGCTTTCTCCCTGCTTTCAAAAGTGAAACATTCTAATGTTTTATTTAGTTATTCATTATTACTCTCTATACGATGTAATCTTTTCTGGTTTTGTTTCATGTATATAGCTCACACCTTATAATTTAAATTCAAGTATATTTTTATTAGCTTTGAAAAATAATATGTAATGTATCTCTAAAAAACAATTGGCTACCATAATTAAATCATTATTTTGTGGATCCAAAAGTTCATTCCATTTTGGTTACATTACCAATGATTTTGGTTACCTCTCATTGGTTTCCTTCAGTTAAATGCCTTGGATATAAATGTGTTTGCTCAGACAAAGCCTAATTGGTTAGACAAAACTACCACACTCAGCCACTTACCTTGTTCCTATGAAAATCAATTAACAATCAAATCAAGAAGTAAACAACAGTCATTCTAGAATTAATCTTATTTGTTAAGTATTAAATATTGTACGTGGAAATACGTTGTACGTTAACTTGGATATTCCTTTAAACTGAGGAATGTATTTAACTGGAATAATTATCTTTCAAATATTTTTTGTTCAAAAGAAAAGCACTTGAGTTGTTAATGTTGTGGGTCTTCTTCAAAAAGTAGTAATTATTTATTTATATTTAAATTTTATAAATAAATCCTTTTGTATTTAAGATACTAGGCTAAAACCCCTTATATTTAGTAAATTATAATTCAATAAAATATTGAAGTGTGTCACCATTATTGATCATAATTATAAGTTATTTATTATTGCATATTGAATATTTTTCTATATTAATAAAAAGAAATAGAATAAATATACCAGTAAAGGCCATAATATTATTTTATTAATAAATACTCTCCATGTTTATATATATATTTATTTAATTTCTTTATTGGGGAATTAATTTTTTACATTTGACAATACATACAATAGTTTGTACATGCATAACATTTCCCAGTTTTCCATATAATAATACAACCCCCACTAGGTCCTCTGTCATCCTTCTTGGATCTGTATTTTCCCAGCCACCCACCCCAGAGTCTTTTACTTGGTGCAATACAACAATTCCAGCTCACGTTCTACTTGTGTTTTCTGATTTTTTTTTTTAAACTTCTGCCTGAGAGTGAGGTCATCCCATATTCATCCTTCTGTTTCGACTTATTTCACTTAACATGAATTTTTCAAGGTCCATCCAAGATCGGCTGAAAAGGGTGAAGTCACCATTTTTTTATAGCTGAGTATAATATTCATATACCACATTCATATACCACAACTTGGTCAGCCACTCATCTGTTGTTGGATACCTGGGTTGCTTCCAGGTTTTGGCTATTACAAATTGTGCTGCCAAGAGCGTATGTGTACACAGATCTTTTTGGATGGGTGTGTTGCATTCCTTAGGATATATCCCCAGGAAAGGAATTGCAGGATCATAGGGTCGGTCCATTTCTAGCCTTCTGAGAGTTCTCCAAACTGTTATCCACAGAGGTTGGATCAATTTTCATTCCCACCAGCAGTGTAGGAGGGTTCCTTTGACCCCACACCCTCTCCAGCATTTGCTGCTGTTACCTTTTCTGATGTATGACATTCTCATAGGAGTGAAGTGGTATCTCATTGTTGTCTTTATTTGCATTTCTCTGATAATCAGAGACTTGGGGCATTTTTTCATGTGTTTCTCAGTCTTTTGGATCTCCACTGTGGTGAATAGTCTGTCCATGTCCTCCCCCCATTTTTGGATGGGATTATTTGTTTTCTTGTTGTTGAGATTTGCAAGCTCTTTATATATTATGGTTATTAGTCTCTTGTCTGATGTATGGCATGTAAAGATCTTCTCACATCCTGTGAGGGGTCTCTTGGTTTGGGTAGTAGTTTTTTTTTTAGCTGTGCAGAAGCTTTTTAATTTGATGTAGTCCCATAGGTTTATACTTGCCTTAGTCTTCTTTGTAATTGGATTCGCTTCATTGAAGATGTCTTTAAAACTTATGTGGAAAAGAGTTCTGCCAATATTTTCCTCTAAGTATCTGATAGTTTCTGGTCCTTGATCCACTTGGAATTTACTTTTGTATTTGATGAAATATAATGGTTCAGTTTCATTCTTCTGCATGTTTCAACCCATTTTTTCCAAGAGGAGAAGAGAGAAACACATCTGCTGTTGCTCATAGCCCTGCCTCTGGAAGTCCTCCCACTCTGATATTTTTATGCCTGTATAATATACATTCATCTTGAGATTCATTTTCAGTAAAATTCTGAGATTGAAACAAATTTATCCCCCCCAAAATTAGTAACCTCTGAAATGTGAATGATCCCATTTAAAATTTTTCAATTAACATATAATTAGTTTTCAAAATTTTGAATGATTTTTAAATTTTTTAATATTTATTTTCTTATTTTACCTTTTTGTTGCCTTTGTTTTTTATTGTACTTATTACTGTTGTTGTTATTGATGTCATCACTGTTGGATAGGACAGAGAAAAATGGAGACAGGAGAGGAAGACAGAGAGTGGGAGAGAAAGATAGACATCTGCAGCCTTGCTTCACCACTTGTAAAGTGACTCCCCTGCAGGTGGGGTAGCCGGGGGCTCCAACTGAAATCCTGAAGCTGGTCCTTGTGCTTTGTGCCACCTGTGCTTAACCTGCTGCACTACTGCCTGACTCCCTTAAATGATGTTTTTACAAAACACAACTGCCTTCTTGGATCAGAACTCCCCTGCTCATTAGTAGTATCCAACATCTTCTACCCCTATCACCATACAGACCAAGAAATAATTGCTGCATACAGTATTTTCTCTGAATTTTAATTGAGTCTCCTTTCTTTTCAGATGAAGGTCTTTTTCCTAGTGTTCAAGATGTCATCAAAGTTAAAAAGAAAAAAAAAGGTAGCTGAATGTTTTTTGTTGCTGTAACAACCATATGTCTTTGTTAAATAGAGTCTGAGTTAACATTGTAAATACTAAATGTTGGAGTAATGAAATTAGTCAAGAGGAAAAACTTGAGATAGATAGAGTACTACTAACATGGGTCACAAAATAGTTGGGAGTTACTATTCAATAAAGTTTGTCATTCTGCTGTTCTGGATAGTGTTAGGCAAAGGTTAGAAGCAGAGCCCCTAGACCCCAGTTGCACCTAGACCTAGAACTTTTGTAACCAGGAAATTTTGTGTCCCATCACTGAAAGGAAAAATTTGGAGAATATCTGTGGAAACCAGATTTTTTTTCTCTTACCTACGAGGGAAATGGAAAAATAAAGAATACCCAGAATTTGTGGTAGGTATAGGTATGGCTTAGAAAGAAGTGAAGCCACCTTCTTAAGCAACCAACAGTGCTTCCATTGTGCCCCCACTCCCCGTGTCTCTCTGCGCACATGCTTTCACTGCTCCTGAATAAAGGTTCAATATGCTTGAGATGCTTTTCTCCCCCATTCTTTGTTGAGTTTAGTATGATGAACCAGAGATTCCTTGGCTGTCCTTTTTTTTTGCTTTGAATATTTAGAGCATCTTTCAGTTATAGAAAAGATAGGATAGATATATTTTTTATTTGTCAGGGTAATTATAGCTGATCACTGATATCTTAGTTAAACTGTGACAACAAAAATATATGATGTATTTTATTCATTCTTCTTGTGGGATCTGTATTTGTAAATTCTTAACAGGGAAAATTATTGCAATATTTTTCTTCTGAAATTTAAATTGTATTATCCAATATAGTTGACTTGTTTCATTTAGATTGGATAATACATCATATACATTTAAATAAACTATATCAATCACTATTTTCAATGTATCTCCAAACTATATAAAAAGTAAGGAATTTTCCTAAATTACATCTAATAACCTCATAATGGTATAAACTGAAATGGTGTTTGCACTCATATATTCCACAGTCTTATAAGCCAACTTTGGACAAAATTTAATAATTTAAAAAGATCTCTCTCTTTCTCTTCCCCTTATTTCACATACACACACACACCAGTTATTATTGGCATTTAAATTATTTAAATTAGTTGAGAAAATAGAACTATAAACTAAAATGTATTACTATGTATTTAACCTGAGAATAACTCATAAAATTAAACTAGATTGGTAGAGATTGACCTGTAGTAATAGGTATGGTATGCATTAGTGGAATCACTGATAATACCTTTCAGGATTTCTCAATGATTTTTACCTATAATTACATTTCTCACTGTGATATAAATATTTATTATTGTGGTTGGGATGGTTGAACTCTAAATTTTATAGGATATTAAGTTTAAAAGTTGGTTTATTTTATGGCCTCGTAGTCTCCTAGAGAGTTTCACTGTTGACAAATTATCCACTGCAAAATATGCAATATAAAATTGAAATATAAAATTACTATTTCCAGCTCCATCTAAATAATTTTATTGTTTTTGAAATTAGTGTTATGAATCAGATGATTAATATAAAAGAACAGGTTGTTATTTTGATTTATAAGTATTCTATTCATAAAATTGATATAATATAACCATGAAAAATGGAAATAGTTTAGAATTTAGCATTATTCCCTAATTTGCTCTATGACTCATTATAATCTCATAAATACACTACACAACTGGTAATCAGCTAACTTTCAAAAGAAAAAGGCTTTAAGACACGTTATTAGAAAATACTTGGTTTATTGCAACAAAGATAACAAGAAAATTACATGAAAACCAGTTGCTGGATTCTGATGTCATCTCAGATTTATGGAAAAATAGATAATGCTTTCTCCTATCATACAATAAGAAAAAAAAGAAAATTAATATTTTTCTACTAGATAACAAAGGTTACCATAAAAAAATGAGATAAAAGGGGCTGGGTGGTTGTGGTGCACCTAGTTGAGGAGACATGTTGCAATGTGCAAGGTCCCAGATTTGAGCCCCTGGTCCCCACCTGTAGGAGGAAAGGTCTGCACATGGTGAAGTAGGGTTGCAGATGTCTCTCTGTCTCTCTCCCCCTTCCTCTCAACTTCTGGCTGTCTCTACCCAATAAATAAAGATCATATTTTTTAATTAGATAAAATATGGAAGACAAAAAAAAAATCTCAAGGAGAAACAGTCCAGAAATCTGTTTACCTAAAGTAAAGTTTCTGTCAAAAGGTCAAACTAGTAGTTAATCAGAAAAAGGTTAACTGACTGATAAAAGTGGGTAAATACAAGCTGGAAGACAAATGGGGGAAATATGCATTTTTGTTGTTGTTGTTGTTTAAAGATTTTCCTCCAGAGACACCAATAGAGACAGGGGACACTGGGGAAAACCCTTAGAGATTGTACTGCAGAAAAGGATGTGGGGAGAAGACAGTGTCTCAATGATGAAGTTGGTTAGTTGGGTTGGTAATGGAAAGATGTGTAGACAGCTGGCTACCAACAGGAGATGAAAAAGTATACCCATGTGTCAACAACTGTCCTGTAAACTATTATTTCTTCAAAAAAATGGTTAGATAAAATGTTCGCATGAAAGCATCCCACATGCTAATGTGTGCAAGTCTAAAACTGCATCTACTGCAAGTCCACTCAATCTCATCTCCTTTTCTTCCATAAAGGTGGGAACTCAGTATAGTTGTGAGCATAGAACTAGGAGAAGAAAACTCATCTTTCCAGTGAGGAGCACAAAGTGGTTAATAAATGCAAAATTCTATAGAGAAAAAAGATTCAAGCTAAGACTGACAGTGATGTAACTGGAGCAAGACAGTCTACAGCCCTGAAAAACAATCTCTAAGCCTTAAAATTAATGGCAGATGGTTTACATGAGATGAACCAGCCTGAGGGCCTGGAAACTAGGCTTTCAAACTCCACCTCAGTACCTAGAAATACAATAGGTGATTCACAGGAGAGGAATCTCTGGTAATATTCCTAAAAATGAACACAAGCAAGAAAGAATAAAGAGGACTTACGGGCTTGAAAATGGACACTTGTAAAAAAGCATCAAAAGGACCTCTATGTAATGTGGCCTAAAGCCTTTAACTTCAATTTTCACACAAGAAAACAATGAAGTCATATGTCTAGGGACATAGAATCACTTGCCAGTCATGCCAGACTACATGTAAGGGAGTGTTTAGACATGAATGTAATTAACATATGGCTGACATCAGCCTGACTAGCATACAGCTATGCAAAAGGTCTAAAAGTTATTGAAAGGAGTGTCTGGTGGAATCACTCTCTGCTCCCTTTGCTCTTCCCCTATTTTTACCTTTTTCCTGGGGCCTCCATGGCACTTCCCTGGGAACCTGAGCATGTGAATCTGAACAACAACAATGCTAACTAAGTGTAAAGACTCATGGCTCCCCACCTTCATGACTAGTCATTCTTTCCCCCTATGTCTATTTTGTTGCCATGGTTTTTATGTACCTAAATAATCCATGTAATAAACCTTCTGTTTGTAAACCCCAGCCAAAGCTGGCAAAAGTTTTAATGTTTTAAATTACTATAAGGGAGACCAGGGAAAACCTTAAGAGAGTTAAAAAATATATATCTTTGAGATATGGGGCATATTTTATTTGAAATACCCTTACCTTTATCTTGTTTAATATTTTTTTATTTTATAGTTTTTAACAAAATATTTCTTGGCTTAAATGAGCTTATGGGACTCTAAAAGACAATAAATAAGGGCACACAGAGATGCTTATATGCTGGTTCTATTTAAGTAAAAACTATGCTAAATTCTACTTAACAAAGTCAGACAACTGCCCTTACAAAAATATATTTTTGGGTGATTCCTTAAGTCATCAGTTTTGCACATTTTTAACATGAAATGTACTGAAGAAATAATAACTCCACTATTGTAGCAAGAGAAAAATTTAAAAAAACAAAGCTTAAGTGGGACAAATGAAGTTTCATGAAGGCAGAGTCAAATAATCAATTTCCTTTTATGTCATGAAAACAAATTTCTCTAAACATTAAAAAAAATTGCAAATTTTTGACTGATGGACCCTGTAACATCTGCTATGTGATCATCCTGACACTCTTAGTAAACTACTATCATGTGATATGCCAAATACCTTTAGTAACATTAAAACACTTTGTTGTCTGTCAACCTCAGTTTTTAAAAAATATTTATTCCCTTTTGTTGCCTTTGTTGTTTTATTGTTTGCCAAGAGCCATTCTCTGCTTGATAGAAGATAAGCCTTTGAAACAATGAAAGCCCTCGAGATAAGTTTCTATTTTCCCGCAGGTAGGCCATTTACCAGAAAACAAGTGACACACCACATAGTTATAGTTAATAGACATAGTTTTTGGCTATGTATGTTGCAAGGGACATTCCACCCTGATAATTGCTCCCCCTCCTCCTTCTCCTCTTGCACTCCCCCTTCCCCAAAGCCTTATAATGCCTGTAAACACAATAAAATTTGGCAGCTTGATCAGAATCCTATCTTGCTGTCATTCTTTGTGTCTCCTGTCCCTTTCATTCCAGGTCCCAGGGTTCCTAGCCCCTGTTCTCGCCCCACTGGCTGGGGCATCTGGGGCCCGAACGTGGGGCAAAGAAGCCTTCTGGAGACCTCTGGAACACCGCTACTAGAGAGGTTAGGCCTATCCGAATTCACTGATCCACCGTGGCCTAGGAGGTAATGCACCGGCTCGCATTGATCGCCACGGAGCTGCCCGGCCGTGAGTCAGATCTGGAGGAGTGTCACAGTGGCGCAAGGTAAGCACTACCATGGGACAGGCATTTAGAAAACAAGATTTATTTATTAAAGGACTCAGGGAGTCCCTCAAGACATGAGGAGTAAGGGTTAAGAAAAAGGATCTCAAGAAGTTTTTTTTTATTTTGTGAGTGATGTTTGTCCATGTTTTCCCTTAGAGGGGACTATTGATGAAAAAAGATGGGCTAGAGTAAGAAACTGTTAAAGAGATTTTTATGAGACCTTTGGTCCAGAAAAGATTCCAGTCCAGGCTTTTGGAATATAGTAAATGATATACTCAAAGTCTATAAACATTGTCCTGATGTACAGGGAGTCATGAGAGAGGGAGAAAAAGTCTTACAGAGATACTCCTGGCCACCTTCGGTTTGTGAGTCTGTCTCTATTCCCATGCCTGATTCAGGAGACCCCACCCCTGAGGCTGCCTGCTAAGTGCCCTCCTGTTAAGATTTACCCCTCTTTGACAACCTTAAGACCCCCCCACCAAAGATGGGCCTGATGATAGTGTTTCTCCTGAAGAGTCCTTATCCCTTGATGAAGAGATGGCCAAATATCATAATCCTGACCTACGCTCTTCCCTTTCCAGACTGCCTCCCTACGGCACCACCCCTCCATTTTGTGCTCCGGTCCTCGACTTGGCCAATATTACTGATTATACCACCAAGGCTAAAAGTCAACTAGCACAAAAAACAGCTTCCCTTAGAAAATTAATAGAAGAAAAATGAGAGCATTTACAACTAGTTAAAGAACTATGGGCTCTTGATTTGGCATTATCTTAAAATTAGCCAGCCAAAAAGATCCAGCTTTTGTCCCTCTACTATCAGAAAGCGCTAAACCAATTCTGAGTGAGATCTTATCTGGCTAGCAAACTATTCTTTAAAGAAAGAATGAAATCAAACAAGACGTTCTCTTTAACTTAAAAGCTATTAATCAGAGAACCAGTACACACTTTTGATAGAAATTTAATGATTTGTTTCTTTAAAACTGTAAAATGTACCTTATCCCAGAAAAAGAACTTTCAAAGATTTTTCTCCGTGCTTCTCCGTGCGTGGTGGTAGACTAAGCCCTCCTGTTCCGTCCGCGCAGCCAATCATGGCACAGGGCTCTGGCTCCACAGATTAGCAAAGACTTCAGTCAATCATCCCCTAAGCCACAAACGCCCCTGGGGGGGGGTGGAGAGGCTGTGAGTTAGAAATCCAAAAGCTGCTTTTCAAAGGGAAAAATTTTCTTTTCACCAAGAATGTCTGTTTTAAATCTATGTGCTAACCTTGTTTTCATGAATGTGTGTTAACCCCTAAGTAACTAAAGTTTGTTTTAAGTTTTAAATAAGATTTAGTTAAGCTAAATGTGATTTTAAAGATCCCAACTCATAGAGTTGGCACACCTTAACCAGAGTAAAATATAGGACAGTTTCGTCCTTCTGATAGCTAATATCAGCATCAATTCATTAGTTAAAAGATTTTCTGAGATATCTAGGCATGGTAAAATGCCTCTACAGTCTCTCTCACTCTTGTGAGAATTGTAAATCTTACCAGCACCCCAATACCAACTGCCACTGTTTGTAACAAATTCCATGCCTGACTGGATTTCTAATAACCCAGTCTGGGTAAAGCAGTGGCCTTTACCCAGAAAAAAGTGTTAAATATGATATTCCTGGCCTGATAAAAAAATTTTCATTTGGCAGATGTGATTCAACAAAATTATTTAGTGCAAAATGGTCACCTAAAAGAAATGTTAACAGTAAAAATTTATTTTGAACATTTAAGCTATGAGGCTTTATTTTAGCATTTTAAGTTGCCATATTAGAGTTCTAAAGAGCAAAATCTATTAAGAGTTTTATATCTATGCTTACTCATGATAGCCTTGTGATGAGTAAAGATCTTAGTAAACTAAGTTATAGTATTTTACTTAAACTGTCTAATCAGTTTAAAATAATGCTAAAAAATGGTAAACATTTTATCATGTCAACACATTAGGTATTGAATTTCTATAACATATTGGTATATTTTAATAAAGAGCCTTCTAAAATCACATGAAAGAACTCAAGCTAATTCTAACCATTAGATCATCAATTAAGTTGGTACAAGTTATCTCCCTAAGTAAATAATTATAGGTACATCTGCACATGAAGAACTGACTGCTCATATGGTAAGATTTAAAACTAAACATTTTTCTTTTTTTATTTATGGGTGTGTGATGACTCCTAAAGTCACTCATATCCTAAATTTTTCTCATTTTTTACAAGCCTCTTAAAATTTTAATGCTTGACCTGCCATAGTGAGAGCACTTTACTGGCTCCTGCATTGTTTAATTAAGATCCTGCTATTAAGACTTTTAAGATTAATCTCCATTGATAAAAACCAATGCTCTCTGGCAGATTGATGTAATTCACCTGCCCATGTTTAGTAAACAAAAACATTTTTTTTTCTCAGTTGGTATTTTTTCCAAATTTATGTGGGCTACAGCTCAAACAAGAAAAACTAAAACCCTTAAGCTCAATTAATAAAAAAAGAAGGGGAATGCACCCCCCGTATTCAGTTGGCTAAAGTGTCTATGAAGTAACTATACTAAACCTTTTTAATATTTACAAAAATTCGAATTGTCCATTTATTGTATCTCATTGACAAAGCCACCCACTTTTCCAGTCACAGAGACATATTCCTTTTTTCTCTTTTTCAACACTGGATGTCCATGTTTGTTTTCCTTTTATTATGGTGGATGACATTATTGCTCTTGCAAAATCCACAGTCCCTGTTGGCAAGTCCTTACCACAAAGGATGCCATGGCAGTATATACTCCAGCTAACCACACCAGCCTTTCCAAGTCTTCTCTTTCTGCTGACCTACCACTACTGACTTCATCTTTGCATGTTTATTGACTGCTCAGTTTTTTCAAAATATTCCTCATGTTCAAGGAACCTCACCTAATGTGTATGCACCTCCTCTGTGTTTTGGTACAACACCATCCTATATTTTCATGTCAATTCTTCTCTACCTGGTCCTTGCCTCCTAGTTTTGCTTATTACACAGCTGACCCTCTATGAAGAAAAAAAATTTCATCAGATGGTGCTGACGACCACCAGAGGACCAAAAGTGCTGTGTTTCTTCCCCTGGACATAACATCCACTGACTGCTTCCCTTAGACTTACTGGTGGCATGCTAGGACACTCTATATATTCCTCCCATGAATTTTCTGACAAATTACAACAGGTTATAGACTCCACCACAAATAGTCTTGAGTCACTACAGAGCCCCTTATGGGACCCTTGATTAGTCTTCTGTTAATGATTACCTTAGGACCCTTTATTTTCAATAAGATTACTGATTTTATAAAACAACAAATTGATTCCTTGGCATCAAAACCCTTACAAATACATTATCATAGACTTGATTTGGCTGACAGAGGCCTGGCTGAACCTGAGGGTGACAGACCTCCTTTACAGATGGCATAAAACTCAGATTTATGCATTGAGGCATCCAACCTTGGCAGGGCAAAGACACCAGTAAGGGGTGCGAATCTAAGCACTGCAGGGGGAGGACCCTATATAGTCCGCCTCTGAGTCCGCCGTGAAGCAAACCTGATTTGCATGAAGGTTGGTGTCAGCAATAAAAATTTTGTGCCTTGAGGTTCTCTTAACCCTGGAAACTGTGGCTCTGCCTCCCCTCCCCAAAAGACACCAAGAGCCTTGTAAGATGCGGGAAGATTGGTTCTATATTTACCCTGCAGGAGGAATCAGGTCAATAATTCACCCTTCTGGTTAATGCCCACCGAATCTGCTGTTAAGGTCTCTACCCATCACCCTCAATTTCCTGCCTCAGTTAAAATTGAAAAGAAGGGAGGAGATGCCAAGAGCCATTCTCTGCTTGATAGAAGATAAGCCTTTGAAACAATGAAAGCCCTCGAGATAAGTTTCTATTTTCCCGCAGGTAGGCCATTTACCAGAAAACAAGTGACACACCACATAGTTATAGTTAATAGACATAGTTTTTGGCTATGTATGTTGCAAGGGACATTCCACCCTGATAATTGCTCCCCCTCCTCCTTCTCCTCTTGCACTCCCCCTTCCCCAAAGCCTTATAATGCCTGTAAACACAATAAAATTTGGCAGCTTGATCAGAATCCTATCTTGCTGTCATTCTTTGTGTCTCCTGTCCCTTTCATTCCAGGTCCCAGGGTTCCTAGCCCCTGTTCTCGCCCAGCTGGCCGGGGCAATTGTTATCATCATTGTTGGATAGGGCAGAGAGAAATGAAGAGACAAAGGGAAGACAGAGAGGGGGAGAGAAAGATAGACATCTGCAGACCTGCTTCACCACCTGTGAAGGGACTCCCCTGCTGGTGGAGAGTCGGGGGCTTGAACCAGGATGCTTATGCTTGTCCTTGTGCTTCGCGAGCCATGTGCACTTAACCTGCTGCACTACTGCCAGACTCCCCAACCTTAGATTTTTAATTGATAAACATTCTTCCTTTATGACATCACATCCACTAAGTAAATGGGATGGTGTGGAGCCTTACTATAGAAAAGATGTTATTGTTTGATCAACTATTCCTGAACATTTCTGAGGACAGCTTGATCACACACAGGTTATAGAAGATTTTATAACATTGATTTACTTGTACTCTTAATAGAGTTTGAAAGATTTGAGAATTAATTATACTTCTGGGCATAAAATATGCTCATTTCCAACTACTGGGGTTGTATCTTCCAGTTTCAGACTGAACCGTATAAACTCCTACCCAGAACTGCATGGTCTATCAAAATAAGTACTATGGATTAATAAAATGAAATACTAGTAGACATATGAGATATTAACTCTGAAACAATTTCTAGCCTGTAAGTAAAAGAAAAAAGCCTCCAAAGGTTAGGGACTAACTCAAAATCTCAGGGGTATTGATCTAATAATCTTTTCCAACTTTCTTACAGTACTGGTATCTACAGCACTCTTCCCCTTTGCAGGTGGGGAATGGAGGCTATAACCTGGGTCTTTGTTCATAGTGATATGGGTGTTCAACCAGGTTGAACAACTGCTAGGCCCCCCTGCAAAGCTTCTTCTGATAAGTCTGTTGATAACCTTGTGGATCAAAGACTTAGTTTTATTTCCTCGACCAAGTATAGTCTGATGTTTTCTAAGAGAACTAACCACCCATTCTTTTTTGAACACTTTGATCACCACAATATATCTTCTATTGTAGCATTTATCTTTTTTCCTTATTTATACCTCTGTTTCTACTTCATCTATTTAATGTCTATATCAAATTATATTCCCACTCACGGTATATGATCTCCAAACTAGGTAAATACTCAAAAGTACTTTTAAATTGTTTATATACATTTTCATATGGTATTAAAGTTATTAAAATATTTATTTTCTATTGAGAGAGTAGGAGAGAGAGAAACAGAGAGAGAAAGAGAGATCATGTGCCAAAGTATTTCCCCAGAATATTCAATACTGGAGATCAATCTTAGAACCTCATGTGTGAGAATCCATCACTCTATTCAATGCACCAATTCCTAGGCCTTGATATTCAAGTCTTAAATGCTAGATTTTGTATTGTCTTTGAATGACTTAAGCTCATTTATCTCCAAAAAAACCTATTGAATACTGTGTAGCTGTTTCCAACTGATTTGCTTAATAAATAAAAAGATAGATGGTAATTTGTAAAGAAAAAATTCTTGAGAAAAATATAAATCTTGTATCTGTAAATACTAAATAATGCCTTAGAAAAATGAATATGCATTGCAATTAAGAGCCTTCTAATCTATTTAACAGTAATTACTTCTTTTTTTCTTTGATTACTCTTTTTCTTTTCCACACATCACTCTTTTCCCAAGTAGCCATATTCCTCTTCTAGAATCTCTGCTTTGAAAGCTTATGTTAGATTTAACATTCATCAATCCATAAGACATTGGCAATCTTAATACATGGTGGTTTTCTTCTGGCATCTCATACATTTTTCTGTATTTAAAAGTCACTTTAGTTTACTAATATTTTCATCTATATTATATTATTTCACTATTTATTCTTATTCCCACCTGCATTGTTACTGGGGCTCAATGCCTGAATGATCAATCCACTACAGTCAATGGCCTTTGATTTTTAGTTTTTTATTTTTCTTCTTCATAGAGTTAGAAAGAAACTGAAAGGCAACAAGGAAATAGGGAGCAAGACAGAGGGATGCCTGCAGCACTGCAGCACTGCTAATGAGGCTTCCCTTTGTAGGTGGGGATGAAGTGTTCAAATCTGGGTCCTTGCATGTGGTAATCTGTGTGCTCCAGGTAGCACCACTACCAGCCTCAAAGTTTCCTATATATTTGAAAGATATAGAATATTTTTAAAGTATTTATTTATTTATTTATTCCCTTTTGTTGCCCTTGTTCTTTTATTGTTGTAGTTATTGTTATTATTATTGATGTCATCATTGTTGGATAGGACAAAGAGAAATGGAGAGAGGAGGGGAAGACAGAGAGGGAGAAAGATAGACACCTGCAGACCTGCTTCACTGCCTGTGAAGTGACCAGGGACCTTGCAGGTGGGGAGGCAGGGGCTCCGACCAGGATCTTTATGCCAGTCCTTGTGCTTTGCACCACCTGCGCTTAACCCGCTGCGCTACCACCTGACTCCCAAGAGATATAGAGTCTTTTAGAGTTATATTTTCTTTTTGTTAGGTTATTAAACTTTAGACTACTTAATTGTTGAATATAGGTGTTATTTGTCCCACTTTCTCCCATATAATTATTTACTATTTTTTTGTGTTTATTTAACCAGAACACTGATCAGCTCTGGTTTACAATGCTGTCTAAGACTAAATCTGGAACCTCCAAGTTTCAGACTTGAAAATGAGTTGCACAAACCACGGTGCTATCTTCCCCCAAACTTATCAGTTTAAAAAATTTCATTTGTAAGTTGACTGCCTCCAGTTTGCAGGTGAAGCAACTGAAGCCCAGAGGATAGAGAAAGGCAGGGAGTGATAGAAGAATGGGCTCCAGTACTCTCAGAAAAGCACTCAGATGCTTAGTAATGGGAGATGATGAAATAGTACAATGTAAATTCATCTCATTCAGTGCTGATTTGCCTGTAGTGGAAATAGTGAGTTTTGCTGAAGTGTTTCTTTTAGAAAGTGGTTAGCCAAAAATACAAGTGGAGTGGAGGTTGATCTTTATTTATATTTCTTAAAACAAAAAACATCATTTACAATTTCAGATTTAATATAAATTAAATTCCTTCTTTATATAGTCTCATTAGTTGTGAACAGAAACCAAAGTGAAAGCTCAGAGAACAACTAAATTCCACAATAATATCTCAAAACTCCTGTGATTGTACAACTACTAGTCAAGAAAACACATATTTATACCTGTCTAATCTCCACATCTAATTTCTATCTTTACATTAGGTGTGGAAAAGTTGGAGGTACTACAGCAGTGAGAGTCATCTGTTACCAAATAACACTTTATATGTGCACTATTTCCCATTGAGTGTTGCCACTATATAATAATGCACACTTGAGTGGGAAAAATTAATGCAATGTAAATAAACAAATATTAGACTTACTGAAATGGTTCTTGCTAAGTCTAAATAAGAAACAAAGCCAAATATCAATTCCAAGATGTTGTTGAGAGTTTTGATTTTCAGACTCACAACACTATCTAAAATTTAAACCCCTTTGGGAATTCCTCTCAAATTCAAACCTAGTCTCTACAACTTTCTTTTCTTTTTTTTTCAATATATTTTTTTAAATATTTATTTTATTTATTCCCTTTTGTTGCCCTTGTTGTTTTATTGTTGTAGTGATTGTTGTTGTCGTTGTTGGATAGGACAGAGAGAAATGGAGAGAGGAGGGGAAGACAGAGAGGAGGAGAGAAAGATAGACACCTGCAGACCTGTTTCACCGCCTGTGAAGCGACTCCCCTGCAGGTGGGGAGCCGGGGTTTGAACCAGGATCCTTATGCCGGTCCTTGTGCTTTGCACCACCTGCGCTTAACCCGCTGCGCTACAGCCCGACTCCCAACTTTCTTTTTTCTTTTCCTTTCTTCTTTTCTTTTCTTTCATTTCCTTTTTTTCCCTTTCTTTCTCTCTTACTTTCTTTCTAATTTTTTTTTATATTGACAGAGATAACTAGAGACAGAGAAAGGAAGAGAGGGACACCTGTAATACTGTTCTGAGTTTTTCTAATGTAGGTGGGGACTGGGGCCTTGAACCCAAAATATCAATCATTGGAATGTGTGTGTTTTGAGTCTTATTACAGACCTTTGCAGCCATCATCACTATCTATTAAATTTATTTATTACTCCCAAAGAAACCACGTGCCCATTAGCAGCCATTCTCAATAGGAGTTTCCTTTACCTCTGGGTGGTAACAAGTAATAAATTCCTCCCATTTACATAGATAAACATGATGTAAAGATGTTATATAAATGAAATAACACTATATATGACTTTTTGTTCCTGTCTTTATTTACATAACAATATTCATTCATGTTGTAGCATATGTAAGCATTTTACCTATATTTTAATGCCAAATAATATTAGATTGAACAGATGTGCCACATCTTGTTTATCCATTTAAGAACTAATAATATTAGTATTGTTTCTACTTTTAGGGTATTGTGAATAATGCTGCTATAAACTATAATCTCTGCATTTTTGTGGGCATATGCTTTTACTGTTCCTGAGTGGACAACAAGGAGTGAAATTGGTCTATCATATACTATGCTATTAAAACTTTAAAGAACTTTTAAACTCCTTTCCAAAGTATCTACTCTATTTGATACCTTTCCAGCATTGGTTCCATTTTCTACACATCATGACAAACTTGGCATTGCTCGTATTTTTATTTCATTATTTATTATTTCATATAATGACCATTTCATTGATAGCTCATCATGTTGAACAAATTTTTGTATATTTACTTGTCATTCTCTTTCTTTTTATATAAAGAACTGTCTATTCAGATTATTTTTATTTCTCAATATGAGAGTACTCATTGCCAATTCCTTCTGGTATGCTCAATTTTTAGTCTATTTTATGTAGTTTATCCTAATGTCTGGACACTGTCCTGATGATGACTTTTTTGCACAATTCTGTATTTCCCAAAACCAGACTGTAAATCTCTCAAACCTTATCAATAACTTATTTATGCAAACATTTCCCACTTTCAAATGCATTTTTCAGATTGGACCTTTAATTTCTAATAATAAATAGATGAATATTTCAAGGTTGTCCCGTTCTCCAGACTATATGTTGGGTTTCTTATATTTATTGGGGCAGAGGGTGGGAGGGCAGGAAAGGGTCCTCCTCTGAGCCCACAGAAGTGCTCACAGATTCTTCTGCCACTCCAGGCTGTGGCCACAGGTGTCCTGGGGTACTTGGGTACGTCAGGCATTTTCCCATAATCCCAGAGGGGCTCTGGGTAGGTGCAGGGCATTTCCTGGTTGATCATGATGGAGTACTTGGTGTAGGGGCTTATCATCTGGGTAACTATGTCGAGGTCCCCAAGGCCAAGGAGGTGACCAGCACCAGTTCCCTGGCCCAGGTGTTGTTGAGGAAGATGACAAGTCTCGGTTATAAAAATTTTATCTTTTTTTTCTTTTGTACAGGTCAAGTTAATATTATGCTATTTGTATGGCCATTGGTAGCTTTCTCATACTCTATGAAATGAAGGTGTTATGGGGAGAAACTTATTGGAGCATTTTGTCAATTAGCTTTGTTATAAATGTTCATCATAGCATTTAGATTTTACTGTCATAGCTGCTGTTTCTGCAGGTGTATGAGAATGGCTTTAAAATGTATCCCTTACCTCTACCATATACCAAGAGTTCTCCATATATGCCATGTTGGAACAGTTAATATCCTCTTAATTTCTTATCTGTTTGAAATAAGTGCATTTATCTAATCCTTTGTGATTATCTGACCTAAAGTTCATCTAAATCTTATTTTAATAGATTGAAAGTTTTGCTCATTTGCATTCCTTGGAAACATTCAAGTGATTAATGCCGTATTTGTCTCAATCATTAATTATCTCTCTCTTGTAACTAGTACATGTCTTTGAAAAACAATTTCAGTGAACATACGAGATGGTACATTTTCTGAAATGCTGTATGCTTCAGCAACCTTCCTGTTAACTTGATCCATAATTGAACAGCATACTTGGTTTTCATTTTCCTGTTAATATTTCCTATAGCTCTCAATTGATATAGGAATTTAAATTCAAAATATTTAAATTCTAAATTTAAATTCTAAAGCCAGTATTATTATTTTAATTTAATTTGATGTTGCGGAAATTTTAGAAATTTAGTTTTGTTTGTTTATTTGTTTAGGTAGAGACAGATTCCCAGAGAGGGGGAGAGAGAGAGAGAGAGAGAGAGAGAGAGAGAGAGAGAGAGAGAAAGCAGTCACAGCACTGAAGCTTCTTTCAATCTGGCGGGGATTGGTCTCAACCTTGGATTGTATATAGTGCAAAGCAGCACACTATCCACATGAACTAATTCACCAGTCCTAGGAACTCAATTCTTGAGAACTTGTTTGTAGGTTCTAGCAGGGGAGCACAGCTACTCAGCTACTGTATACCCTCGACCGAAGACCGGTCCGTCTCTATTTGGGGAAGGCCGTCCTCTTCAACCGAGCGGGCAGCTTTGGGAGGTAAGCACATGGAGCGGTGAGGGAGGAAGGGGACACCGCCTAGCCAGCCAGATCAGTCAAATCAACCCTGGTGATCAATGGGGTGACAGATATCACAGCCAGATCGCCCTCACATCCAGGAACTCAATTCTTAAGGACTAATATTTCCAATAACTTAAACTGTTTTATGAATATTTCTTAAATGATATGTACCCTATGCTGAAATTAACTTTTATACATCTACATGAATAATTTATTTTTTTCAACTCAATGTAGCTTTATTTGTAGCATTAATCATAATTGCTTTGCTTCAGATGTGATATTTTCATCTCAGTAACTTCTTTGTAGTTTCAAACTCTATTACTTCCATATTTAACATATCTGCTCATTGCATGTTTCCTTCCATTTTGAAATGTGTGTTTATAGAGCCAAAAACATTTATTTGGAGTCATCAAGGTAGCTCACCCGATTAGTGTGCCTGCTTTGTCATATACACAATCGAAGATTTAACCTTGCTCCATCTCCACTGGAGGAAGCTTCAATGCTGTTTTATGTCTCCTCCCACCCACCAGCACAATCTGAAAAAGGTGGCTCAGAGTAGTGAAACCCTGAAATTCCAAGAAAATGTGTATTTGACTTATTTCACTATATTTACACTCATAATTTCAACCAATGCAAAACTTAGTGCAGACATTGTATGCTAATTTTGTCCCATGAGAAAAAAACTTTTTAACCAAACTCACTATTTTTCATCTATCAGTATTTCACCTTATAATGTTCATTTTCTACAAAAAAGACTTAATAAATTTATTCCAGTAAAGGTGTTGATGGTGATTCCTATAAAAATAAAAATTTATCTCCCCATGAAATGCAAGCTGTTTATATTCTATTCAGACTAGGAGAAGTCTGTATATAAATGCTGTTTCCCTTCAGAAAGTTTGCTTTTCTCACCGTAAACCTAATCAGAATTGCTCCAAGCAGTGCACTTAAAAAAATCTAATGTGCATCATTTTAAATATTGCTTCTCTGTTGGGATCATTTAATATTATGCATTCTGATTTCATTTCCAGACTCAATACTGAGAGAAAATTTAAATACTTTAAAATTATTTTATTTATTTTTTATATAAACAGAAAGAAGTTGATAGGGAAAAGGAAATAGAGAGGGAGAGAGAAAGATAGACACCTGCAGCATCACTCTCAGGAGACCAGGGGTTGAAACTTAAGTACTTGAACATTGTAACCTGTGCACTCCAGCAGGTATGACACCAACCCCCTCACCACCACAGATTTAAAATATTTTATGAGAGATTCTTATTTAATTACAGCATTGTAGACTATTGTTGTAGGTCAATTTTTGGATCTAGTAAGCTTTCAGTTTTGTCAAATGACTATTATCTTTTGAATGGGATTATCAGCTTCCTCAATTTGGCTCACATCTTATTGTGTCAAAAGAATATATTTGGGCACCAAAGTAAAAACCCTGTGGTGAGGGGTAGACATGTAGCTTCCTGGGCTAGTGGGGGGTGGGAGTGGGTGGGAAGGATGGGTCACAGTCTTTTGGTGGTGGGAATGGTGTTTATGTACACTCCTAGCAAAATGTAGACATATAAATCAGTAGTTAATTAATATGAGAGGGGGAAAATCAATTGTATGTCTCAAAGTTTCTCAAAACACAAACTGAATCTTTTTAATATATAGGCTGTGTATTTGATATGCGGACTCTCTCAAAAGCCTAGACCAAGTAGATTAGAAGCATCCAATAGCACAGCTATATACAAGATACTGGATACTGTACAGCAAACCATAACAAAAGGACTTTTCAAAGTTAACCCAATTACCAAATAATGTGATGATAACATTAACTATTGATTGTCTTTTTGAACCCTAAGACAGCAGGAACCTCACATCTCCACTATAGAGCCCCTACTTCCCCCAGTCCTGGAACCCTTGGATAGGGCCCACTTTCCCGTATGTCTCTCCCAATCCCAACCAAATAATATTGCATCCGCCGATCACAATCTAACCAACGCATTGATTGCCACCTCAACATGCTTCACCTCAGACTGTGTCCAGAGACTTCACGTGTGGAATGACAACCCTTCAGCTTCATTACTCGGGTGAGACCTTTCCTTTTATAGTACACTCTAATTTCATCTCAGGTGGTTCACTTTCTAACAAATTCCCATAGCCTAGATATACACCAGTTTCTATGAGAGAGAGCTTGTGTTCACACGTATCCATAAACTACTGCAAAATATATACCTGAAAGCAGAAGTACACTAGAGTTTGCAGTGAGTATCCCCCTAACACTTCCTCTCCACTATTCCAAGCTTTGGGTCCATGATTGCTCAACAATTTGTTTGTCTTCGTATGTTAACTCTCTTTTCAATCACCAGGTTCCAGGATGCTGGCCAGGCTTCCCTGGATTGAAGACCCCACCAACGTGTCCTGGAGCTCAGCTTCCCCAGAGACACACCCTACTAGGGAAAGAGAGAGGCAGACTGGAAGTATGGACCGACCAGTCAAGGCCCATGTTCAGCGGGGAAGCAATTACAGAAGCCAGACCTTCTACCTTCTGCAACCCACAATGACCCTGGGTCCATGCTCCCAGAGGGATAGAGAATGGGAAAGCTATCAGGGGAGGGGGTGGGTTATGGAGATTGGGTGGTAGGAATTGTGTGGAGTTGTACCCCTCCTACCTTATGGTTTTGTTAATTAATCCTTTCTTAAATAAAAAATAAAAAAATAAAAAATAAAAAAAAGTTAAAAAAAAGAATATATTCACAGTTTCTTTTCTTAACATCCATGTTTATTTTGGAGTTGGATATTCAGAGGTGAATGATAAAAAGATCTTGTTGTCAAGGAACTTGTTTCTACTCTTTACTGAATACAGTATTTTATGTAAAAATAATCCTAATAGCTTGTGCAAAATTAGCAAACTATTTTTTACTTTTGCTACTTTCTGATACACTTGAGGATTGGAGAATCTAAGAAACAATACAAAATTCACAGGCTTTTCAAGATCATCTAGTCTTTTTTATTTTTTAAAAGATTTATTTATTTTTTAATTTATTTATAAAATGGAAATGCTGACAAGACCATAGGATAAGAAGGGTACAATTCCCACCACCAAAGCTCCTTATCCCATCCCCTCCCCTGATAGCTTTTCTATTCTTTATCCCTCTGGGAGTATGGACCCAGGGTCATTATGGGATGCAGAAGGTGGAAGGTCTGGCTTCTGTAATTGCTTCTCCGCTTAACATGGGCATTGACAGGTCGATCCATACTCCCAGCCTATCTCCCTCTTTCCCTAGTGGGGCAGAGCTCTGAGGAAGCAGAGCTCCAGGACACATTGGTGGGGTTATCTTTCCAGGGAAGTCCGGCTGGCATCATGATAGTTCCTTTGGAATATACTTAAAATAGACCTATTAACAATTTCCAAAATAGACACCCCAAGTCTTTATCTGCAGTATTCCAGCCTTTATGTTCATGATTAATCAACAATTTATATGGCTTTATACATTAAGTCTTTTATTTTTTTAGTCTTACTTTTTTTATAGAAATTTGATTAGTTTTACAATTCTGCAGTCACATTGATTTCTTCCTTCTTTGAACCCCTGATACAATATTTTGCTTTATCTTTCATCCAGCAATTATCGGAAAATCAGAATACCTATAATAAAATATTTTAAAATGCAATCTTCTAAGTCAGCAAATTTGGGTTTGCTTCTGGACTGCACTAATCACTTTGCTTCATCAAATTATTTGAAGATTTGCTTTTACCATTTGGATGATAGAATAGTAGTAAGACAACTTCAGATTGCTGATGAGAATTATATGAAGTAATGTGTGCAGTTTTCATGTACCAGCAGCAACAAAAAAAGTATGCCTCAAATGTTAACAAAGCAAAATTATCATATGATTTATTGAAAAATATTATACTTTTGGAATATCTTTTGGAAGATAGCAGCATTATTAAATATTCTGAGGCAATGAATAAAAGCCATTGCAGTCCAAGGTAACAATGGATGCAATTAGATCCAATAAAAATCTGCCTTCTGAGTGTTCAGTTTCAACAGTTAGATATCTACATTAGACTCTTCTCAGAATAGACAGTAAAAACCCAGAAATCACTTTGATCTCGAACATTCCTACCTTTACCGTTTTATTGAAATTTCTTTTTTTTTTTGGATTTTTAAAAAATTTATTTAAGAAAGGAGACATTAACAAAACCATAGAATAAGAGGGGTATAATTATGCACAATTCCCATAACCCGATCTCCACATCCCACCCCCTCCCCTGATAACCTTTCCATTCTCTATCTCTCTGGGAGTATGGATCCAGGGTTGTTGTGGGTTGCAGGGGGTGGAAGGTCTGGCTTCTGTAACTGCTTCCCCGCTGAACATGGGCCTTGACTGGTCGGTCCATACTCCCAGTCTGTCTCTCTCTTTCCCTAGTAGGGTGGGGCTCTGAGGAAGTGGAGCTCCAGTACACATTGATGGGGTCGTCTGTCCAGGGAAGTCCAGTCAGCATCTTGCTGGCATCCGGAACCTGGTGGCTGAAAAGAGAGTTAACATACAAAGCCAAACAAATTGTTGAACAATCATGGACCTAAAGACTGGAATAGTGCAGATGAAGTGTTGGAAGGTACTCACTGCATGCTCTTGTGTACTTCTACTTTCAGGTATATATTTTCCCCCTAGTTTATGGGCACGGGTGAACCTATGCTCTATCTCTGGGGACCTGGACTATATCTAGGTTTGGGGACTTTATTGGGGAGTGGAACACCTGGAATGGAATTAGAAAATACTATGAAAGGAAAGGTCTCACCCGAGTGATGAAGCTGAAGGGTTGTCATTCCACACCTGAAGTCTCTGATCACAGTCTGAAGTGAAGCATGCTGGGGTGGCACTCTTTGTGTTGATTAGGTTGCGATCCGCGGATGCAATATTATTTGATTTGAATTGAGAGCAGCATGCAGAAAAGTGGGCCCCACACTAAGGTTCCAGGACTGGGGGAAATATAGGCTCTATAGTGGAAATGTGAGGTTCCTGTTGTCTTAGGGTTCAAGAAGACAGTGGATAGTTATTGTTATCATCACATTATTTGGTGATAGGGTTAACTTTGGAAAGTCCCTTTGATAGGGTTTGGGGTATAGTACCCAGCATCTTGTATATAGCTGTGTTACTGGTTGCTTCTGTTCTCCCTGGTCTAGGCTTTTGGGAGAGAACATATCAAAGACAGCCTATGTATTAAAAAGACTCGGTCTGTGTTTTAACAAGGTCTAGACATATCATGAGTTTTTCGCCTCTCATATTAATTAAATAGTGTTTTATATAATGTTTACACTTTAATTGGATTGTACATAAACACCATTCCCACCACCAAAAGACTGTGTCCCATTCCCCCCACCCTCTACCATGCCAGTAAGCCCAATGGCCACCCTCCCCTTCACCACAGTGCTTTTATATTGGTGCCCTGCTCTCGAGTTAATCAGATCCTTCTTTTAGTTTCCCTTTCCATTCTTCTTTCTCAACTTCTGTTGATGAGTGGGGACATCCCATACTCATATTCATCTTTCTGACTTAGCTGACTTAACATAATTCCTTCTAGCTCTGTCCCAGATAGGTCAGATAAGGTGGGCTCATTGTTCTTAATAGCTGCATAGTATTCCATTGTGTATATGTACCACAGCTTTCTCAGCCACTCATCTGCTGTTGGGCACCTGGGTTACTTCCAGGTTTTAGCTATTATGAATTGTGCTGCTATGAATATAGATGTACACACATCTTTTTGGTTGGGCATTATGGAACCCTTGGGGTATATCCCCAGGAGAGGAATTACTGGGTCATATGGAAGGTCTATGTCTAGCCTTGTAAAAGTTCTCCAGAGAGGCTGGACCAATTTACATTCCCACCAGCATTGTAGAAGGGTTCCTCTGTCCCCACAGTCTCTCCAACATTTGTTGCTGCTGTCCTTTTTGATGTATGCCATTCTCACAGGAGTGAGGTGGTATTGCAATGTTTTCTTTATTTGCATCTCTCTGACAATCAGTGACCTGGAACAGTTTTTCATATGTTTGTTAGCCTTTTGGATCTCCTCTGAAGGGAATGTCTTGTTCATATCCTCTGCCCATGTTTGGATGGGGTCATTTGCTTTTTTGGTGCTAAGTTTGCTGAGTTCTCTGTATATTTTGGTGATTAGTCTCTTGTCTGATGTATGGCATGTGAAGATCTTCTCCCATTCTGTGAGGGGTCTCTTTGTTTATTTAATAGTTTCTTTGGATGTGCAGAAGCTTTTCAATTTGATGTAGTCCCATTGGTTTGTTTCTGCTTTAGTCTTCCTTGCAATTGGGTTTGATTCATCAAAGATGTCCTTGAGGTGTAGGTGGGAAAGTGTTTTACCAATGTTTTCCTCTAAGTATTTGATTGTTTCTGGTCTGACATCCAGGTCTTTGATCCATTTGGAGTTGATTTTTGTTTCTGGTGAGATAAAGTGGTTCAATTTCATTCTTCTGCATATTACAACCCAGTTTTCCCAGCACCATTTATTGAAGAGAGCCTCCTTCTTCCATTTAATACTTTGGGCTCCCTTATCAAAGATTAGATGTCCATAGGTGTGGGGGTTTAGATCTGGGCTGTCAGTTCTGTTCCACTGGTCTGTGTGCCTATTTTTGTTCCATTACCAGGCTGTTTTGATGATGATGGCATTATAATACAGTTTGAGATCTGGGATTATGATGCCTCCATTTCTGTTTCCTTTCCTCAAGATGGTTTTGGCTATTCTAGGTGTTTTCTGGTTCCAGATAAATTAATGTAGTTTTTGTTCTATTTTCTTAAAGAAGCTTGATGGTTATTGTGTTAAATTTGTATATGGCTCTGGAGAGAATATTCATTTTGATATTTATTCTTCCAATCCATGTGCATGGGATGTCTTTCCATTTCTTGGTATCAGTTTCTATTTTCTTAAAGAGTGACTCATAGTTTTCAGTATACAAGTCTTTCACTTCTTTGGTCAGCTTTACTCCTAGGTATTTTATTGATTTTGCTGCATTTATTGAAATTTCTAATTGACCTCGGTTCTTAAATGAAAATGAAAAGTGAGAGAACATTTTGAACAATTTATTTTAACATATGCATCCAAGAAAAATGCCTAAAGATTTCAGACTGTCAAAATTATTTTAATATGTCCTAATTAATCTGCTAAGATTATTACTAATTTGAGTTTCTTTCTAAACTAAATTTTAACTGTTTTCGACAGTGGAACATTTTCTGAATTTACTTGATTTCTTATTTATTACCACTAATTTTTTTCTTACAAGCTAAATTAGACTTTTTAAAAAATTCTATCTAATTTAAAAAATTCTATTATTAAAAATATTAGGGAGAATTATTTTTATGTCTTTGAAAAAATTTAAACTAGAAAATACCAGGCATGTCATAGTCTCACATAGGTTATCTCTTCTTGTACTTGAATAATAACCATTCAATGCTTCTATAGAATAAAAATTTCAGTGTATTTTTAAATGAACTAGAACTGAACGTGACCCTTTAATGAGTCATAAAGTTTCTGTTACATCACCCAAAAGACACAGCCATGATAACCTGATATGTGTGCATGTGTGTATTTGCTGGTACTTCATGTATGTGCAATTGCAATGTTGGTGAATTAACTTTTTCAAAGTTTTAAGAAAGAGAAATAAAAGACAGAGAAAAAGGAAAAGGCAGTTGTGTAGATAGCTGAACCCATGACCATGTAAATGATAAAGCTCACTTCCTCCAGGTAAGTTATCTTCTAGTCTTTGACAGAAAATTTAATTAAAATTAAATCATTAATGACATACCAAGTGGAATTAACAATTAAGAATACACTCTCATGTAATCTAAAAGAGACAAATTTTGAGAGGGTAGATAGTACAGTGATAGCACACTGGACTTAATTACTTTGGACCCCAGAGGTCCTAGATTCAATCTCTGGCACTACCACATGCCAGAAATGAGAAGTGGTCTGCTCTCTGTATCATGGAAATACATTTAAAAATATTTTAAAATATTATTTAAAATATAATGAAAGAAACTATTTTAATCTGCATAAAAATAATGAGAATTTGCCATCTCTAGGAAAATGTCCTATATAATGAAATACTCTTACTTCTAGAGAATTTTAGTTCCTGAACAAGAAAAATCAATGAGGAAAAATCAATGCCATATCTTTCCAGATTCTTTCATCTGAAAACTATCAAGCTTTTACTACAGGTAAATTAATTCCACTCCTATAGTAAAATGGGATTTAATTTGCATTACAAAAAATATATATGTGTGTGTTTAATTCTTTTTATTTGTGATTAGTAGTAAACTACAAGATTGTACTATTACAGTGTATAGTTCCATACCACAGCCACCAGCAAAGTTCTGTATCCCTACCTCCCTGCTTCCCAGCATAACCACTATAATTTTCACAAGTCTAAGAAACAGTTCGCTTGCTTCTGATTTTTATTTTTTCCAAGTTCATGTGTATCAGATCTCAAGTGTCTGATAACAGGTGTCTAAAAACAGATGGATGGTTGGGGAAGTTTTGCAGTATATTCACATAGTATTATTTCTTATAGTAGAACTTATAATAATCTTACAATTTTCATTTTGCGAGGATTCTTGGAAGTGGTTGTTAATACCAGGAATAATAAGCTATTCACAAGACTAACTGTAGAATATGACACAGAAGACATTTACCACAGCTTGTGTTAGGACACTGTGTCAATGAGATAGATCACTTGGGAGGGTGTCTGCTTTGTCATGCAAGTAATCCAGGTTCAAATCCTGTCCTGAACACACCAGGGGAAGCTTCAGTGCTATAATGTCTTTCCTTTTCTCCCTATATCTCAATCTAAAAAAGTTGACCAGAAGCAGTAAATTCCTGGCAATGAAAAAGTAAAATTACATAAATAAGAAATGTCAAAGTTTAACCAATATAAATACTTATTATATTAGATAACTTTGTAAATTTAAGTCATATACTTACTATGAATATCTGTATATATTATAGTGAACCATAAACATCAAAGGTATGGGTGAATAAAATGCTAATTAGTAAATTTTTCAATCTTATTTTAATTTTTTTATTATATTTATTTATTTACTAGGTAGAGACAGTCAGAAATTGAGCGGAAAGGAGAGACAGAGAGGGAAAGAGACAGAAAGACACCTGCAACCCTGCTTTACCACTCGCAAAGCTTTCCCCCTGCAGGTGGGGACTGGGGGCTCAAACCTGGTTCCTTGAGCACTGCAACATGTGTGCTCAGCCAGGTGCGCCACCAACTGGCCCCTAAATTTTTCTATCGTAATTGTTACTTCCCTTTAAATAAAAGTAATGCTTATTGTATGTCTACATCATTGAATTTTTAGAAGCTCATAATTTATCTAGTTTGACAGGTCTGTAACTGGTCAAAAGTTTTCCCTCAGTTGAATCCTGGAGGGGATACCTGTAGTCTCATGCAGATAAATTTCAATTACATTTAAGGAGTAGTTGGAATAGAAATAATATGCTTTGTTTTTTTAATTATATTTATCTATTTATTGGCTAGAGATAGCCAGAAATAGAGAGCGGGAGAGTTTAATAGGGAAAGAGACACCTACAGCACTGCTTCACCACTTACAAAGCTTTCCCCTTGCAGGTGGGAATCAGGGCTTTGAACCTGGGTCCTTGCATTGTAACATGTTCATTCAACTAAGCACCACCACCTGGCCCCAAAATAATTTACTTTAGATGGTAGATGAATATAGACTTGGAGTGTTTCTGGTCAGAATGTTATAAACTGTGTCACAAACTCTATACTGAAGCTACAATTTCCAATGCCATACTATTTGGATGTGGAGCATAGGGACATAATCTTCCATCAGTAAAAACATACTTTAAAATACTACTAAAAATGTAATGAGGTCTCTGACATATCACCCATGCTGCCAAGATTTTATTATTTGAATTCTTTATAACCTTTTCTTTGCTAAGGTATAATTTCGCCACTGAATTTCTGGGGGGAAAAAATCAGACTTCTTATATAATATATAAACATAAGATCAGTATAATGTTAAACAAAAATTTTGAACATTTTTTGATTAATATGAACTAATACCACATCAATTAAAATTTTCTCAGATATCATAAAATTATGCAATTAAATTATCTGAATCAGGGTGGATATATTGTATTTTTGCATTATTTATGTCTCTAGAGGTCCTTGTAATATAAATTCATTCCCTTCTCCACTTCTGATGGTAATGTTAATCCTTCCAATTTACTGAAGAAGTCAAATAAGCTGTCCTACAGTATGTTTCATCTTCTGCAGATATATGTTTTTTTTTCCTTAGGTTAATTAATTAATTATTTTTTTGCCTATATCATATGTTTGTTTCCACTTAAATCAATGCTACCAGAAATATTTGATTACATTCAAACCAAGATTCTTAGCAAAGTGTGCTCATAGATTATCCTGCTTGCTTCATTTCATATTATATCAGCAATCACTTACACACAAAACTGGTTGCAATCCTTTTAGAAGTATTGAAGGCCATTGTTTAGTTCTATGCCAGCTTTATTTATTTATTTATTTATTTATTTATTTAAGAAAGGATTAATTAACAAAACCATAGGGTAGGAGGGGTACAACTCCACACAATTCCCACCACCCAATCTCCATAACCTACCCCTTCCCCTGTTAGCTTTCCCATTCTCTATCTCTCTGGGATCATGGACCCAGGGTCATTGAGGGTTGCAGAAGGTAGAAGGTCTGGCTTCTGTAATTGCTTCCCCGCTGAACATGGGCGTTGACTGGTCGGTCCATACTCCCAGTCTGCCTCTCTCTTTCCCTAGTAGGGTGTGTCTCTGGGGAAGCTGAGCTCCAGGACACATTGGTGGGGTCTTCAATCCAGGGAAGCCTGGCCAGCATCCTGGTGGCATCTGGAACTGCCAGCTTTTTTAACATGAGCACATACAGAAAGAAACTTAGAATGGCTTTGGGGAAAAAAAAAAAAATCAAGCTTCTAAACATGACCTTAAATATTATTCAGAAGAAATTTATCAACAAAACTATCCATTATAATACTTTCTCACTTTCTTATAAGGCATCATTAATTAAACCTGAGTTTAATTAATTTAATTGTATATCATCTAAGGGGAAATATGAACAAATTCTTATGTATCACCACTTCAAATCAATCATTGGTTCCTAGAGTTTTAAGAAACCATTTTCTAGATTTAAATTCACTCGAATCCGTATTCCCTCACAATTGCTAATGGTATTTTTGTATGTGGATACACAACTCTAGAGAAATACAATGAAAGTAACTCTATCTTGAACTGCTGAATGACATAAAAAATTTATTCATCATACAATAAGATCTGCCACTAGAAATGTTGACATGCTCTGCTCTTTGACTTACAAAGATTATTATCACTGCTGTCTTTTTTTTTTACATTAGTAAGACCTCTTCTTCAATACTACAGTCTATTTTAAATCACACAACCAAACATATAATTAAAATAACTTACATAAAGGATGTTAATCTTAACTACTGGGCTGAATTAAAATTGAATCCTTATAAAATGGCTTCTTTACCTAAAATAAGTCTTTTTATTTGGATAGTAAGTTTTATTAATTTTTATTTTATAAGAATATTGTAGTGAAAGGTCTTACCAGAAAAGTACAATAGACTTTAAATTTAAGAAAGCACTTATTAATATGATTTGCAAAAATAAGTGACTAACAGTACAGAAACACTTAAGAATAATTGTGTGTGTTCATGAAAATACACTATGTTGGAGAATAGGGTTCACTGTTCCGGGAAGTCCAGGCCATTGTTTCCATGAGGTTCAAGTGGGTTGACCCCCAACTCTCCCTTTAGGTGAAGACAAGGTCAGGTCCCCCTGACCTCTTGAACTAATGATGGATGGCTTCTCCAAAAAGGGGGCTACCTTTCTGCACATGCCTCTCCTCTCCCCTTAAAACAAAGGCCATGAATTACTGTATATTGTGTTTGGCCTAAATTGAAAGCCACCACATACGTTTTTGCTCAACTGCCTCTCCTCCTTCCCCTTCCTCTGAAGTGCCTGTAATTTACCCTGAGGTGCCTGTAATTTACCCTGGGGGGAAATATGCATTGTGAAGCTTGTGATCAAACCTTGTATGGTCATTCTTCATTTCTGATCAAATAGTTTATAGGCCAACATGGGGCTATGCATTGTGTTGCTCTGTGCTTGGGTTAATGATTACCTTGGCCTTCTACCTGGGTAATGGGTATATGTACTTGCTTTCTCTCTCAAATAAATGAATCATTCTCGGAGGCTTTTCCCAGGGCTGACTGTCTCCCTGTGTACTTTGCCTTCAACACGCTGAGCTGCTCCAAGACTATGGGGGCTGCTCTTGACCTCCGTTTCCCAAGGGCCGGGGAGATGAGCAGATCCAGGTGGGCCTATAATGCTATACATACACCATTTAAAATTTTGGGCTGGAGGTGGCTTGGGAGGTGGTAAAGCAGTAGATAATGCGTTGAACACTCTAGCATGAGGTACTGAGTTGATTCCCTATAGCACATATGCCACAGTGATGCTGTAGTCTCTAACAAACTCATTTTCATAAATAAATCTTTAAAAAAGAAGAGGGAAGAAACTTGGGCTGGGAGTGAGGAAAATAGCTCACTGGTAAGGCATGTGGGAGGTGCTATGGCATTGGAGGACTCACCAATGATGCAGTTGTTCCTAATCTCTTTGTCTCTTGGGATGAGAAATAGGTCTAGAATGGTGAAATTGCATGTCTCCAAGGCCCTGAATTAAAACATAAATGAACATAAATTAAAACAAACTATAAAGCATTTTAGGGTAGGTGATAGCAATAAGCATAGAACTTACATGCCTGAGGTCCCAGGTTCAATCCCTGGCTCTACACATGGTAATGCTGAATAGTACTTCGGATCCTCCCCCATAAAAAGTTAAATCTTAAAAAAAAAATGGGGATAATACTATCTATTTCCTAGTATTATGGTGTATTCCTAGTATTATGTAGCATGGTGTTACAGCTAGAAGTAAATACCAAATATTAATTTGTATTAAATTAATATCCACTAAATATATGGTTTATATTAATTGTATTAGATTCAATTAAAATCAATTATGATAATTCAACAATGTCTCAGAAGTTATAAATTGTTCAATTTTTTTACTATAATGAGTAATGCTGCCATAAAGTTTATTTCCTATCAATTTTGTTTAAATCATTTAATATCACTTTGGAACAGCTAAAAAAAAAACATAAATCTTAAAAGCACTGCTTTTTTTTTCTAAACTGTGGTAATTGAATTATTCCTCTATGTTCTATATTAGAGAACATTAGTTTCTTCACACTTTTGTACTAATTATAAATGATACTGAAGATAAGAAGTTTTTCATATATATTACATATATAGTTTAAGTAACAATATCAAGTAACTATTACTTGAGTCTTTTTGAAAAAATAATTATCATTTTTGCCAATTTAACATGTTTAAATTGGGGCCAATACCATGCAATGAATATATATGTATTCATAAAACAGAACTCTGAGCCCTTCCCCTTAACAGTTAAATTTGTAAGTTGATTAGCTACATACTCTTCTGAAAGCCAGCCTTTGAATCAAACATGCTGTATCTTGCTGTCACCTTCATGTTCTCACCTCATGTCATACCTAAGCCCTAAACTTTGTCTAGAAATATACTGGCATCTTGTTAATTTTTTCTTTAAAACTAATTCCATCTCAGGTGGTTCACTTTCTAACAAAGTCCCAAAACCTAGATATACACCAGTTTCTGTGAGAGAGAGCGTATGTTCACACGTAAACTAGTGCAAAATATATACCTGAAAGCAGAAGTACACTAGAGTTTGCAGTGAGTACCCCCCTAACACTTCCTCTCCACTATTCCAAGCTTTGGGTCCATGATTGCTCAACAATTTGTTTGTATTCGTTATGTTAACTCTCTTTTCAGTCACCAGGTTCCAGATGTCATCAGGATGCTGGCCAGGCTTCCCTAGACTGAAGACCCCACCAATGTGTCCTGGAGCTCAGTTTCCCCAGAGACCCACCCTACTAGGGAAAGAGAGAGGCAGATTGGGAGTATGGACCGACCAGTCAACACCCATGTTCAGCGGGGAAGCAATTACAGAAGCCAGACCTTCTACCTTCTGCAACCCACAATGACCCTGGGTCCATGCTCCCAGAGGGATAGAGAATGGGAAAGCTATCAGGGGAGGGGGTGGGATATGGAGATTGGGTGGTGGGAATTGTGTGGAATTGTACCCCTCCTACCCTATGTTTTTTTTTAATTCTTTCTTAAATAAAAAAAACCTATTATTTTATTAATGTATTTAACTTTATTTAATCGTTCCTTTAGTTTGGGAAGAGACAGTAAAACTGAAAGGGAATGGGAAGATAGAGAAAGAGAGAAAAAGATAACTGCTACATTGATTCACCACTCCTGAAGCATCTTCTCTCTGCAGGTGGGGATATGGTGCTTGAACCTGGATTCTTGTACATTCTAATGTATGCACTCAAGCAGTTGTGCCGCCACACCTGACCCCTTAATTTCTTTTGGAGAGATAGATGATAGATAGATAGATGATGGATAGATAGATGATGGATAGAAAGATAGAGAGATAGATAGATAGATAGATAGATAGATAGATAGATAGATAGATAGACAGACAGATGATATATAGATGATAGGGAACTAGAGCTCTGGCTTATGGTGGTATGGTGGTGTTGGCGTTAAACCAAGGACCTCAAGCATGACAGTCTTTGCATAACCACCTTATCCTTCCAACCTTAAAGACTAAAGGTCTGAACTATTTATTGCAGCAATGCTTGAATATATATATATATACATATATATATATATATATGAATATTCAGAGAACAATATAAAATTATATTTATCTAGCACTTAGGTTCAATAAGTAAAATTATGGCCAGTTTTCTTTTTTTTCTGTATATCTTTTGTTTCCTTCTCAATTTTTAATAGAAAGTTCTAGGCTGTTTCTTGAGTCACTTCTTGCTCAAAACACAAATCACAGGCAGTGGTAGAAACATAATGATTATGCAAAGGGACTCCTATGCCTGTGACTCCAAAGTCACAGATTCAACCTCCCACACCACTATAAGTAAACCAGTGCTGAGCAGTGCTCTATTAAAAACAAAACAAAACAAACAAAATACTAGTCACCACTATTGTATATCTTTCTCTTTTTCCCAGCTGTGATTTTTCATAACTTCTCTATCCACATGTTTCTTTGTATTTTTACTTACAGGCCTGATGCTCTAACAATTGAACTCTGACAGATCTCTAATGATTAGCTTCATACACTGACCAGTTCAGAGAAAGACGCCAGACCATCTGTGAGTCCCAGCCCTGCTTGACTTCTCCGAATCAATTTTTATTTTTCATGATGGTGAATTCACAATGACTGTTACTGAAGTCCTTTTGTACATGAGAATAATACTCCTTCTACACTGGCTTAGACCATTTCTGTCATTTTCTGGATATACCCTAGCTAAGCATCTCCAGTACAACAAACCCCAAGAAGTTGTGATTCCCATGAAAATAACAGACACTCACAGAGGCAGGAAATCTTCAGATTGGATGTCATACAGTCTGCATCTTGGAGGCCAGAAACATATCATCCACATGAAGATTAAGAAGTTTCTTCTATCCAGACACCTCCCTGTGTTCACCTACACAGACCAGGGTGCCCTTTTTAAGGACCAGTCCTTTGTCCAGAATAACTGTTTTTACCATGGTTATGTGGAGGGGGACCCAGAATCCCTGGTTGCCCTCAGTGCCTGCTCTGGGGGTTTTCAAGGATTGCTGCAGATAAATGATACTGTTTATGAAATCAAGCCCAATATTTTTTCCACCAAGTTTGAACATCTGGTATATAAAATAGACAGTGAAAAAGTCTATCTCCCCACTATGAAATCTGATTTTACACAAGACCAAATTATACACCAATTGAAGTCTCAAGAGACTGGTGATGCTGTTATGAAGCAAAATTTTTATAGGACCTGGTGGGTCCATATGTTCATTATTGAAATGGCAGTAGTGGTGGACCATACTCTATATCTTCATTTTGAAAAGAATGTCTCCAAGTTGCAAGATGATCTATGTTCAGTTGTAAATGTTGTGGATTCCATTTATCGGATAATGGGTCTTAGGGTGTTGTTATTTGGTATGGAGATATGGACTCAGAAAAATCACATTGACATAGATGATATAAGAAGATCTCTGAAAAACTTCTGCTATTGGAAAGTTGACAACCTCACTCCCCACCTGTCTCATGATACTGCACATCTTTTTATGAATAAGACTTTAAGAGGATTAAGTGGTTTGGGCTATGTTGATGGAATGTGTAAATCACACTATAGTTGTGCAATTGTTACTTGGGTAAACAAAAGCTTGAACAACATTGCAATTGCAGTTGCTCATCATTTAGGTCATAATTTGGGTATGACCCATGATACTGAAATGTGTAAGTGTGCACATAATGTATGCATCATGAGTTTTGACAACCTTCCAGCAACTAAATTCAGCAATTGTAGCTATTCTCGGTTTTGGGACTATGATGTACATCAGGCAAAATGTTTACGATACACTGTACACACTAAGGATATCTTTTCACAGACACGCTGTGGGAATGGTATTGTTGAAGATGAAGAAGAGTGTGACTGTGGGCCTTTAAAAGATTGTATAAAAGATGCCTGTTGTTCAATAAGCTGTACACTGAATTTGAGAGCTCAGTGTGCTTTTGGGCTTTGTTGCCAGGACTGCCAGTTCTCACCATCAGGAAGAGAGTGTCGAAAGCAGATCAATGAATGTGATCTTCCAGAATGGTGTAATGGAACATCCCACATGTGCCCAGATGATGTATATGTGGAGGATGGCATTCCCTGTAATGTCAGTGCCTACTGCTATGAAAAGAGATGTAATGACCGTAATGAACAGTGTAGACACATTTTTGGCCAAGAATCAAAGAGTGCCAATTACAGTTGTTACAAAACTGTGAATACTCAAGGTGACCGTTTTGGTAACTGTGGTTTCAAAGAGTCTTCATATGTAAAATGCAATGTCTCAGATGTACTGTGTGGAAGGATTCAGTGTGATAATGTGAAAACTATTCCCATTCTGAGTGACCATACCACTGTGCATTGGACTTACCTCAATGGTGGCCTTTGCTGGGGCACTGACTACCATTTTGGGATGAATATTCCTGATATTGGTCAAGTGAAAGATGGCACAGAGTGTGGTGCAGAGCATATCTGCATCAAAAAGAAGTGTGTCCACATATCCCAATTAGATAGTAATTGTTCATCCAAGTCCTGTAATATGAGGGGAATCTGTAACAACAAACATCACTGTCATTGCAATCATTTATGGGACCCTCCCAATTGCCACAGTCCAGGCAATGGAGGTAGTATTGACAGTGGCCCACCTCCTGTAAGAAATAACAAATTTAGGAATTTTCTGTTAATATTTCTCCTTATTTTGTTGTTTTTATGTTTATGTTATCTTCTTTACCTTTTTAAGGGTAAAATTTCTAATTAAATAGCAAAAAAATATCCAGGTACAGCCACCAAAAAGGAAGCAACGCATTCAGACTCAAGATGAGAAAAACTTAGAAAATGTTCCACCTCAGCCTGCAAAAAGAACAGCAAAGTCAATAGAAATATTGTATCTTCCCAGGGTCAACTTGAAAAACAAAGTCAATGAACACTCGAAAATGTAAATACACAGGAACCCAATAAACACATTGACACCTAGAATGGTTTTACTTAACATGGTTAATGGTTTTACTTTGTGATTTTAAACAATTAGAAGATTCACTTTACCTATTTTTTGTTTTCTGTAAGAGATGTGGCATATAGTTATTAATATCATATAAGTTTTTATATAACTATCAATATTCTTTAGCTTCAAAGCCCCTTCTCATTTTGTACTATGAATTGTAGGGTTCACATTTTTCTGTACAGGTTCTTTTCTTTTAACTTTTTTATTCCAGGTTTTTTGTTGGGGATTTACTGCAGCATGATTCCATGACTCCTTGCATACTCCGATCTTCAGCACCCATTAAATAGCATCTTATGATAGATTTCTGCATCTTTGATTATTGGGACAATATGATCAATTTCCAAAGTCAAATGATATCTATCTCTTTCTTTCACTTCTCAGTTCCATGAACAAAATTATCCTCTTTCATGATGGGTAGTCAGTAACATAATGTGCCTCTTTGCTTGTTCTGTTTTCAATTATCTACTTAACTGGCTGTATTTAATTGTATCTCTCCAAAATCACTGATATGGTTTATCTTAACTGTTACAGTACTAAATTCAGTTTATGAAGAAAGAAGGGGGCCCAGGAGGTGGTATAGTTAATTAAGAGTTTTGATCTCAGCCATTTCATGTGGCAAAGTGATAGTCTGGTTCTGTCTTTCTAATAATTATATACATCTTGAAAAAATAAAATGAAAACATTTTTACCACTTATATATACTGCATGTTTATAACAAATAAGACAAACTAATAATAGAACTCTCAGTTTCTATATTCCTTTAGTGATAAGATATTTTAAATTTGGGCAGGAGCAGATTCCATAATAGTTATGCAAAGAAGACCTCTTGCCTGAGGCTCCAAAGTCCAAGGATCAGTTCCCTATACCACCATAAGCTAGAGATGAACAGTGCTCTGATTAAATATATATATGTGTGTATGTGTGTGTGTGTGTGTGTGTGTACATATATATTTTTTTCTAGGTAGGTCTTAGAAAGCCAATTATTTTTCTGAAAATAACCACAAAATTCAGACATAAAATAACAAATATGTATTTATTTCAAAAGTGTTTAAAAATCAAATATGGATAAAATGAAGAGATATAGAAATTACAGAGAAGGGAGAAAAATTGGGAGTCGGGCGGTGGCGCAGTGGGTTAAGCGCACGTGGCGCAAAGCGCAGGGACAGGCGTAAGGATCCCGGTTCGAGCCCCCAGCTCCCCACCTGCAGGGGAGTCGCTTCACGGCGGTGAAGCAGGTCTGCAGGTGTCTATTTTTCTCTCCCCTCTCTCTCTGTCTTCCCCTCCTCTCTCCATTTCTCTCTGTCCGATCCAACAACAAAGCAACATCAACAATGGCAATAATAACCGCAACGAGGCTGCAACAACTAGGGCAACAAAAAGGGGGAAAAAAAAAAAAGAAAAATTATGATTGTCCATATTTTTCTCTCCTGAAATGAAAATGATTATTCCCTGGAACATGAAGCTCCTGAACACGAATTAAAAATCAGATGGAGGTTGGCCCAGTCAGCCAGAGCACCTCTGTTCACAAAATAAAACCATGGATGTCATCCAGTATTTAGAAGAGACAAAATTGATAAATAGACTTTTAAAGATATCCAATTCAAAATTAGTTTTTGAATATTTTTTATTTATAGAAAGGATACACTGACAAAATCATAGGATAAGAGGGGTACAACTCCACACAATTAGCACCACCCAGTCTCCATATCCCATCCCCTCCCCTGTATGCTTCCCTATTCTTTATCCCTCTGGGAGTATGGACCCACAGTCATTATGGGATGCAGAAGTTGAAAGGTCTGGCTTCTGCAATTGCTTCCCCACTGAACATGGGAACTGACAGGTCAATCCATACTCCCAGCCTCTCTCTCTTTCCCAACTGGGGCAGGGTTCTGGGGAATCGGAGCTCCCAGACTTATTGGTGGGTTGTCTATCCAGGGAAGTCTGGTTGGCATCACGCAAGCAGCTGGAACCTGTTGGCTGAAAAGAGAGTAAACATATAAAGCCAAACAAGTTGTTGACTAATCATGAACCTAAAGGCTGGAATAGTGCAGATGAAGAGTTGGGAGGGGGGGCGGTTCTCTGTTTTGTAGATAGCTAGTAGGCATATTTTAGTTATATTCCAAAGGGCCTGTGGCTATACTAGTTTTTTTGTTTGTTTGTTTTTTTCCCTGAGCCTGAAATCTGATATGCAGGTGGATCTAAGTTATTGTCTGGGGAGATGATGCCATGGCTGGAAAAAGGACCAGAAAGCTGGATCAGGGAAGAAAGTAGCTCCCAAATATGGGAAAGCCATACAAGTATTGTTGACTGTAAACCCCCAGTTGTATCTGATCTGGGGCCCATATTCAGCTTAAGAGCCTATGTGACCTCTGCATCCCTGTAGATCTGAGCTCAGTCTTTTGGTGGTGGCAATGGTGCTTATGTACACTCCTATTAATTTGTAGTCATGTAAATTGCTAGTAAATAGAGGGAAATTAATTGAATGTCTCAAACTTTTTAATGCACAGACCGTAGGCTAAGTCTCTGATATGTTGACTTTTAACAGCTTAGACTAGGGAGAACAGAAGCAACCAGTAGCACAGCTATATACAAATGTCAGAGCACATAAATTATGGTGATGTAGTGTATGATACCGCAAATCCTAACAAAGGGATTTTTCAAAGTTAACCCAATTGCCAAATAATATGATTATAGCAATAACTATCTATTGTCTTCTTAAACCCTAAGACAGCAGGAACCTCCCGCCTCCTCTATAGAGCCTATATTTCCCCCAGTCCTAGAACCCTAGGGTGGGGCTCACGTTCCTACATGCTTCTCTCAATTCATACCAAATGATATTGCATCTGCTGATCCCAGCCCAATCCACACAATGAGTACCACCTTAGCATGCTTAACTTCAGACTGTGTCCAGGCATGGTATGTCAACCCTTCAGCCTCATTACTCGGGTGAGACCTTTTCTTTCATAGGATTCTCTAATTCTATTCCAATTCAAAATTAATTTTCTTCATGCATTTGTTATGTGTTCTCTGTGGGTGGCTGGGGAGATGGATTGAAACAGCCAAAGGCAGAAATAGTTACAAACTGTTGCATTTAAAAAGCAAAGACTTTGTAGGAAAAGTCTTACCTTGAGTACATGGCCTGTCTTGAATTTTTAACAGCTATCTAATTAACAAATATTTTTAAATTATTTTATGAGAAACATGAAAAGATAAGGATACTAGTTTACTGGATATGTTGTGGATTAAACCTGTGACCTCTGGGATCTCAGGTATGTAAATCCTGTGCTCTGACACTTAGCTAACTCTGACCGGAACCTATGTATGTTAAAAAATTCTGTTTTGAAAATTTGAATACCAGAAGGAAATGTGTTCATTGCTTTCAAACTTTGGAGAGAAACACATGGGATTTTAAAGCAAAAACCATTATGGTATAGTGTTTTACTTCTTCTTCTAGCGTTTGCCCTTCTTCTGTAGCCAGTCTAAAACTCCATTATTTCTGGCAAAAGAGAGAGCTTAGTGATTGTTTAAAAGTCTTTCATTTCTGAGGCTCTGGAGATCAGAGATTCAATTCACAGCACCACCATAGGCCAGAGCTAAGTAGCACTCTGGTAAAAGAAATTATACCCTATGAACATTTAAAAATACATAGTTTCCTGACCAAAATCAAATTCCTAATTGTATTGAAGCTATCAATGACTCATTTTACCTTCCCAAACAGAAGAAACATTGAAACTTCTCAGGTCAAAGGTTATTCTAGGACTAGCAAGAGAACCCACTTGGATGGCATACTTGCTTTGTCATGAACATGACTTAGGTTTACGCCCAGTTTCCACTACACCAAAGGGAGCTTTGGTTCTGTGGCCTCTTTCTCTCTGTCTCTGTCTTTCTATTTGAAAAATTCAGCCTGGAGCTGTGAAGCCCCAATAATGACAAAAATAAACAAATGAGCAAGAAAAGCTAATTCTATCACTGTGTATTCTTACTAGACATTATATACAATATCTAACATGCCTTAAAAAGTTTTACAAATAGTCTAACAATAATTCAGATAATGCACTTGCTTTCTCATGCCCATGACTCAGGTTTCATACTAGCCCACACCACACTGGAGAAAGTTTAGTTTCTGAGGTATTTTTCTCTCTCTTGCTATCTCTTTGTCTCTGTCTTTTCCTATCTGAAATATTCAGCAGGTAGTGGTGAAACTCTGACAAGGACCAGAAAAGATTGTGTTTGAGTGTGTGTGTGTGTGTGTGTGTGTGTGTGTGTGTGTGTGTGTGTGTGTACACTATATATATTTTTTAAATCTACAGTTACATCTGGCACTGGGGATGGAAATAGAAGTCTTAGGCATACAAGTCCTGTGCTCTCTAGTTGAGTGATTCCTTGACTAATTATATCACATATATTTAGAGAACTAAGGTCAACAGCATTGTCTTGGGAGTGACCTAGGTTCAAAGTAAGCCCCCATATGACTGGTATGCTTGTTATGCAGCATGATATTTATGCTTAAGTGTTGAGGTCTCAGTTTAACCACCCACCATACTAATGCTTTGGGGGGGCAAGAAAAATCACTCCTAATATGTAATGAATTAAAGGGAGGGTGATTTATATAACTGGATTTATGCAGAAAAATTAGAAAACATATCTACGGGAAACATATAATAGTGAATTAGAATTAATTGAGACTTTCTTTTTATTTACACTTATTTGAATTTTATTTTTGATAGAGACAGAAATTCAGAGTGTGGGGTGAATAGAGGAGAAAGGAAGAGAGATGCCTACACTGCTTCACTATTTGTGAAGCTTTCTGTCTCTAAGTGGGGACTGGAGTCTTAAATATGGCTCATGGCAATGTGTACACTCGACAGAGTGTGCCACCACCTTTCCCTTAGGTAAGGCTTTCTAAGACATCATGAAGAGAAAGAGGTAGCACTGCTTCAACACTTTTAAACATATTATTGAATGTTCTAGACATAATAATAGGAAAAATACCCTAAAGCAACCAGAAGGACAGAAATCACTAAAGTTAGAGCAGAAATAAACAACATCGAAAATAAAAGAACCATACAAAAGATCAATGAAGCCAAATGTTGGTTCTTTGAAAGATTAAACAAAATTGACAAACCCCTAGCCAGACTCACCAAACAAAAAAGAGAGAAGACTCAAATTAATAGAATTGTAAATGATGCAGGAGATATCACAACTGACACCACAGAAATCCAGAGAATCCTGCGAAACTTCTATAAAGAACTATATGCCACCAAGCTAGAGAATTGGGAAGAAATGGAACAATTCCTAGAAACCTATGCACTTCCAAAACTGAACCAAGAAGAACTACAAAATCTAAATGCACCAATCACAGACAAAGAAATTGAAACCGTTATTAAGAATCTCCCCAACAACAAAAGTCCTGGACCAGATGGCTTCACAAACGAATTCTACAAAACTTTCCAGAAACAGTTAATACCCATACTTCTTAAGCTATACCATAAGATTGAAGAAACAGGAATACTCCCACCTTTTATGAAGCCAACATCACCCTGATACCAAAAGCTGATAGGGACAGAACAAAAAAGGAAAACTACAGACCAATATCTCTGATGAACATAGATGCCAAAATATTGAACAACATCTTGGCCAACCGGATACAGCAACACATCAAAAAGATTGTTCATCATGACCAAGTGGGATTCATCCCAGGAATGCAAGGCTGGTTCAACATCCGTAAGTCAATCAATGTCATTCACCACATCAATAAAAGCAAAGCCAAAAACCACATGATTATCTCAATAGATGCAGAGAAAGCCTTTGACAAAGTCCAACACCCATTCATGCTCAAAACTCTACAAAAAATGGGAATAGATGGGAAATTCCTCAAGATAGTGGAGTCTATATATAGCAAACCTACAGCCAACATCATACTCAATGGACAGAAGCTGAAAACATTCCCCACAGATCGGGGACTAGACAGGGCTGCCCACTGTCACCATTACTCTTCAACATAGTATTGGAAGTTCTTGCCATAGCAATCAGGCAAGAGAAAGAAATCAAAGGGATACAGATTGGAAGGGAAGAAGTCAAGCTCTCACTATTTGCAGATGATATGATAGTATACATAGAAAGACCTAAAGAATCCAGTAGAAAATTACAGGAAGTTATTAGGCAATATAGCAAGGTATCAGGCTACAAAATCAATGTACAAAAATCAGTGGCATTTCTTTATGCAAACACTAAATCTGAAGAAGAAGACATCCAGAAATCACTCCCATTTACTGTTTCAGCCAAATCAATCAAGTACCTAGGAATAAAGTTGACCAAAGAAGTGAAAGACTTGTATACTGAAAACTATGAGTCGCTACTCAAGGAGATAGAAACTGATACCAAGAAATGGAAAGATATCCCATGCTCATGGATTGGAAGAAAAAATATCATCAAAATGAATATTCTCCCCAGAGCCATATACAAATTTAATGCAATACCCATCAAAGTTCCACCAAGCTTCTTTAAGAGAATAGAACAAACACTACAATCATTTATCTGGAACCTGAAAACACCTAGAATTGCCAAAATCATCTTAAGGAAAAGAAACAGAAATGGAGGCATCACACTCCCAGACCTTAAACAATATTATAAAGCCATCATCATCAAAACAGCATGGTACTGGAACAAAAATAGGCACACAGACCAGTGGAACAGAATTGAAAGCCCAGAAGTAAATCCCAACACCTATGGGCATCTAATCTTTGATAAGGGGGCCCAAAGGATTAAATGGAAAAAGGAGGCTCTCTTCAATAAATGGTGCTGGGAAAACTGGGTTGAAACATGCAGAAGAATGAAATTGAACCACTTTATCTCACCAGAAACAAAAATCAACTCCAAATGGATCAAAGACCTAGATGTCAGACCAGAAACAATCAAATACTTAGAGGAAAACATTGGTAAAACACTTTCCCACATACACCTCAAGGACATCTTTGATGAATCAAACCCAATTGCAAGGAAGACTAAAGCAGAAACAAATCAATGGGACTACATCAAATTGAAAAGCTTCTGCACATCCAAAGAAACTATTAAACAAACAGAGAGACCCCTCACAGAATGGGAGAAGATCTTCACATGCCAGACATCAGACAAGAAACTAATCACCAAAATATATAAAGAGCTCAGCAAACTTAGCCGCAAAAAAGCAAATGACCCCATCCAAAAATGGGCAGAGGAACAAAACATTCACCACAGAGGAGATCCAAAAGGCTAACAAACATATGGAAAACTGCTCTAGGTCACTGATTGTCAGAGAAATGCAAATTAAGACAACACTAAGATACCACCTCACTCCTGTGAGAATGGCATACATCAAAAAGGACAGCAGCAACAAATGCTGAAGAGGATGTGGGGACAGAGGAACCCTTTTACATTGCTGGTGGGAATGTAAATTGGTACAGCCTCTGTGGAGAGCAGTCTGGAAAACTCTCAGAAGGCTAGACATGGACCTTCCATATGATCCAGTAATTCCTCTCCTGGGGTTATACCCCAAGGACTCCATAACACCCAACCAAAAAGAGGTGTGTACTCCTATGTTCGTAGCAGCACAATTCATAGTAGCTAAAACCTGGAAGCAACCCAGGTGCCCAACAACAGATGATTGGCTGAGAAAGCTGTGGTATATATACAAAATGGAATACTATGCAGCTATCAAAAACAATGAACCCACCTTCTCTGACCCATCTTGGACAGAGCTAGAAGGAATTATGTTAAGTGAACTAAGTCAGAAAGATAAAGATGAGTATGGGATGATCCCACTCATCAACAGAAGCTGACTAAGAAGATCTTAAAGGGAAACTAAAAGCAGGACCTGATCAAATTGTAAGTAGGGCACCAAAGTAAAAACCCAGTGGTGAGGGGTAGACATGTAGCTTCCTGGGCCAGTGGGGGGTGGGAGTGGGCGGGAGGGATGGGTCACAGTCCTTTGGTGGTGGGAATGGTGTTTATGTACACTCCTAGCAAAATGTAGACATATAAATCAGTAGTTAATTAATATGAGAGGGGGAAATCAATTGTATGTCTCAAAGTTTCTCAAAAGACAAACTGAATATTTTTAATATATAGGCTATGTATTTGATATGCGGACTCTCTCAAAAGCCTAGACCAAGTAGATTGGAAGCATTCAATAGCACAGCTATATACAAGATACTGGATACTGTACAGCAAACCATAACAAAGGGACTTTTCAAAGTTAACCCAATTAACAAATAATGTGATGATAATATTAACTATTGATTATCTTTTTGAACCCTAAGACAGCAGGAACCTCACATCTTCACTATAGAGCCCCTACTTCCCCCAATCCTGGAACCCTTGGATAGGGCCCACTTTCCCGTATGCATCTCCCAATCCATATCAAATAGTATTGCATCTGCCGATCACAACCTAACCAAAGCAACGATTGCTACCTCAACATGCTTCACCTCAGGCTGTATCCAGAGACTTCACGTGTGGAATGACAACCCTTCAGCTTCATTACTGGGTTCCAGATGCTACCAGGATGCTGGCTAGGCTTCCCTGGATTGAAGATCCCACCAATGTGTCCTGGAGCTCAGCTTCCCCAGAGACACACCTTACTAGGGAAAGACAGAGGCAGACTGGGAGTATGGACCGACCAGTCAATGTCCATGTTCAGCGGGGAAGCAATTACAGAAGCCAGACCTTCTACCTTCTGCAACCCTCAACGATCCTGGGTCCATGCTCCCAGAGGGCTAGAGAATGGGAAAGCTATCATGGGAGGGGGTTGGTTATGGGGATTGGGTGGTGGGAATTGTGTGGAGCTGTACCCCTCCTACCTTATGTTTTTGTTCATTAATCCTTTCTTAAATAAAAAATTTAAAAAAAAGAATGAAATTCCAATCTACCACAATAAATAAGAAGAGAAAAAAATAATAATATTAGGAAAAATAACAAAGCCATATATGGAATAGAGGAAATAAAAAGTGTTATTCACAAGTGCCATTTCTATCAAGACAATCAAAACACAATTGTCTAGTGTACTGCTTTGCCATGTGTGTGACCCAAGTTGGGGTGGGACTCCACTGCATTGAAGGGAGCTTTGATGCTATGATTTCTTTCTTCCTCTTTGCCTGTCTCTGTCTTAAAAAAAAAAAAAAAAAACTCTGTGTCTGAAAAACTCGACCTGAAGTGTTAAAATCTTAGAGATGATTAATAGAAACAATAAAAATGAAAATAAAATGTTTGAGTCAATGGGAAAAATTTCTGGATCTAAGTTCAGTTTTAATGATCAATTTCTAAGCAGATAGGAAATAAAATTGAAATTAACATTATTAATATTAGTATCAAATATAATATCTCATAATATCTACATAGACCATATTTAACATTCCAAATAAATGTAAACTTGCATGTCAATTACATCACAGTAAAATAAACAAATAGAAGCCACTTAAGAATTCACCAGCAGTATAAGTTAGTAAGATACATTTCAGTCTGAAAGGTAACCAGTCATAAAAATAAATCATTTAGGACTGCATTTCCCACAATAGCTAAAAAAAAAAAAAAATCATTGGGTCCAGGTGGTGGCACACCTAGTTGAGTGCACATGTTATAATGCACAAGGGCCTGGGTTCAAGCCTCCGGTCCCCACCTGCAAGGGAAAAGCTTCACAAGTGGTGAAGCAGTGCTGCAGGAGTCCCTTTGTCTCTATCCCTTTCTATTTCCCCCTTCCTCTCAATTTCTGGTTGTTTCTATCAGATAAATAGAAGATAATTAGAAATGATTTAAAAAGTCATTTAGACTTTCAAAAAAGTAGAATTTACTGAGCTTGCACAATCTCATGATGCTTACATTACAGGATTATGCTGGTGTTAAAATGTTATAAAACTACAGCCCATATTCCTTGACCTGGAATATTGATAATAAGATCAAAAAGCTCTGGTCTTTGAAGAGGGTCCAAATTTGTGTGAACTACAGGGAATTTGATGTAATTAAAACTCAGCACCATTTCAACTTTATTTTTTAAGGAATTTGAATGTTTTTTTCCTAATTTACCACCCCCCACAAAACATGCAGAATATACATGAAATTATTAAATGTGCTAAAAATTTAGGACAAATAATGAATGAAAATTAAATTGGTGTCACCACACAAGTGAACTCAACATTCAAATTAACTGCTAAGGAGTTGAATATAACTACAATGAATTTGTATTTAGAGATCAAGAAGAAAAGTTAGACAAAGGAATATACCCAGTGAGAAATAAAAACTTTAACTATGCACATTTTAGTACTATGAAATACAAGTCAAATTCATTAGATGAGTTTTATAATAAAAGGACACCATAAAAGAAAAGTATTAATGAACTTGAAAATAGAGTAGAAATTGTCCACATTGAAAAACAGGTAGAAAAATAATGATTGGAGACCTGAGAAACTCAGGAAATTACTAGTAATTAAAATACATAGAGAATCTTACTTGAGGATATGTCAAAAAAAAAAAAAAAACACTGGTGAAAAGTTGAGATGTGAAGGGAAAGCAGGAGTTAAGCAGAGAGGAGTAATTGGAAGAAAGGAGATTGCTTATGGTAGGTGGGAAATGGTCCCAGTAATGGAAAGAAATGCTTGAAATTATTGGGGGGTGTTCTAACAGGGGTGAAGTTTGAGAAGGAAGCAAGAACCCTGCAGAGGGGACCTTATGAGCAGCAGGAAGAGGTGGTTGCATTACCCAGGTACAAGAGAATATTGGACAGAACTTGAAATGAGACAGGATGAAGAGTTTCAAATAGATACAAGGAGTTAGAAGACATAGGACTTGGTGGATGCTTAGGAAAATAAAGGGTCCTTTTATGTTTGTTTAGTATTTCAAACTAGCCTACATACCCTTATACTATGTTCACCATATTTATATATATATATCATCCCTAATTGTGGCCATTTGCATCACGAACACTAGCAAATGTATCTAGACTTAACCTTGGCTTTTTGCTAGCTGCTGAATAGACCAAAACACATAGAGGAGGCTTGTTGATAACAAGAACTGTCTGAACTATTGTAACTGCTTGCTTATTCTTTAACTGATGATGTGAAGTATAAATACATATGTTATCCTAAATAAAGTTTGCTATGCCATGCCAGTCTCTGCCGTGTCTTTGGCATATGCCCTCCCTACCCTACAGCTCTAGTTCCTCCTCTCAGGATGGTTCGACTTGTCCCCACGCAGGACGTGGAGGCCATAGAGACTAGCGGAGACTGTATATATATATATATACTCTACTGACCTTTCATCAAATAGAGTGATAACCCTCAAATATAATTCTGCTACTTAAAAGATCCTTTAGCAGGTCAGGCAGTAGCTCAGAGGGTTAATCCACATGGCATGAAGCACAAGGACCAACATAAGGGTCCTGGTTTGAGCCCCCAGCTCCTCACCTGCAGGGGGGTCGCTTTACAAGCGGTGAAGCAGGTTTGCAGGTGTCTTTCTCTCCCCATCTGTGTCTCCCTTTTTCTCCTGATTTCTCTCTGTCTTATCCAATAACAACAGCAGTAGCAACGACAATAAAGGCAACAACAAGGGCAACAAAAATGGTAAAAATAGCCTCCAGGAGCAGTGGATTTGTAGTGCAGGCACCAAGCCCCGGCAATAACTCTGGATGCAAAAATAAAATAAATAAAATAAAACTCTTTTAATGCTTTTACTCAGACTAAAACAAGTAAATATGATTTTACACTAATAAATTCAAAATACTGCTAAGATAAATAAAACTGTAATAATATAGGTACCATATTCATTAATGGAAGATTTAATTTTGTAAAAATGTCCATTTATGTCTATGTAGCTATTATAGAAGCATTATTTACAATAGCTAAGACCTTGAAACAACCTAAATCATTAATAAATTAATGACTAATGGGTTAAAGAAAAATTTACATAGTCATAAAAAGGAAATTATGTCATCTATAACAACATAGAACCTGAAATATCTTTCTAAATGAAGTCAGTCAGAGAGCAACCCAGGAGGTAACAAAGTGGCTAGAGAGCTGGATTTGGAAAGCTGAAGTCCTAAATTCTACCTCTGGCATCACATGTGTCAGAGTGATGCTCTGTTGTTTTTTGCTTGTTTGTTTTGTTTATTTGTTTTTGCTTTTTCCATCTGCTTCCCTTTATTTCTCTCATAGTAATCAATCAACTGTTTAATAACTAAGTCAAAAAGGCAGATACAGCTTTAATATGTGTAATAATAAAAGGAAAAAACAACCTTACAGAAAAATGAAAAATGTTTGTGGTTGCCATTCATCAGGAGTCAGGGTTAAATGGTCAAGAAACACACTTCCAATATTAATTTAAATAAAATATGAATATATGAATATAATGTCTATAGTTTACTATATTATAAAAATATGAAAATTTTTAGAGAATAGATCCAAAGAGTGCTCATCACAAAGGAAGACACTTTTTTCTTTTAATTATGTTTGTATGTGAGTGATAAATGTTAACTATAATATCATAGTGCATTTTTTTACACAATTATTTTACACAATGCAAGGCAATACTGCACTTAATTACTGAAAGTAAATTTTAAACAGAGAGTTCAGTGTGATTATTTATATCTCGATTTCCTTGGAAAGTGATTAAATAGAGAAAAATATTTCTATAAATATAAAGCTTTCCAAATTCTCTATAGAATAATTCAATGTTGAAGAGATAATCTGGAACCATGGCAGAATATGAGCAAATTTATGTCATATGTACAATAAATGAAGAAGGTAATGAATATACTTAGTTATATTAAAAACCATTAAAATTATCATGTGATGGAGATAGTGGAGCTGGAGTGGGGAAAATCTAGCCAGTTGTCATGATCTATGGAATTGTGAGTCTTGTTAGCAAGCAGTTAAGTCTAGAACACAAATGAGAAATGAAGGCGGTAGTGGTGGTTATTTCCTTTGTAATGTAAAAATCTTAAATAAAATTCATTATTCATAGAGATAAATTGTACTAGAATAGGGTTATAAGTAGAAAAGACCATAAGGATCCTTAATTCAATTGTTGGTAAATCATTTGAAAATTTAGTTGTTAATAAGAGCAGTACTAGTATTTGAGTACATATGAATTCACATACACATACAAAATGTTTCTTTTTTTTTTTTTCCATTGTTGTTGTTGCTGTTATTGTTGCTACTTTTGTGTTTGAATAGGACAGAGAGAAATTGAGAGAGGAGGGGAAGATAGAGAAAGGTAGAGAAATATAGACGTTTGCAGACCTGCTTTATTGCTTGTGAAGCAACCCTTACGCTTGTGGGAAGCCATGGGCTGGAACTGGGATCCATGTGCTAATTCTTGAGCTTCACACCATGTGCATTTAATCCCATGAGCTACCACCAGGCCCCCTGACTTATGATCTTTTTTTCATGCAATGAAAATATATTTCTCTTGGTTTAGAGTCACAATTTTTAAAATATTTTATTACAGTTTTCAAAATACAGAATTAAGTTATTAACGAGTGAAGAAATATGGTAATTATGGTATAGATACTAATGAACTTGATAAAAATGCTGGACAATTAAGAAGAATTTATGAAAGAAAATGTCTGATTGTCTGCTTTCAAGTTTTGAAAGTTTTAAATTATATTTTCAACTTTATTTATTTATGTTATTTGGTAGAATAGAGAGAAATTGAGAGAGGGGAGGAGATAGAGAGGGGGAGAGAGAGACAGACACTTGTAGCACTTCTTCACCACTTATGAAGCTTCCCCCCTGCAGGTGGGGACTAGTGGTTTGAATCCCTGGGTTCTCGTGCATGGTAATATGCACACTTAACCAGGTGCACCACCACCCAGCCGCTCAAGTTTTGTATTACTTTGCTTATATGCAATATTATTGAATAAAAATTTATATTCTCTCAGACTCATACTATATAGTCATTATAAAATAATGTCGTGAGGACTAACAAATATTCTTTAAGTTTATTTTCTTATTATATTTTTTAAGATAAGGCTTTATAATGGCTAAACTCAATCTCACTGGAATTTTACTATCCATAAAATAATTTCTCTTTTAATGTTTGTTTCTTTATTTATTGAATAGAGACAGCCAGAAATCAAGAGGGGAGGGGGTGATAGAGAGACAGAGAGACACCTGCAACACGGCTTCACCACTCACAAAACTTTCCCTCTGCAGGTGTCCTTGCACACTGCCACATGTGTGTTCAACCAAGTGTGCCACCAGCCTACCCCTCCATAAATTTTTTTCTATAATAATTATAAATTATACACCAAAATGAATGAAACATAAATTGGTATGTTTACATTATATTAACATTTAGAAATATAATTCTCAAAAATCTAATTTAGATTTTCCTGAGAATGGCACAGTGTATAATGCATAAAAATATCAAGCATACAGTCCTGAATCTGAGCCTCAGCACCATATGTGTCTGAATGATTCTCTAGTTCTCTCTCTCTTCTTCTTCTTCCACCTTTTTCTCTCTCTCATAAGTAAATAAATAAATGTTTAAAATATATTTCATTCAAGGGTCTTGAAATTTTGTGATCTAGTCCATCCTGAAAGTACAAGAAATATACTCTTGTACTCTAGGAACTTGAATCACATTAAGATGAAAATAATGTTATATTTTAATTATTTATTCCCTTTTGTTGCCCTATTGTTGTAGTTATTATTGTTGTTATTAATGTCGTTGTTGGTTAGGACGGGAGAAATCGAGAGAGGAGGAGAAGACAGAGAGGGGCAGAGAAAGATAGACACCTACAGACCTGCTTCACCGCTTGTGAAGTGAAGCCCCTGTAGGTAGGGAGCCAGGGGCTCGAACCAGGATCCTTATGCCAGTCCTTGTGCTTTGTGCCACATGTGCTTAACCCGCTGCGCTACCACCTGACTCCTGGAAAATAATATTCTAACTGAAATGTGATCTTCTAACTAACTCAACAATAAAGAACAAAGCTATCACACAAAGCTTTAAGCACACAGAAGATGAAAATTATTGGCTTTGCAGCCTAAACCATCATTACTGAAATTCAAAAATTACTTCTTATGAAAACAAAGACTTTTTCAGTAATTGTTGTATGCACTGATGACAAAATTTATGCAGTTTATGAAGCAATGTGGATAAGAGAGAATAAAACATTGAAGCAAAGAAGTGGTTGAAATAAAGTCTCATAACCTAGAGTATTTTCGTATTTATGCATCTCCAAAACATATTCATTGATGTTCCCAATAATTTTGGAAATTTCCTATAGAAATGACCAAAGAAGGCAAAAAGATGACTTAGTCAGAGTTGAAGATTGTAGGAGAACTGTGATGGAATTGGTGACAACTAGATGTAGGCTATAGGTTCAAAATAGAGTAAATATTAATTGGGAGAAAAAAAATGGAATAAATAGTTATTCAAGGTCCAGATATATTTGAGGAGTAATACTCAGCTATTAAGAATAATGAACCCCAGGCCAGATGGTGGTGCACCTGGTTGAGCGCATATGTTACAGTGCTCAAGGACCCAGGTTCAAGCACCTGGCTTCCACCTACTGGGGGAATGCTTTGTGAATGGTGAAGCAGTAAAACAGGTCTCTCTCTCCCTTTCTACCTCTTTTCTCTCGATTTCTAGCTGTCTCTACCCAGTAGATAGAGATAATAAAAAAATTAACCCAAATCTTAATCTGCAATATTCTAGACTTTAGGTTCATGATTAGTCATCAATTTGTATGGCTTTATGTTAACTCTTTTTTTAGCCACCAGCTTCCAGATGCTACCATGATGCCAACTGGACTTCCCTGGGCAGACAAACCCACCAATGTGTCCTGGAGCCCCACATCCCCAGAGTTCTGCCCCACTAGGGAAAGAGAGAGACAGGCTGGGAGTATGGATCGACCTGTCAACATCCACGTTCAGTGGGGAAACAATTACAGAAGCCAGACCTTCCACCTTCTGCACCCCATAATGACTCTGGGTCCATACTCCCAGAGAGTCAAAGAATAGGAAAGCTATCAGGGGAGTGGATGGGATACGAGTTCTGGTGGTGGGTATTTTAACCCTCTTATCCTATGGTTTTGCCACTGTTTCCATTTTATAAATAAAAATTTTAAAAAATTAAAAGACTAATCCACCTTCTTTGACCCATCTTGTACGGAGCTAGAAGGAATTGTGTGAAGTGAGGTATGCTAGAAAGAAAAACACAAGTGTGAGATGATCTCACTCATAAACAGAAGTTTTTGTCTAATATTGATAATAAGATATTGAATTTTGCTGCTTAAGAGACAAAATAATAGAGGCCAGGTGGTGGTGCACCTGGTTAAGCGCTCACATTACAGTGTGCAAGAACACAGGTTTAAGCCCTAAATCCCCACCTACAGGGGAAAAGCTTTGCAAGTGGTGAAACACTGCTGCAGGGAGTCCTGCGATGGGTTAAGTGCACGTGGCACAAAACACAAGGACCAGCTTAAGGGTTCCAGTTCTTTTTTTTTAGTACTATTTTTTTTGTTGTTGTTGGGGAATTAATGTTTTTACATTCAACAGTAAGTACAATAGTTCGTACATGCATATCATTCCCCAGATTCCCATATAACAATATAACCCCCATTAGGTCCTCCGAATCCTTCTTGGACCTGCATTCTCCCCACCCACTTACCCCAGAGTCTTTTATTTTGGTGAGATAGGCCAATTCCATTTCAGGTTCTACTTCTGTTTTCTTTTCTGATCTTGTTTTTCAACTTCTTCCTGAGAGTGAGGTCATCCCATATTCATCCTTCTGTTTCTGACTTATTTCACTCAACATGAATTTTTCAAGGTCCACCCAAGATCATCTGAAAACGGTGAAGTCACCATTTTTAGCAGCTGAGTTGTATTCCATTGTGTATATATACCACAACTTGCTCAGCCACTCATCTGTTGTTGGACACCTGGGTTGCTTCCTGATTTTGGCTATTACAAATTGTGCTGCCAAGAACATATGTGTACACAGATCTTTTTGGATGGGTGTATTGGGTTCCTTAGGATATATCCTGAGGAGAGGAATTACAGGATCATAGGGTAGGTCCATTTCTAGCCTTCTGAGAGTTCACCAGACTGTTCACCACAGAGGTTGGACCAATTTACATTCCCACCAGCAGTGTAGGAGGGTTCCTTTGACCCCACACCCTCTCCAGCATTTGCTGCTGTTACCTTTTCTGATGTATGACATTCTCACAGGAGTGATGTGGTATCTCGTTGTTGTCTTTATTTGCATTTCTCTGACAATCAGAGACTTAGAGCATTTTTTTATGTGTTTCTTGGCCTTTTGGATCTCTTCTGTGGTGAATATTCTGTCCATGTCCTCCCCTCATTTTTGGATGGGGTTACTTGTCTTGTTGTTGAGTTTGGTAAGCTCTTTATATATGTTGGTTATTAAACTCTTATCTGATGTATGGCATGTAAAGATCTTCTCCCATTCTGTGAGGGGTCTCTTGGTTTGGGTAGTGGTTTCTTTTGCTGTGAAGAAGCTTTTTAATTTGATGTAGTCCCATAGGTTTATACTTGCCTTAGTCTTCTTTATAATTGGATTCGTTTCATTGAAGATGTCTTTAAAATTTATGCGGAAAAGAGTTCTGTCAATATTGTCCTTTAAGTGTCTGATAGTTTTTGGTCTAACATCCAAGACCTTGATCCACTTGGAATTTACTTTTGTATTTGGTGAAATACAGTGGTTCAGTTTCATTCTTCTGCATGTTTCAAGCCATTGTTTCCAACACCATTTGTTGAAGAGACTCTACTTTCCTCATTTAATAGTCTGAGCCCCTTTGTCAAAGATTAGATGTCCATAGGTGTGGGGGCTCACTTCTGGACTCTCAATTCTATTCCACTGGTCAGTGTGTCTGTTCATGTTCCAGTACCAAGCAGTTTTGATGACAATGGCCCTATAATACAATTTGAGATCCGGGAGTGTGATGCCTCCAGTTCTGTTCTTTATTCTCAAGATTGTTTTGGCAATTCTACGTCTTTTCTGGTTCCAGATAAACATTTGTAGCATTTGTTCTATTCTCCTAAAAAATGTGCGTGAGGATCCCAGTTCTAGCCCCAGCTCACCACCTGCAGGGGAGTCGCTTCACAGGCATTGAAGCAGATCTACAGGTGTCTATCTTTCTCTCCCCATCTCTGTCTTCCCCTCCTCTTTCCATTTCTCTCTGCCCTGTCCTATCCAACAACGATGACATCAATAACAACAATAATAACTACAACAATAAAAAAAATCAAGGGCAGGGATTCGGGCTGTAGCGCAGCAGGTTAAGCGCAGGTGGCGCTAAGCGCAAGGACCGGCGTCAGGATCCCGGTTTGAGCCCCCGGCTCCCCACCTGCAGGCAGGTCCCTTCACAGGCGGTGAAGCAGGTCTGCAGGTGTCTGTCTTTCTCTCCCCCTCTCTGTCTTCCCCTCCTCTCTCCATTTCTCTCTGTCCTATCCAACAACAACGACATCAATAATAACTACAACAATAAAACAACAAGGGCAACAAAAGGGAATAAATAAATAAAAAATAAAAATAAATTTTAAAAAACTTTAAAAAAATCAAGGGCAACAAAAAGGAATAAATAATTTTTTTTTTTTAAAAGAAAGAAACAGTGCTGCAGGTGTCTGCCTCTTTCCTCCTCTATATCTCCCCTACCCTCTTGATTTCTGGCTGTGTATATCCAATAAATAATGATAATAAGATCATTTTTTTAAACAGAGAGATAGAATAGGATGGTGATATCTGTCATAGTCATAGATCAATGGCCCCTGTTTCTCTGAGCAGCAGAGCCATTGTGGATGGTGCCAAGTTTAGCATACCCAGAGCCATGGTTCCCCAGAATCTTGAAAGGTAGCAGATACTGATGGAGGCATGAAACCTCCAGGCTGGATCTCTTAAAGTCTCACTTTGGGGACCAGAAACTCATTTTCCACATGAGGAATAAAAAGCATTTACAGGATAGACACATAACAATGTTCACCTACACCAACGAGAGTGCTCTTCTTGAGGACCAGCCTTTTGAGTGGAATGGCTGCTTCTACCGTGATTACCGTGTGGGAGGAGGGGGTATGAAGGAAGGACTGTTGCCTTTAGCAGTTAGAGTGCTTTTGAGGGCTGGTTCAGATAAATGACATCGCCTATGAGTCCAAAAGATTTTTCTACCACATTTGAACATCTGTTATAGGATAGATAGTGATGAGACATTCCCACCCACAAGATGTGGATTGACAGATGAAGAATAACAATTGCTCCTTCTAAAGAATAATAATTTCAGTTATTTGAAAAAGAATGAATTATTGGTCTGGTGGATTCAGGAGAGAATAACTGAACTTATAGTTGTGGTATACAACAATATCTATTAATAGTTGTACAGATGTGATCAGTAATTCCTCACTGTGTACACTAAACTATTTTCTGTAAATACTAAAAAGTGTAATTTTTTTCTTTTTTATAATTAACAATTATAAAAAGCTTTCCTAATTCTTTATCCCTCTGGGAGTATGGACTAAAGATATTTATGGGATGCAGAAGATGGGAGGTCTGCCTTCTATAATTGCTTCTTCAGTGGACATGGGCATTGACTGGTCTATCTATACCCCCAGCCTATCTCTATCTTTTCCTAGTAGAGCAGAGCTCTGGAAAGTTCCAGGACATATTGGTGAGGTCGTCTGCCCAGGGAAGTTCAGTTGGCACCATGGTAGCATCTACAACTTTGTATCTGAAAAGCATTAAGATATAAAGCAGAAGAAATCATTTAATAATCAGGAACCTAAAGGTAGGCATATAGCAGATGAGATTTTGGGTCTTCCTGCTGGAATAAAAATCACATTTTAAGGCACTGAGTCTTGAAACAGTATTGATAGGAAATGAGATCTGAACTGAAAGGAACCTCACCAGATAATATGGCATATGGATTTCCTTGGTTAGATTTTGCAAGTGGGAGAAAAAAAGGGATTTCATAGCTACCTGTCGTGCAATGTTGCACATCTTTTTGTAAGGAATGATGTGTCACTCTTGACTTAATTTATGTAGGAACATTATATGACATTAATGCTAATTGTGCAGTGAGTAGTTGCAGGAGTGACAAAATTTATTCTATTTCATTTACTACATTAAACAAACTCAATCCTATTTTGAGTATGTCCCATGGTGAGAAGTGGGTACATATGTGTGTAATGTTTCCAAGAGAAAGGCAAGCAACTCTATTTGACAGTTGAAGTTATTCTATCTTTTTGAGCAATGTCATTGCAAGAGCAACCTGTTCTTGCCATGCAGTCTAGTTGACAGAAAATAGGAGAATGATTATGGTCTCCCAGATAGAGGGAGAAGCTATAATTTTTCAGAGGACATGCATCTGTAAAATGGAACACCATGTGCAGGTGGTGGTTACTTCTATGAATAGACGTAATGAGCAGGGTAGGCAATTTATTTACACAGGAGCCAAGAGTATAAGTGACAGTTGATATAGGGAAGTGAACACTGGAGATGATCACGTTGGTCATGTGGTTTCAAAGACTCTAACTGTGTACACTGTAATATTCAGGATAAACTGCGTGGAAGAGTTCAATATGGTAACAGGAGAGAAGGTCCTCATCTGTGTTATCATATCACTCACTGTACATGGGACTTATCTCAATAGCATCACCTTCCAGGATACTGTCCATCATTTTGGGATGACCATTTTTTATATTAGTGAGTCTGGAACCTTAGACCACTTGGACATCCTGACACACTGTATTAGTGAAATTAAAAAAATGGTACACAGTGTGTATACCATATATACAAAATACACTGGCATGAGAAGGAAGTATGTCTCTATTTCCCTCTTGGACAGATCATGTTCACTTAAGTTCTGCAGCATCAGTAGAATTTTCAACTATAAGCATCATTGTCATTGCACCTCTGAGTGGGACCCACCCAGTTGCAAGGTGAATGATAATGGAAGTAGTGTTCATAGCAGCCCACTGACAGCCACTATGAAATATAAGAAAATATAAAAAGAAAGAACTATTTGCTAAAATTTTTTACAAACTTGTACTTTTATGAACATTTATGGATTCCTTTTACTTTATTAGTTTCAATAATTTTACTTTGAGTGAGGCAAAACAATGGTTAAGTATAAGCAGGAAGATCTAATTTAAGAGAATCAAATGTATCATTTTTTCCTAAGAGAGAAAGGTGTTTCAAAATCATGTAGGAAAATCCAAACACTTACCAACACCTTTAAAAGTCTAATTCCTTGTTAATTTTTCCATTAAATTTCTGTCTCCTTAGAACAGAATGTCACGGAATGTTCACTGCAAAAAAAAAAATCAGAGATTTTCTTATTATCTTGGTTAATAAATACAAACTGTTGAATTAGTATCCACATAAGCTGTTTCGTAACTTATTTTTTCACATTTCACTACTTTAGTTGTTGATTTTTATGGAGTTAGTCTTTCATTTTTGCTAAGCAGAAACATATCTTGCTGTGTGTGTGTGTGTGTGTGTGTGTGTGTGTGTGTGTGTGTGTGTGTATACACTTAATGTGTTATGGTTCAGTTCTAAAGGTCTTCTAATGAACCTCTTTTGTCACATGGAAAATAAAACTAGTAAATTGCATTCCTTCTTTGTCAATTCCCTCCCTATCCTGTTTTGTCAGAAAGGGGATGATAAAGTACTGGAGCGCCACTTCCTCAGAGCCCCACCCTACTAGGGAAAGAGAGAGACAGACTGGGAGTATGGATCGACCAGTCAACGCCCATGTTCAGCAGGGAAGCAATTACAGAAGCCAGACCTTCCACCCTCTGCAACCCACAACGACCCTGGATCCATACTCCCAGAGAGATAGAGAATGGGAAGGCTATCAGGGGAGGTGGTGGGATGTGGAGATCGGGTTATGGGAATTGTGTGGAATTGTACCCCTCTGACTCTATGGTTTTGTTAATGTCTCCTTTCTTAAATAAAAAAAAAAAAGATACTGGAAACCCAGGAAAATATTGAAGCATAATTTCTCTTTAGAAAAAGTAAAGAAGAGGATGGATTGAGGTTGGGTAGTTAGCATAATGGCTATATACAAAAAGAAGAGGATAAATCAAACTTTGAAAAGGTATCATACTCAGCTTGTGCTTGAAATCAAATTGCCTTGCATCAAATTACATATAAGCCTCTTAGGGATAAGGATAGCCCCCCAAAAAGATGTTGGGATGTTCCCTCAATGAACTGTTATATGGATTTTCATATTTCAGCAGGACCTTGGATTTCCTTGCAATAGATGCTAAGAATCAATTTCTTCAAAAGTATGTGCTGTTCACTTATTCTTTGATTTCCCTTAAGAAAAGGGGACTTCTATCATAGACATCTTGACTAGAATTCACAGTACACCTTTTCTGCCCTGTGATGATAAAGACTTGGAAAGAATATAAGCTACAGCTGAGCTAGAACAGTCCCTTTCTGGTACTAATGACTACTGAGACTGCTGTTCAAATGACAGAAAAGGGCTGGACTTCACTACACCCAAGTGAAGAGGTCAGTGGTCCCACACAGCTACAATACCTTAGCTAAGAGCAACATTGCAGGGTAGGAGATTTCCAGGGATCTGTCAACTCCCCCTTTAAAAAGCGACTTCCAAGAAATCATGAATTTTTGTTCCTTTAATCACTATATTATTTTCTGGGACATAGGTGGTGGGAAGAAATGGGGGTAGGTAGTGATAGCCAAAACTGGGAAGTTGTGCCAAATAGGCATTAGAATGGATGTAGGGTCACTCTAGTCATTAAAGATACGCAAAGAAATTCTCCCCAACTGCTAGAATTTGATGCCTGTCAAGTACTATGGTGTAGGAATTCCCTAGCTCTTAATTATCACAACAGTTATCCCATCAGTAGACATATCTAAGCCTTGAAATCCAATGGCCCCAATACTTCACAAGCAGAGCAGCTGAGACTCTTTTAGCCCACTCCTATCCTCTGCTTTGTTCTTGGAGTGAGGTTTGGTGAAGAACTCAAACTGAAAGATGGCCATATCCGGTGCCCGGTACGAGTTTCCCAGCTTTGACAGTACTAAAAGAGAATATAAAAATTGTTATCGTAATATCTGGTTGTGCCCACTAGCTGCGTATTCTTATAAATTCATATATTTCTTGCATAGATTTCTTGTTGTCCAGTGAAGACCCAAAGATTCTTTTCTTTTCATTATTTAATCAACAAGAAGCTGGTAAACCCTGAAGCTTGGCCCATAGGTGGAAGGGACAGTTTTGTGTCAGGCCACTCAAGTGATGAGGTAGCCTGGTATTAGCCAAAATGGCCATCATTCAGTGAGCCTGTCTCTTGCCCTTTTACAGATTTTGTAGATTTTGTAGTCCTTTCTTTGGCTGAGGAGCTTAGACTTTCTCCCGCTTGTTAAAGCATTGAGTGTCATTTGCTGTATTCAAGCTGATGTTAGGTTTACAGTGTTTGTCTCAAGATGGGGAGGAAATAGATGTAGGATCTTAGTGAGATCCTTGAGATCTAAGTTAATCTCAAGTATTTTGCATTTACTTGTTTTATGATTCTACTGTTGTCATAGTGACACTAATTGTCCTTTACTTGATACATATTTTTTCTGGTATATCTTGTGGCAAAGTATATACAATATTTTTTCTAAAGATTGTCAAGGGGTGATGGTAATATTGATACCCTGTCAGAAGAGATCAAAAGATGAAAGAATATATCTTACTTTCTTTTTATAATTAGTTAAGTAGGTAGAGTGATTGAGGGAGCTGAAGTAAAGCGTAGGGGGGAAAAAGGGGTATCTAAGTCTAAGTAATAAATATTTGATAATTTATGGTTTCTTCTTCTAGGCCATTCTACTTGATGGCCACGTTTATTAGGTCTAAGGCAAGTCACAGAGTATTATTAAGTACTTTCAAGTATGTAATTGCTCCTAACATACATGTACACATGTACCTAATACCCTAGGCCTTTATCTAAGATTTGTAAGTTTGTTAGAAGACAAGCCATCTGAAATGGAACTAGATAGGTAGTCTCATGTGTTAGGAAAGATCTCACCAGATGAAAGGAGTATGAAGGTTGGCATCTCAGACTTGCCATCTCTGGTGATAATCTATAGCAAAAAGGCAGTAGCAGCATAACTTTGCTAGGTGGCACCGGTAGAACCGACTTAAATGATACCAACATAAGCAGTATAATAGGGTAAGGAATTAGGTCAAGACACATCAAGAAAAACAAGCAAATTCCCCAAGGTGTCCAGTGGAGAAGTAATTACAGAAGCTAGACCTCCCACCTTCTGCATCTCATAAGAATACTAGGTCTCCACTCCCAGAGGGATAAAGAGTAAGGAAACAATGGAGGGGATGGGATACAGAACTCTGGTGGTGGAAGTGTATGGAATTGTATTCTTATCCAACAATCTTGATCATTATTAAATCATTTTTAAAAAATGTTTCATACTCCCAGAAGGGTAAACAATATGAGAAGTAGCATCAGCCCATTATCAGTGATCTTGGGAGAACTACTGCAGTTTCCAATGAAGGGAATGGGAATAGAACACTGGTGTCAGGAACTATATGTGATCACACACGTTTTACCTTACAATTTTGTAAATCAATATTAAATTTATAATAAACCAAAAAATTATATGAATTCTATAATTTCATCACAATATGTCTAAGACAAATTGTGCTGTACAGTTCAAATTTATTCTATTGATAACTGTATGGGAATTGTATATCAATAAAATGAAAATAATTAAAGATAAAATCACATGATGAGCCATATTGGAGTTTCTAAAATGATGTGTTAAGTTGGAAAGACATTCTCTCTAGAAGCCATGAAGTTATTAAAAATGTCTTAATTTTGATTTAATTTTGGTAAAATAATTGAGAACCAGGACAAGAATATGAAGTCATTTTGTTTATGCTTTGTGGGAGGGTTACATGACTTATCAGTAAAGAATATAGTCATTTTATTCATATTAAAGAACAAGTATAGTGGAAGAGGTGAAACTTGAGTGAGGAGTACCTTCACTAGTTTCCATGTTCTATAGAATTGTAAGAATCTTGTTGCTTAGCAATTAAGAATAGAACATTATGAAATGTGAGATTAAAGGAAGGTTTTGTCACTTGTTTTGTCATGTAATCTCAAATAAAGTCCTTTGTTCATAGAGATCTGGTTTTACCAACTACAATAAGGTTATGAGTAGAAAAAAACCATGGGAATCATTAATTCCAATTCTGGTAAGTCTTTCATGAATTTAACTGAAAGCAAGAAAATCACCACCATGAATCCAAATATGTGACTCTCAGTTTTTCAGATCTTGGAAATATCTACACTCTCACAGTGTCTTACTTTGCTTGGATTGACTAAGAGTTATAAACTATATTTTGACTATGTTGTTATTATAGTCTGAAAATATTGTGTTAAGTGATTAGTGTGAGTGAAAGAAAAATAATAATTAGGGTGTAGATTCAAAGGTTTTGATGACACTACCAGGAAAAAAACTAAAGCTGATAAAGGGGGAGCATTAATATATTAGGGCTTTAGTCAATTCAAAGGTATTGTCTTCAATGATTTCACTTAAGTATATTGCTTTCTCCTTGTGGGCTCTTGACATTACCTCAATCAGTCATTTATTTTGTATTAGAAAAGTTCTCTCAAGTACCCTACAAACTTGGGTACTCTTTAATGATAAAGATAATGTTCTGCGGGCCAGGTGGTGGTGAACCTGGTGAAGCACACACATTATTGTTTGCAAGGACCCAGGTTCAAGTCCCTGGCTCCCCCCTGCAGGAGGAAAGCTTCACAAGTGGTGATGCAGAACTACAGGTGTCTCTCTGTCTCTCTACCTCCTCTTCCCTTCTCACTTTCTCTCTGTCCCTATATAACAATAAAATATAAATAAGTAAATAAATAAATAACATTTTTAAAAGATAATGTTATTCATAAAATATTTACTTTGGTAACTGCTTGCAACAATAAAGAAAAGTACTAGGCCCTTTTAAATATGTATGAGAAGTTATTCTTGGCTTTAATTGTTAAACTACTGTTTTTAAAATAAAAACAGGATTTTAGTCCAAGATATTACATATTGGTCACAAAATTTACACATTCAGAAAATAAAGAAGCAGTGTGTACAATAGGAAGCTATAAACATAATGAGATTGAAATAAATAGGTGCAATTTCATCTTTAAGGAAAACTTATTAAACTCATTTTCTAATTTTTGTCTTTCTGCCTTTGTGTCTTCTTCTAAACATATTCTATGACTTTTCTGAAGAGACTGATTGTTCAGAAGTGGTCAAAACTGAGATAAAGTCATTCATTTTATAGGATTATTATAACAGATCGTCATTGAATTAATGAAGGTAGAAGTACACTATAAAATAAAATGGAGAGAGCTCAAAAACAGAGAAAACAAAAGAAAGTTTTGCATTCTCCCTATATACATTATGAGTACAATTTGATTGAGAATCAAAATTGCGGTTTATTTTTAATTGTGGTTAATATTAGGAAAGTAGTGATTATAAGTTAAAAGTCATAGCTACAATAAATACATGTTCAGTTCTGTTTTATATCAATAGTGTAAATATTCACACATATTTCTATATTTCAAGAACAATATGGGGTTGGGTTAAATAGACATATCATCATGCACCTGGTTAAATAGACATATCACCATGCTCAAGGACCAGGGTTTGAGCCCCCACTCCCCAGCTATAGCAGGGTGCTTTACAAGCAGTGAAGCAGGTTTACAGGTGTCTCTCTGACTCTCTTTCTACATAGCTTCCCTCCCCTTTCAGTTTCTCTCAGTGCTAACAAGTATAATAGAAAGGGGGGGGGGGGAATGGCTGTGGGGAGCAATGAATTCACAGTACTGGCATTGTACCATAATCCTGGTAGCAATTAAAAAATAAATATAACATATACAAAAAAGCCCCACATTAATGCTCCATAATGTCAAACTAAGCCTGTGACCATTCACTATTATACCCAAGGCCTTACTCTGCTTATCCATAACTCAAGACAAATACAATGCCCTATAGTGATTCATACCAATCCTATTTTTCAAGTAGCATCACCTTCACCTTGGTGTATTTTTAAGCCCATCCCTATCTCCGTCCCTTTCTTATCTATTTAGGACTACTGTTCTGAAGGTGTGACACAGTCAGAAGGCAAACCTTTCAAGATCAGCACTACGCACAGCTCATTCAGAAGAGAAAGAATAGTGATGCTTCCTGCCCTGCCCTCTATTGCTGCCATCAATGGCTCCATATGCTAGCTTCAAAATGGCTGTGGCTGAAAACTTGGTGTATGTGAAATGCCCACCCATAGTGCTCTGGCTGAGTGTCTTTCTGTTCTATTGGGGATGGCAGTGCCAACTTGTATACTCTCAACCTCAAGATTCCCCAGAAGTGGCGACTTTCTCGATGATATCAGGTACTGGGAAGGGCATGAGGCCCCCAGACTGGACCTCTTACAGTTTGCATTTTGGAGGCCAGACACACATCATCCACATGAAAGTCAACAAGAACTTACTAGCTAGACACATGCCAGTGTTCACCTACACAGACCAGGGTGCTCTCCTTGAGGACCAGCCCTTAGTCCAGAGTGACTGTTTCTACCATGGATATGTGGAGGGAGACCCAGAGTCCCTCGTGGCCCTGAGTAGCTGTTTTGGTGGTTTTAGAGGAATGCTCCAGATACATGACATTGCTTATGAAATCAAACCTCGAAATCATCCTGATACATTTGAACACCTGGTATATAGGATGGACACTGAGGATACATCCCCTCCCTTGAGATGTGGCTTGACAGATGAAGAAATAGAAAGACAACTAAAGTCTCTGGAGAGTGACAATTCCACTTTGATGCAGAGTGGGTATGAAGGCTGGTGGACCCACAGGCGGTATTTAGAGCTGGCAGTGGTGGTGGATCACAACCGGTATCTTCATAGTGACAGCAATGCTTCAAATGTGTACACTGATGTATGCATTGTTATAAATGAAGTAGGTCTTTTTCTAAAATCACTGGATGTGGAGGTTATTTTAACTGGAATTGAGATTTGGACTGGCCAAAACCCTGTCCCAATACAAGGCATAGATGATCTTGTGAAACAATTTTGCCAGTGGAAGCAAAATAACCTGCCTTTCCGCTTGCCCCATGATGTTACACACCTTTTTGTAAACCAAACCTTTAATAGTTCTCTTGGTATAGCCTTCACAGGATCAGTATGTAAAGCTGACTATAACTGTGGAGTCGATAGTTTCATTAATGACAACTTGCAGGAATTTGCTTTTACTGTGTCACATGAGCTAGGCCACAATTTGGGCATGGCTCATGATGATGGGTTGTGCACCTGTGGCCACAGAAGTTGTATAATGTTTCCGAATAAGGGGTCATCAACTAGATTTAGCAACTGCAGTTATGCCATGTTTTGGGATTTTGTTTTGCAAGCAACCTGTCTTTGCATCCCACCACACAAAGAAAATATTTTTAAGCATGCACGCTGTGGGAACAGTTTGATTGAAGAAGGAGAAGAGTGTGACTGTGGCTCCATCAAGTTGTGTGAAAAAGATCCATGTTGCCAGTCAAACTGCACTCTGACCCCTGGGTCTGACTGTGCTTTTGGGCTCTGTTGCATTGATTGCAAGATTGTGCTATCAGGAGTAAAGTGCAGAGTCCCTGAAAATGAATGTGATCTCCCAGAATGGTGTAATGGGACATCCTTTTATTGTCCAGAAGATGTGTATGTGCAGGATGGGACTCCATGTGCAAATGGTTACTGCTATGAGAAGAGATGCAATAGTCGTGATAAACAGTGCAGGAGAATTTTTGGCAGTGGGGCCAAGAATGCAGATAACAAATGCTACATGGAAATGAACATCCAAGGTGACCGTTTTGGTCACTGTGGCTTAGGGAGATATCATTATACAAAATGCCAGTACCAAGATACCATGTGTGGAAGAGTTCAGTGTGATAATGTAACAAAAGTTCCATATCTGGAAGATCATAGTACTGTGCATTGGACTCAGTTCAATGGTATCTCCTGCTGGGGCACTGACTACCATTTTGGAATGACTCTTCCTGATATTGGTGAAGTGAAAGATGGTACAGAGTGTGGGAAAGAGCATATCTGCATTGAAAAGAAGTGTGTCCCTATGTCAAGTTTAAACAATACTTGTTCATCTGTGTCCTGTAACATGAATGGAGTTTGCAACAACAGACATCACTGTCATTGCGAATTTGGATGGGACCCACCCAACTGCCAGCTACCAGGTAATGGAGGCAGTATTGACAGTGGTCCACCCTTGTTTTCTCCAATAACAGATCCTGAAAAAGATAAACAAAATTTTAAAATGCCTCTGCTTTACATCATACTTGGCTTTTCATTTATTTTTCTTTTTATTATATTACTTTTAATTTTCATGAAGACTTATGTGAAAAGATCATAGTCTAGGAAGCTAATTCAATAAAATGAAGAATTTTTCCAATTTCAGCCAAGACAGAAAATAAAACTGTCTGTATTCACACAAGAAACAATACCAAATGGCCTCAGTATGTATATAAAAATGCAAAATCATATGCATTTATCAAAAACTTCAGTTTCTAGTGAATGTTTGTCTGGCTTAAGTTCTAAATGTCTTGAACTGTAAATGTTAAAGTGAATTTCTTCATCCACTGGTGGAAAATTTCTGAGGCTTTTTATTATTTGGATTAATAAAAATTAGTTGTTAGTCAATTTTCACATCATACTAATTTCAAGGACAAGTTTAATTTCTACTATTGTCTCAGTTGTAGACTGATTTTTAAAATTTTATTAGTGACTTAATAATGGTTTACAAGATTATAAGGGTATAGTTCCACACCATACCTACCACCACAGTTGTATGTCCCCAAGCCCAGCCCCTGCTCTCTTTCCTCAAGATTAGCCACTACAGTTCTCACAAAGTTTTAGCATCTGTTTGATATTATTTTTTAAATTAGTTTATGTGTTTCAGTTCTTTATATTGTACATATAAGTGAAGTCATATAGTATTTGTCTTTCAGAGAAATGCAATTCATTTGGTAACAGCGATAAACTATAGCAACAAGACTACCTAAATATACACACTAAATTAAAGCACCTGAAGATGTTGTATATGAAAAGAAGTACAAGGAAAAAAAGGAAAACCTCAATGAAAGATTAAAAACTGCTAGAGAGAAAAATGACATTGTGCAATAAAACAAAGACTATACAAAGAAGACTATATGCATGTAAATGTGATATACATAAAAGTACTATACATATAATTTATATATAAACATATATAAACACATCTAAAATAGTCTAGTAGATTCCTGTCTCCACCATCACTGGTCGTCTCCATCAGGAACAACATCAGAAACCCTCCTGTGGGCCTCTACAGGATCTTGCCCTCAATGTGGAACAATAATGGTAGAAACTGCCCCACTCTCTGAAGAGAGGGTGGGTAAACATACTCTGCTACTCAAGGAAGCCTGGTCCTGAAATGAGGGCGGCCTAGAATGTTCCTAGCTATGACCATGGAATGTGAGTTCAGACTGACAGGGATGCAAAGGTTACACAGACTCCTGTGCTAAAAATGAATAGATATAGGCCATAGGTCAGATCAATGGGTTTACAATTAATGGTGTTTATGTAATTTTCCTATATAGGAAAACTACTCTTTGCTTGATCCAGCTGCCTATTCCTATTCACAACTCTGACACCATCTTCCCATATAATATGTTCAGATCACCTGCATGTTAACTCTCAGGAACAGGCAAAAATTAGTAAAGCCTGGAGTTAGGTGGTAGCACAGCATGTTAAGCGCACAAGGCGCAAAGCGCAAGGACAGGCGTAAGGATCCTGGTTCCAGCCACTGGCTTCCCACTTGTAAGGGAGTCACTTCACAAACAGTGAAGCAGGTCTGCAGATGTCTGTCTTTCCACTCTGTCTTCCCCTCCTTCCTTGATTTCTCTCTGTCCTATCTAACAATGATAACATCAATAACAACAACAATAACTACAACAACTAAAAAACAAGGGCAACAAAAAGGAAAATAAATAACTTAAAAAATTTAGTAAAGTCATGGGCCACTTGGAATGTACTTAAAATAGACTTCCTAGCTTTTTCCAATATGAAGACCTCAAATCTCACCTACTATATTCTTACCTTTAGGTTCCTGATTACTAAACAATTTGTTATGCTTTAAATCTTGGTTCTTTTCAGCCACCAAGTTGCAAATATTACCATGATGCCAACCTGACTTCCCAGGGCAGATGACTTCACCAATATGTTCTGGGACTCCATCTCCCCTGATCCCTACCCATCTAGAGAAAGAAAGAAACATACTGGTGGTATGGATTGACCTGTCAACACCCATTTCCAGTGGAGAGGGCATCAGAGATAGAAAACAAACTGGCCATAATCCTTGATTCCAAAATAAAAGGAGAAAAAATTTAGGAAAAATAAAACTCTTTGAGAGATTAAAAATCCCACTAGAAAAAGATATATCAGAATTACAGGGATCTCAGAGGTAGAGTAGAGAAATAAGGGAACAGGAACTATATTCAAATAAATAATAGCAGAGAATCTTCCAAATCTGAGATGTGATAAGGATTTAGATCTTAAGAAAGCAGAGCGAACACCCAAATTTTGGAACTCACATAAATTTACACCAAGAGACATCATTGTGAAACTATCAAAATTCAGGGACAAAGAAAAAATCCACAAGCTGCTAGGGGAAAGAAGAAAGTGACTTGTAAAAGTAGTGGTATAATAAGACTTGCATTCGATTTTTCTGCAGGAACCCTAGAGGCCAGGAGACAGTGGAGTGGTATAATCAAGGTTTTAAAACATAATAATTGACAGCCATCCAAGTTTGCCTGCAAGATTATCATTCAAATAAGGAGAAATCAAAACATTATCAGGCATACAGAAACTAAAGAAATTTGCAATTATCAGACCTGTCTTTCAAGAATTAATGAAAGGTGTGCCATAGAGAAAGAAACTAGGGTTGATCTTTTATTTTCTTTTTTTTTTCCTGAGCAATGCCACATTATCATGGATGGTGTGTGTGTGTGTGTGTGTGTGTGTGTGTGTGTGTGTGTGTGCTTAATTTGCTATATTTCTACTCATTCTTTATACTCTTTATACCTTTTATATTCTGCTTTGTCACACAGGAAAAGGCATATCTAAAAATTTCTTTCTAGGCCATCCTTTCCTTACTTCATTCTGCTAGTTAGGGAACTGAAGTATGATTATAGATCTAGAAGATTGCTTGAGTGCAGTGATATAAGTGTTCATAAGTAATTTTCACCTGGGTCTCAAAAATAAGTCTCTGAGTATGTGTGTGTGTGTGTGTAATTCACATACATATAATATTATATAACTTCCATTGTCACCTAATATATATCATAATTTTTATTATGTTGTACATCATACTTTGTACTGTTCATAATATAAGTTAACATATAATTTTTATACTGCAAAAATTGCCAATAATCTTACCCTCCATAATATGACTTCTGTGTTTTTTCACTCCCCCACAGTCTTCCAGACAGTCCTTCTGATATATTATGCCTTTCCTCAGAATTTGCACTCCAAGATACATAGGACATGTTTTTTTCTCCCTTCCTTCCTTCCTTCCACCCTTTTTTCTTCTTTGACATCTTTTCACTCTTCTTTCTCCCCACCTTTTACTTATCTATATAACTTTACAAAAAGAAATGTTAGGGGAGTCGGGCTGTAGCGCAGCGGGTTAAGCGCAGGTGGCGCAAAGCACAAGGACCGGCATAAGGATCCCGGTTCGAACCCCGGCTCCCCACCTGCAGGGGAGTCACTTCACAGGCGGTGAAGCAGGTCTGCAGGTGTCTATCTTTCTCTCCTCCTCTCTGTCTTCCCCTCCTCTCTCCATTTCTCTCTGTCCTATCCAACAACGACAACAACAATAATAGCTACAACAATAAAACAACAAGGGCAACAAAAGGGAATAAATAAATAAAATAAATATTTAAAAAAATTTAAAAAAAAGAAATGTTAGATTACAAGATTGTTATTGTCCAAAGAACATTTGCCCAATATAACTATTAATAGACAATGAAAATCACCTGAAAACTCAACAAACTATGACCAGGGTCTCTTCAAAAACTTACCAAGCCACAGGTGAGTACAGACAGGTGTGGCTCATGGACAGAAAACTGGTGAGGGAGCAATTCCCTGGACTAAAAGGGCTTACTCAGGGACAGCTGGTGCCAGACAGAATTTGGCAGTTGAGGCACAGTTCAAGAAACTCTAGGTCCAAGTTAAAGAAACTACTATTGAAGAATAAGAATGAAGATGAAGATGATGGAGAAGGAGGAGGAGAAGGAGGAGGAGAAGGAGAAGGAGAGAGAAGGAGAAGGAGAAAGAGCAGAAAAAGGAGGAGGAGGAGGAGAAGGAAGAAAAGAAAAAAGATGAAAGAAAAGAAAGGAAAGAAAAAAAAGTCACCTAAGCCACAGGTGAGTACAGACACATGGCTTGTGGATGGAAAGGAGGTGAGTGAGTGATTCCCAGTACTAAAAACCAGTGCTCAGAGGCAGAAGACTCCATATTAGCTTCCTGGCTTAGACACATCACTACCAGGTTGATGTTTTAGCAACAAAAAGATAGTTAAATGAAAAGAAAGAAAAAAAAAAACTAAAAACTCAGCAATTTACAACTGTGACTTGTTAAGTCTCCATTGCTGTTGCCCCACAGAGGCTGGCTGGAATAGCAGCATAGACACCCCATATTGACATCAGGGTCACAGAACTGGTCTGGTGGCTCAGGGTAAAATTTCCTATCCCCCTATCAGGATATATAAACAGAGAAATGAAACACCTTAGCCACAGCACTATCTGCTGCCAACAATAACAAAATCCACATTAAATGAGAAAATTGAGAAATGCAGACAGTAATGACAGAAACCCCAAATGACCAGATTCCAATCTAGACAAAATGACAAAGGTAGAGTTTAAAAAACTCATTATGAAATCAATTCAAGAAACGATAAGATTCAAGAGTTCAGTGATCATTTACTAAAGAATTATAAAGAACAAAAAGAAAAGAAAAGCTCTAAACAGAACCTCAGGGCCTAAATGACACTTTGAATACAGTTCAGGTTGAGGTAAGTCTACTCAGAAGTAGCCTTAATCAGATGAAAGAGAATATCATCACCAGAAAACACAGCTGTTGCACTCTGTGAATTTAAAACTCTTGGAGAGGAAAGGTTTTGAAAAAATGAAGCACTTCTCAATGAATTAGCACACTCCACCAGAAAGATGAAAATCAGAGTTACTGGGATCCCTACGGATGAAGAAAGAGAGCTGTAGAGAATATATTCAGAGAAAACTTTACAGAGAATTTTCCATACCTGAGCAATGTTTAAAATATAAAAATCCAAGAAAGTAAACACACACCTAAATTCTTGAATCCAAAATTATACACACAAAGACATATGAGTGCAGAACTTTCAAAAACTAGGGACAAGGGAAAAATATTGCAGGCTTCCAGGGAAAGGAAAAAAGTCACTACAAAGGCAGACCATCAGTCTATCATTGGATTTTTCATCACTAACTTTAGAGGCAAGGAGCGAGTGGAACGGCATATTCAAAGCATTAACATAAGGACTGCCAGTCATGAATTCAGTATCCTGCTAAATTATCCTTCAAATATGAGGAGAAATAAAGATCTTCTCAAACATGCAGAAACTGAAAGAATTTGCCACTACCACCCTTGCCGTGCAAGAATTACTAAGAAGAGGGCAACATGAAAAGAAGGAAAGGAGTCTCAACTTTTAATCTCAAATAAGAGAATAAAACATATACTTTTATCCACTACATATAATAATTAGTTGACCTATTTCCTCTAGAATTCTCTTATTTGGTAGCTAAAGTTACAGAAGTATTTTGTACTTACATTCTCCTCTTTTTCAGATTTTGAAATAATTCTGGGAAGAAATCATTTCACCAGACTGTCAGAGGGCATGATGTGGAAATTCAAAACATCTTTTCCTTTTGCCTATTGTACCAAGGTAAGGACTTTATGATCAAGAAATCAGGTATAACATGGGAAACCACAGCACTAAGATGACTAAAGAAGTACTAACAGAAATGTGCAGGCATTAAGTAGGACTATAAATTATAAGATCTTCTGTGATTAGTAGAAACTACATCTTTGGATGAGTTCCCAAGAATCCAAGACTCAGACCTCTGAATAGTGAAGTGAACTGGTGGCAGAACCTCACAAATTTGATTGTGAGACTAGTTTTTTTTTTTTGAAAAAAATATTTATGAGAAAGAGAGAATTGCCACTATCATGGCATATATGATAGCAAGAATCAAACACAGGGCTCACACCTGAGGCTCCAATTTTTTTTTGGGGGGATGGGGGGCTAGCTTAACCCAGGCCTGATCCAATGGCATTTTATTTTATTTGTTTTTCTTTTATTTATAAAAAGGAAACACTGACAAAACCATAGGATAAGAGGGGTAAAACTCCACACAATTCCCGCCACCAGAACTCCGTATCCTATCCCCTCACTTGATAGCTTTCCTATTTTTTATCCCTCTGGGAGTATGGACTGAAGGTCATTGTGGGATGCAAAAGGTGGAAGGTCTGGCTTCTATAATTGCTTCCCCGCTGAACCTGGGTGTTGACAGGTCGATCCATACTTCCAGACTGCCTTTCTCTTTCCCTAGTGGGGCAGGGTTCTGGGGAATTGGAGCTCCAGAACAAACTGGTGGGGTTGTATGTCCAGGGAAGTCTGGTTGGCATCATGCTAGCATCTGGAAGTTGGTGGATGAAAAGTGAAATAACATACAAAGCCAAACAAATAGTCTTCAGTGAATCAGTATAAATTCCTAATGAAATAGTGTCTACTTAGACTTAGATACCCTCCTCACCTACTGCCTATTGCACTTCCCTCATTCACTCCAGAGCTAACCTTATCAAAGCAAGGAGTGTAAAATGTGAAGGAGGGCAAGAGACTGGCATACTTTAACGATGACTCTTTAGTCACTATCAGGCCACCCCATCAGCTGGGGCCCTATACAGGGAATCCTGAGATTCCCAAACAGACATGATAGGCCTAGACCTCAAATAAATCCCTCTCTCCATTGTTACTGGTCATCTCTATCAGGATCAACAAAATAGACCCCTTTGTGGGCCCCCATAGAACCTTGCCCTCAACTTGGATTAACAACAGTAAAGAATGTTCCATCCTCCGAAGGGAGGCTGGACAACATACTTTATGCTACATCTGAAGAAGATGGGTCCTGAAATTGGGGAAGCTTGGAGATTAGTTTTTTAAGGGTAAGATATTTAGTATTTCTATCAGTTTCTAGGAGGCTGAGAGTAATGTTGGTTCAGGGAGCTACAAAATTTATCTGTCTAAACATGTTTATATATAGTATGTATATTTGAACATTTATAATTTAAAAGATCACTTACTTTTCTTTTTATGCATTTATGTGCAAGCTGAAAGTCAAATCATGAGCTGTTAATGATGCAACCCTGATCTGAGAAGCAATAAAAATATTTCCCATATTCTCAGCTTGCATCTAGTTCTGCAAATTGTCAGAAATTAATAACGAGGAACTTAACAAAGTAGAGATTCAATAATGAGTGTTCTTTTTGTGTGTCAAAGAAGTTCAAGAAGAAAGATGATTGTATATGAGAATTACATGACAAATACTAAATGTACACACACACCAAAAAACATGTCAGTATTTTGGAAGGTATAAATAGTAATTCCAGGGAAAAGAATTTAACCACCAAAACAGTTTAAACTAATAGGAAATAGAAATGTTCTAGTAATTAAGATATATAATGATTATTAAGTGACAGAGGTAGCTATACATATATCTCAAATAATAATAAATGTTGGATTTTTTTGTCAATATTCTCTGAAACATAAATCACATTTCTAGTAGTAGGAGGCTAAAATTTTAATGTATGTAAAGTTTCATTAGTGATTTGTTTGATGTTGGTCACAACTTTTAATTTTTCTTTCTAAAGTGTAGGTGAAATACATTGCTCTTCTTTCTTTAAAGAAACCATACCATTCTTCTCTTATTTCTTGGAAGCTTTGTTCATTCTCATACCAAACAAAATAAAAACACTTAGCAAAATTGAAGATAAAAAAATCAGCCAAATGAGTAGCCAGTTTTTTGTATCTTCTTTGAACATTTTTTCATAAGGTGAGCTGATATCAATACTACCTCCATTGCCTGGTAGGAGGCAATTTGGTGGACTCCAGCCAGCATTGCAATGACAGTGATGTCTGTTGTTGCAGACACCTTTCATGTTGCAAGACTTAGGTGAACAAGGACTTTTCATAAGGGAAATAGAGACACATTTTCTTTTGATGCAGACTTTCTCCACACCACACTGTGTACCATCTTTAACTTCACCAATATCAGGAATAGTCATGCCAAAATGGTAGTCAGTGCCCCAGCAAGTGGTGCCATTGATATAGGTCCAATGCACAGTAGTGTGGCTACTCAAAAGAGGAATTTTTGTCACATTTTCACATTGGACTCTTCCACACAGGATATCCTGCATATTACATGGTATATACTGAGAGTCTTTGTAACCACAGTGACCAAACCGATCCCCTTGGGTATTTACTTCCCTATAGCATCTATCATTTGCACTCTTGGTATCTTTACCAAAAATTTTTCTACACTGTTCATCACGATCATTGCATCTCTTTTCATAACAGTAACCACCATCTACACATGGTGTCCCATCTTGCACATACATGTCATCTGGACAATGAAAAGATGTCCCATTGCACCACTCTGGGAGATCACATTCATTTTCCTGTTTTCTGCACTCTGTGCCTGATGGTAGCAACTTGCAGTCTTTGCAGCAAAGCCCAGAAGCACAAACAGAGCCAGGTGTCAGAGTGCAGTTTGACTGACAACAAGGATCTTTTTCACATAGTTGTAGGGAACCACAGTCACACTCCTCATCTTCTTCAGTTATCCTATTACCACAGCGTCTGTGTTTGAAGATGCTCTCTACCCTTGGTGAAACTGTTAAACAGCTCTTTTTTACAACAGTGTTCATATACATATTGTAACTGCAGTTGCTGAATTTAAATGCATTCACTCGTGCTGCATACATTATGCAGAAATGTTCCCCACACACACATTCATCCTCATCATGTATCATGCCCAAATTGTGACCAATCTCATGTGACCCGGTATTTGCAAAATCGTACAAACTGCCAAATGTGAAACTGATAACTCCACAATTATAGTCATGCTCACATACTGATCCTATATATGCTAAGCCAGTTGTGCCACTAAAGTCCTTTTTGACAAAAATATGTGCAATATCATGGGACAAGCGATTATTAAAGCTCGATTTCTTCCAAAGGCAAAATGCAGGTAAGAGAATGTCAATAATATCTACAGCAATGGGGTTTGTTTTAGTCCATATTTCAACTCCCATTACAACCACATCAATATCCAGTGATTTTAAAACATCAGCTATGATATTGACAACCAGGCAGACTTCATTTTGCACCATTGTGGTATTACTTTTATGATGAAGATATCGATTGTTGTCTACTACCACTGCCAGCTCAAGATACCTCTTGTGGGTCCACCAGTTCAAGTATTCACTTTGCATCAAAGGGGGACTATTTCTTTCTAGAAATTTTAGTTGTCTTGCTATTTCTTCATCTGTCAATCCACATCTCATGGATGGTGAAGTCTCACTATCCATCCTATGTACCAGATGTTCAAAAGTGGTAGAAAAACTTTTGGGCTCAATTTCATAAACAGTGCCATCTGTCTTTAATATTCCTCTAAAACCCCCAAAGCAGCTACTGAGAGCAATTAGGGATTCTGGGTCCCCCTCCACATATCCATAGTAGAAACAGTCACTCTGGACAAAGGGCTGGTCTTCAAGGAGAACACCCTGGTCTGTATAGGTGAACACTGGCATGTGTCTAGCCAGCAAATGCTTGTTGACCTTCATGTGGACAATGTGTCTCTGGCCTCCAAATTGTAGCCTATAGGAAGTCCAGCTTGGAGGCCTCATGCCTCTCCTAGCATTTGTTATCTTCAAAGGAGTCACCACTTCTGTGGGACCATGGTGTTGAGAGTGCCTCACCTGGCACCATCCACATAGGAATAGAAAGATCTTCAGCCAGATTGGTAGAAGCATGTATCTCACATGTGCCATGGCCTCAGCCACAACCTATAAGGAGTCAGTGTTGGGAGCCATTGGTGAAAGCAGTAGGAGGCAGGGCAGGAAACATCGCTGATTTCTCTTCCTTTTGAGTAGGCTGTGTGCAGTGTTGACCTTGAATGAGCTTTCATCAAATGATAAGGGTTATACCAGCTCATCAGCAGCTCTAAAAAATTTTTTTTAAAAAAACAAGAGAATGGATAGAGAATAAGAATATGAACAGACCAAGATGGAGGAGGAAAGGGAAAGATGTGAGTTAAATGGATTAGCATCTGGTTCAACATAAGTATCTATGTTGAAATGTATTTGCTCTGAGAAAATGGTCAGTCAGAGAGAGTGAGATTGTGGGTTCACAAAATATTTATTAGTCACATATGGTTCAATATACTTTTTAAAATAAATATGTAAATACATATACATTTTCACAATTAGTATAAAATAAAGGCCTCTTAATTGAAAAGAACACTGACAAAAAGACTGGGTTTTCCATAGTAAAGTTATTTTATACATGTTGATTTTCAGTGATAGATACTTGAAACTTTATATATTGCTATAATTAATGCTACGTTATGTTTTTAAAGTGTTAAGAAATATTAGTGATTAAAAAATAGTGAATTGCTATACAATGACACTTAAAGAATCTAGATGAAGGATACACTTGGATTCACTATTAATATAAATATGCTTTAGCATTTCCACAAGATATAAACCAAAAGGTCTTAATGGAATGGAACACTTATTTTGTTTCTGTGAAGGAATATTGATTTAGACCACTAGACTGGTAACTATAAATATATATCTTCATTTCAACTTCAAATAATAAAATTATTCAGTTACTTTTTAGGAGGTATCTTACAAGAGTAGACATTTAAGTCCTCACAATTTTATACTTGCAAGGTGTCAGGAAATTGTGAGGATGTGGTTGAGCTTGGCAGGGCTTGACTTGATGGGACATGCATCCTGTCAGTCTCTCTCTACTGAGAGGTTGAGCAAGGAGGCACAAACCCCCCCAAGGTTTGCTTAGTCCTATCAGACTCCCTGCCTCACAAAACACCCTGCATTCCTGATACTATGCCTGCTCCCTTATTATCTACATAATCATTGTTTTGCCTGAAAGATCGCCACCCATTCCATTCCTTTGATCTATCTTCTTTCTACCCTCAAGACCCTCCCTACCTGCAGGGTATTATTATTTATCCTACCAGGTAAAACCCTAGCAACAGTTGCTAAGGAATTTCCTACCTTTCCCAGCCCCCTTTTGCCTTTCACCGCCCCTTTCCAAACCATGTCAAGCCATTTCTGTTTCCGAATTGCCACTTCCGGGTCCGACTCTTAAAACCTTGGCTCTCTGAACAACAAAGAATTGAATCACCTTGCCACTACCAGCTTTGTTTCTGAGTCATCTCTCTCGCGTTGCTGAGTGAGTAGCAGCCCAGGCTGGCTCTGGTCGTGTTCTCTCCAATCCAGAGAGTACGCACCCCCATGCTAGCCCAGCAGCAAGGCAAACAATTTTTGAATTTTACCATCAAATGTATTTATGTCAAATAAAAAATCATAGACAAATTACTTGTATGAAATACAAGTAAAGGTGTAACTAATACAAATATAATACTTATATTTGTGATTTTATACATATTGTTTTTCAGTGACACATACTTGAAACTTCAAATATTGTTATAATTACATACTATTATAATTTACATCTTGTTAAGTATTGGAAATTTGGGCTATTCCAATGCTATTTCCTACACAGGTCTAAATAAGTTAATACATATTGTCAAAATTCAAACACATTATTTAGGGTAAAGATACAATTAGAAATTTGTAAAGGTTGGATTCAACAAATTACATATAAAAATATTTATTTATATTTATCTAATGAAAATATGCACAGTCATCACTGGATAATTAAAACTCACTATGAGTAATTAGTGTACTTTATTGCTGAAATAAGCAATAAAGTAGTGATCTGCTTTCAGGGATTTCTTTTTTTTTATTTATTTATTCCCTTTTGTTGCCCTTGTTGTTTTATTGTTGTAGTTGTTGTTGATCTCATTGTTGTTGGATAGGACAGAGAGAAATGGAGAGAGGAAGGGAAGACAAAGAAGGGGAGAGAAAGATGGACACCTGCAGTCCTGTTTCACCGCTTGTGAAGCGATTCCCCTGCAGGTGGGGAGCCGGGGGCTCGAACCAGGATCCTTACACTGGTCCTTGTGCTTAGCACCACCTGTGCTTAACCCGCTGTGCTACCGCCTGACTCCTGCTTTCAGGGATTTCTAAAATGCATTGATCAAATCCATTTCCCATGATAGGCAGTAAAAAAGAAAGAAGCCTGGGGTTGGGGAGACAACATGATTGTTATGCAAAAAAAACCTTTCCTGCCAGAGGCAGCAAAGTCCTCTGGTTTGGTCTCTAGCACTAGTATAGGGAGCAGAGTGGAGGGGAGGGGAAAGGAGGGGAGAGAAGCATGGATAAAAATATACTATCCTGTGGTCCGGGAGGTGGTGAAGTGGATAAAGCACTGGATTTCTCAATCATGAGATCTCAGAGTTTAGTCCCAGGCAGCACAGGTACCAGAGTCCAGTTCTCTCTCTCTCCTCCTATCTTTCTCGTGAATAAATAAAATATATATATAGAGAGATAAAAATAAAATATATATATATATATATATATAGAGAGAGAGAGAGAGAGGAATATATATATATTCCTCAATCAAGTCTCTGGAATCCATTGCTCTATTCTTTTTAAAATTGTAGTTCTATGTTCCTTGAGTTTTTTTTTTTCTAGAATCATTTTTCTGTCACATATGTAATTTTCCTCTTCAGAAAAAGCATCAGCAGTTTCCTCTCTACTCACTCTTCATCAAGCAGAGTTCTATACTATTTAACTCTACTAAACCTATCTGTCCACAAAAATAGGCCAAACAGAGAAAAATTTCCCACATTCTATGTAGCCCAGATGTCTGGCAGTGATGTTTTTTGATAACCAAATTCACCCAACCACTGAAATGGCAGCCCTCTCAGTAACCCTCTGTTCAACTGTCTTTCTTACTACTGCCTAATTCACTGTTTTGATTTTTGATTTTTTTATATTTATTTATTTTCCCTTTTGTTGCCCTTTTTGTCTTTTCTTTTATTGTTATAGTTATTATTGTTGTTGTTAGTGATGTCATCGTTGTTATATAGGACAGAGAGGAATGGAGAGAGGAAGAGAAGACAGAGAGGGGGAGAGAAAAATAGACACCTACAGACCTGCTTCACCTCCTGTGAAGTGACTTCCCTGCAGGTGGAAAGCTGGGGGCTTGAACCAGGATCCTTACACCGGTCTTTGAGCTTCACGCCAGGTGCACTTAACCCACTGCGCTACTGCCCAACACCCTGACTTATTAAAAAAAATATTAGTAACAAGCCATTAAAAAACAATTTTGTGTTCTCAAAATAAAAATGTGTGTGTGTGTGTGTGTGTGTGTGTGTTTCCCCACTCATAAACATATATTCATGCTTTTATCCATGCAGGATAATTCTTAAATTACTCACCAGCAAAGGAAATAAGGTTCCCATTGTTCTTTTTAACTACTGCCTGATAGTTTGTGCTGCACACTTCTATAAACAGGATGTTTTTATTTAAATTCTCACATAACAAATAGAAATATAAATCCCCTTTTGTCTCTGATGTGAATAAATTCTAGATCTAGATGCTTAGCAACAACACAACATGCTAAATTCCACTGACTGGCAATCTGTTAAGCTTTCTCTTCACTGTGACTTTACCTTCTCCACCAATTTTTAATTGTAATTTCTTATCAATATGAATACATGTGTTTTCCTTTCCAGGTCCTATGGAATTTCCAAACACTTTACTTTTTCAGAAATTCTAATCATGTGGTTTGCCAGCCCCAGATTATTTCCTTAGTATTATAAACCATATTCTTAACCTTAAAGTACCACAGTTTCCAGAAAAGTTTTTAAAAAACTCTTTTTAAAATATTTTACAAAAATGTCAAAGTTTCAATAATCAAATAATGTTCTTAAGCAGTCAATAAATAACAAAAAGAGAAAAAGAGAAAAAAAGATTTCATAACAGCACAAGCCTGACAAACCATTACAAGAAAAGGAAAATCAAAGTTAGTAGCTGATAAAGAGGTGAGTAAAAATAATAGCATGGGCATGAATCTACTAAAGAAACTAGCTGTCAATTAAAAAGTATAAGGAGCACTGAAATTAGTATGTTGGCTGGAGTAAACTATGTTTGTTTTTTTAGTAAACTATTGAAATAAATATAGAAATATATAATATGGAACATATATATGTATGTTATATACATATACTATAGACATACCGATATACATATATATAATACATATATATTAATTATATACATATAATATACACATAATATATATGTTATATACATATGATATATACATATAGAACAGAATATAATTGCAATCCTTGAGACATTACATATGGAGCAGAATAAAAAATAACTGACAATGTCTGTCAGTTTAATATCTGTTTCTATATTTCTACTATCTCTCCAGTTTAATTAATCCTAATCAGAGCCTTTTCCCTCACTGCACTTTGTCACAGTCTCATCAGCTTTCTTTTTCAGTTCTCTCCTTTCACTTCTCTCCCTCCCTCACTCCCTTCCTTTCTCCTCCTCCTCCTTTTCCTCTTCCTTCTTCTCTTTTGGTCTTTGCTGAGAGTTGAACACTTTGGGTTTGACTTTTTCAGATAGGGAGAGAGAAAACAGGAAGAAAGAGACACCACAGCACCCAGTTTTTCCCCAGTGTAGTAGGTGCTAGATTTGAATCTAGGACTTGCATATGGAAAGGGAAGCAGCCTCCCAGGTGAGCTATCTAGTTGATTTGCTTCGCTTTTTTTTTTTATTTTTATTTATTTATTTATTTATTCCCTTTTGTTGCCCTTGTTATTTTATTGTTGTAGTCATTATTGTTATCATCTTTGTTGTATAGGACAGAGAGGAATGGAGAGCAGGGGGAGAGAAAGATAGACACCTGTAGACCTGCTTCACCACATGTGAAGCGAATCTCCTGCAGGTGGGGAGCCAGGGCTTGAACCAGGATCCTTATGCTGGTCCTTGTACTTTGCACCACCTACACTTAACACAATGAGCTACAGCCCATCTCCCGATGATCTGCTTCATTTTTTATCAAAACTAGGATCTATATCTATATATACATTCACAAGAGTCCTGAATTCATCATAACTAGGATGTATATTATATATATATATATATCATATATACTAATACATATGATATATATATATATATATATATATATATATATTTTTTTTTTTACTAGAGCACTGCTGAACTCCTGACTTATGGTAGTACAAAGTGTAAGGAACTTAACCTTTACCCTCAAAGACCCAGGCATAACCATTATTTTATTTTGTTAATGATTTATTTTGGTTTGTTTTAATGAGATAGACACAGGGTGAAAAAGACAGTGAGAAAGACCAGAACACTGCTATACAAGGAAATATTGTTTTATTTTCAAAGTATTCAATATCAGAAAAGGACACGTTATCTTAGTGTTTCATCTACCCCCAGGGGCTTAAACCAGGCAGTGAGTGCTCCAAATTTACACAAAGAGTTTATCTTACAAAAAACAGAAAAGAGGTGGTTTTGGTTGGAGGCAGGGGTTGGATATATAACTTAATGGTTATGTTAAGACTCTCATGCCTGAGGCTCCAAAATCCTAATTTCAGTGCCCTACACCACCATTATCCAGAGCTGAGCAGTAGTATGGTAAACAAACCAGAAAAACAAACAAACAAAAAAAGAACAGCACACATCCTCCCCCCACACACAAACACACACTTAGCTTAACTTTAGGCTGCCAAGAGACAGAGACCTCCTCTATCAATAACTGAATAACTAAAGAATTAGAAAATATCTGTTTAAAATAACCTTTTTCTATTGCTGGATATTCAGGCTAGATAGTAACTCTAAAAGCACTCAGTCAATTGGAAACTGGAGGAGGGATTTTGTTTTAAGCATGAAAGCCAACCAGACAGATCCAGGTTGTACTGGAACCTGAATTTCCAGAATCAAATAAATGTCTAACTTCCTTTCTTTCTTCAAGTTACCCAAGTCTGTTCTTAGGATGAAGGAGCTATTTTATTTATTATTATTTTCTTTCGCCAACCTTTTGACAAGCTTTTATTGTGAAATATTGGCCTTAGGAAAAAAATACAAAAAAATAAATAAATAAAACAAGTCAGATGTGTACAAGTACAGTATTTCAAGTGTCTACATTGAACACCTTAGCATGTTGTCTGTAGAATGCATGTTTAGACCAATACAATCTAAAAAGCACTGTGATATTTTCAGGCTGTCAGCGAAAATGATTGTCCATTGGTAAGTGCTAATAAATAGCTGAAACAGGCTAGAAATCACAATTTGGCATACTATAGTATCTGCATACAGGTCCACATCAAAGAAATATCAACTCACTATGTCAGTACACTACAGATCCAGGAATGGGACTCAGTTACTATATAAGTTACTATATATAAGCTATATATACTATATATACTATATAAGTTACTATATATAAGCTTTTAAAAAAGTTCAGTTACAAAATAAATTTATGGAATAAAGAGAAGAAGAGGGCATTCTGTGAAACCCCTAAAAGGTCTCAGGCTTCAAACTTAAAAACTTTAATTAGCTTGACTTTCACTTTTTAATGTTCCCTAAAAGGAAGGGTCATCTTTGTTTTGTAGCAGCTCCAACAAGGTGTAAGAACTATTACACAGTTTATTTTAGAACTGGAAGAAAGATTACCATGGACTGCCAAATGGCTATGAAACCTGAGTATAAAACATTATGAATATAAATTTTGAAGAAAGTTAATGGTGATTTTATGAATTTAGAAAATATTGCAAGTGTTAAAAATCTGTATTAAGAAGGCATTATTTCAGTATTACTGTTGGGAGTATTAAATTTTTTTTTCCAAGTTTGGCTGATTCAGTGGTTGTTTGATATCATTTAAAACCTGTCTTAAACTGTATGACTTCAAATTGAGCAAGCAATTATCTGATACCACTTTATACTTAATGACTACAGAAACTGCCTACGAAAACATCTGTCATGTAGGAAACATCTGTAATCCTGTTTCTAAGGGAAGTCAATCTTTGATCCGGCATTCATAATCATGCTTGCTTAAGTGGTATCTTAAAAGCAATAAATCCAGTAACTGTTTACTTGTAACTTTTTTAAAAAAATTATCTTTATTTATTTATTGGATAGAGACAGCCAGACATTGAGAGGGAAAAAGATGATAGGAAGAAAAAAGTGACACCTGCAACACTGCTTCACCACTTACAAAGCTTTCCCCTTGAAAATGGGCATCAGGGGCTTGAACCCGGCTTATTGCACATTGTAATATGTGTGCTCAACCAGGTGCACCACCTCCGTTCCCCAGTAACTGTTTAATCGAAACCAAGTTATCCATGCCCATAAACTCCTAAGAGAAGTTGTCTACCTCTTTAGTGGTGTATTCTTTGCATCTGGTGCTTTCCAACAGTCTAAACTGCAATTGACATAGTAAGAATCCATTGAGATGAAAACCACTGGCCCAAAATACAGTCAGTCTGTAATTTCAGATAACTTATCTGACCCAACCATAACTTCCCACACACAATTTTAAAAGTCTCTGTGTTGTAATTTAACTTAAAAAGGGGTTTGGGGAGCACTGTGGTGTATAAAAGGATTCATAGCAGGGAGCTGAGACTAGGTTTAAGCATAATACAAGGTTTAGTAGGGTGTAACAAGTAAAAGACAAAATAAGCAATTATCATCAAAGGTTAAGAGTACTTACTCTAGGTCCATAAAATCTGAGTATAGTTGGGGGTCGGGCAGTGGCGCAGTGGGACCGGTGTAAGGATCCCAGTTCGAGGCCCCAGCTCCCCACCTGCAGTGGAGTCGCTTCAAGGGCAGTGAAGCAGGTATGCAGGTGTCTATCTTTCTCTCCCCCTCTCTCTCTGTCTTCCCCTCCTCTCTCCATTTCTCTCTGTCCTATCCAACAACAAAGCAACATCAACAATGGCAATAATAACCTCACGAGGCTGCAACAACTAGGGCAACAAAAAGGGGGAAAAATGGCCTCCAGGAGCGGTGGATTCATGGTGCAGGCACCGGGCCCAGCAATAACCCTGGAGGGAAAAAAAAAATCTGAATATAGTTATCAAAAGTTTAGTCCGACAAGATAAACAATTATCAGCTGAGATATAGATTGCTCATGGCTGTAGAGGGGTCTTAAAAGTTTACCAGCTAGCAGAGTCATGCCATGTTCAGTTCCCAGGAAAAGTAGCAGGATACCTGGAACATCTCGGCCAAGACGAAGTAGCAGCCAAAGGGAGCAACCTGCTCCAAGTCCATGCCATATATATATAATTTTTATTTATAAAAAGGAAACACTAGGGAGTCGGGCAATAGAGCAGAAGGTTAAGCACACGTGGTGCAAAGCACAAGGACAGGAGTAAGTATCCCTGTTCAAGCCCCTGGCTCCCCACCTGCGGGGGAGTTGCTTCACAGGTGGTGAAGCAGGTCTGCAGGTGTCTATTTTTCTCTCCCCCTCTCTGTCTTCCCCTCCTCTACCCATTTCTCTCTGTCCTATCCAACAACAACGACATGGATAATAACTACAACAATAAAACAATAAGAACAACAAAAAGGAATAAAAAATATATTTAAAAATTTTTTTTAAAAATGGAAACACTGACAAAAACCATAGAATAAGAGGAGTACAACTCCACACAGTTCCCACCACCAGAACTCTCCATCCCATCCCCTTCCCTGATAGCTTTCCTATTCTTCATATATATATATATATATATATATATAGAGAGAGAGAGAGAGAGAGAGAGAGAGAGAGAGAGAGAGTATGAACCCAAGATCATTGTGGGATGCAGAAGTTTGAAGGTCTGGGTTCTGTAATTGCTTCCCCACTGAATATGGGTGTTGAGAAGTTGATGCATACTCCCAGCTTGCCTTTCTCTTTCCCTAGTAGGGTGGGGCTCTGGGGAAGCAGAGCTCCAGGACACATTGGTGGAACTGTCTTTCCAGGGAAGTCTGGTCGAAATCATGGCATCATTGAGAACCTGGTGGCTGAAAAGAGAGTTAACATACAAAGCTAAACAAATTGTTGAACAATTATGAACCTAAAGGCTGGAATAGTGCAGATGAAGAGTTGGGGGGGGTTCTTCATTTTGTAGATAGATAGTTCATGCCTTTTATACATTCCCTTCTCTGTGTGTCCCTGACTCAGGCTGACATCGTTCATATGCTAATAGTCCCAAACTCCTGTTGAGGTCAGAACAACTCTGGCACAATAGTCTTATAAATATATAAAGCCTGAATCTTACAGTAGATTCCAGTTTATTCAAAGATCAAGTTATTTAATTTTATCCATACTGGATTTAAATTTATCAGTTATGGTACACATAAATATTTGCTTAGCCACATTTTATAGGAAAAGCATATAAAAATTTCAAAATTTCTTATAAAAGGAAAAATGTTACTAACAAAAAATGAACATGAAGCCATGTGACATAAAAAAAATAAAACTATGCTATCAGCAGTGATATAAATTAAGTCTTTAGGGAATTATTTTGACATAATTCAATGAATTCTATGACCAATTGCTGCTCATATCACATAGAAACAATCCACAAGATCATCTAAAGTTTATATGCATGATAGGTTCCCAATACAGCCTCCAATATTTTTCAAGTAACTCTGATTTCTTTCTGAAATATGCTTTGGTACATATGTATTTATATGCAAACATTCACAACTATGATTTGAAAACAAACCATATGTAGAAAAGATCAGCATTCCTATAAATTAAAAACACTAGGTGGAAAAAAGATACTTGTAAGTAAAAAAAAAAAAAAATCTCTGGTTGTTTTTACAAAACCACTTTTTTTAAAAAAAATTTATTTATAAAAAGGAAACACCAACAAAACCATAGAATAAGAGAGGTACAACACCACACAATTCCCACAACCAGAACTCTGTATCCCATCCCCTACCCTGATAGATTTCCTATTCTCTAATGTCAGGAAATTGTGAGGATGTGGTCGAGCTTGGTTGGCAGGACTTGAACCTGAGGAGTGTGTCAATCCTGTTAGTCTCTCTCTCTCTACTGAGAGGTTGAGCAAGGAGGGACAGTAATAACCCCAAAGGTTTGCCTCATTCTATCATACTCTCTGCCTTACAAAGCACCCCACATTCCTGATACTATGGCCATTAGTTAAAAAGAAAGGTGGAGATGTTGGACCTTAAAAGCCAGCCCCCCTGCTTTGCTTATATAATCATTGTTTTGCCTGAAAAATCCCCACCACATTATCCCCTCAGGGTACTGCTAATTCAGTTAAAACCATTGCAACAGTTGGTAAGGATGCTTTCACCTTCCCAGCATGCCTTTTGCCTCTTTCCACTCCCTTTACTAGCCATTTCTGTTTCCAACTTGCCACTTGCGGTTTTTACCCTATAAATCCCGCTGCTGTTCCGGTTTCACTCTCTTTTCTCTTCTGCATCCCAACCTGAAGAAGGGCTGGCGTGTATAGCAGGAGGCGGCCATTTTGCTATCTCCACGTGGCCTAAACCACTATGCTCACACCCAACTCTGGGGCATCTGCATGAATAAATATTTGTGTTCCCACTCCACCACGTGTTCCTGGTCTCTTCTCTCTACCCCACGCGCAACCTGACACTCTAATCCTCTGGGAGTATAGACCTAGGATCATTATGGGGTGCAGAAGTTGGAACACATTTTACCTTGGATACTGCACAATGAACATTAATCCCTATACTGATATAATGAACATACTGGTTTACAGATGATAATGATGTAACTTAAAAAACATACTCTAAAGGTCATGTAACAAAAGCACAATGATTCCTCACAGATCTGAGGAAGTCTATACTTTTTCTCTGAATTTGCGTATCTCTGACACTTCGTGCCAATGAATGCTGTGATTATGTTACAGTACTGACAAGGCTTAGATGTGCCAAATTGTTGCACATTTTGAGCACACTTCTTACAAACCGTGTTAGTTTTGCTTTCCTCCTGTAACTCTGATCTGTAGTATGTACACTTCACAATCCGGTGTGCAATCTAGCACTCATTGCTGAGCTGCTGGCCCTAGAAGAGTCTTCATAAGGGTTGGCATTGGATGCACTTGGTGCAGCCATACAAGGCCAATGCCACCATGGTGGCCTATCCCACTGCCCTTGGGACTCAGCCACTGCCCGCCCACTGTTCTGCCTCTGTGAAGGGGTTAATTTATTTAAATCAGTACTCATCTCTGGCTTTTGGTGATTGAACCTGAGACCCGCGACCCTCAAGCATGAAGTCTTTGCATAGTGGCTAAGCTATCCACCCAGTACAGCAAGACAGGCTTTTGTTGTTGTTGTTCGTTTGTTTGTTTGCTTGTTTTTCATAACCATTATGCTATTTCCTGGCCCCATTTTATCACAATTAATGTTTAGAGGACCAAATGTGCTTATCTCTCCAACTAGTTTTCTATGCCTAGTGTAACAAAGTACTACAAGTAAGTGATTTACAGAGTCTTTACTGTGTGAAAAATACAGAAGTTAGTAATCAGATAATTCATTTTAGACTCTACCAACTCATGAGAAAGATCTGTTACTAAGTTTCTATCCTGCTTCCTGGTAATTTCTCATCTGAACCAGCAAATTTCAATGGCCACATGATGTTCTTCAACATTCAAGCTTGTCTTTTGTTGTAATTGAAAATTAAGACTCAATTGTGTAGCATAAAGGACTTCACTGTGGGACAGCTGGGAGTGGGTTTATAGTCAAAGCTTTATTATGGCTATACAGTATTATGGGATGTTATATTTCAAACAGGACAAAATAAGCTATTATTGGCAGAGATATAGGTAAGACCTTGCAGCTATGGCAGAATGTCTTAAAGATTTTACCAGCTAGCTGAGTTATACATGTTCAGTTTCTCTTGTCAGGACAGCATAGTGGGTCCTGAGAGGCCGCAGCCAAGATCCACATGAATTGAAAGAGCCTGAGAAAAAGGAACTAAGAATAGGACAGGCTCATGAGGAAAGTTTAAATTCACATATGTACAATCCCTGGCGACCATCTCTCTCTCCTGCATCCTCTCCAGTCACCTCCAGGAACCAACGACTACAGCCTCTAGTCAGTGCATGTGCTTGGGCAAAGAAAGCTGGACTTCTGACTGGCTGCAAGTTCACTTGGCTTCCACCAGGCCATCAGCATGACGTAAGCCCCAGCCAATTATCTCCCTATGGCAGTGCTATGCTGTGTCCCAAAAATCTTTTTAATTAGAACAACAACCATGCTGAATTTGGAGCCAAACTTTCCTCCCCACTATCAATTTCCTCTTCAATTACCCTATACCAAAATGAGAACATTTTCTACCAGAGTGGTGCTCTGGCTTTTCTTATACTCATTCATGTGAAACTTCCTATCTCATGTGAAATAAATAAAACATTTTCTGAGGTACTTGAATTTATATTTTAACATACATATTTTAGAGAATGTAACACAACCCATCACAGTCTCTTGGGTTTTAGCTAATGACTGGATGATGGTATTTAAATATGAAAATATTAGACAAAGGAGTAGAGAATAAAATCCAAATTTATAGCCTACTACTTGAAAGTTACCTTGTCACTGGTCAGAATACACACTGTCACAAATGAAGACAAATAATTATCAATGCCCAAATTGAAATCATGTCTAAGGATGTTTTTGTTACCAAATACCTATCTCATAGAAGGGATTGAGATGGGAGTTGGGCTGTAGCGCAGCGGGTTAAGCACAGGTGGCGCAAAGCACAAGGACCGGTATAAGAATCCCGGTTCGAACCCGGCTCCCCACCTGCAGGGGAGTCGCTTCACAGGTGGTGAAGCAGGTCTGCTGGTGTCTATCTTTCTCTCCTCCTCTCTGTCTTCCCCTCCTCTCTCCATTTCTCTCTGTCCTATCCAACAATGACAACAACAATAAAACAACAAGGGCAACAAAAGGGAATAAATAAATTAAAAATTAATATTAAAAAAAAAGAAGAGATTGAGATGGTTAACAAATGGTGTACGTGCTCTGTTAAATGCTTTATATTACTACCAGTATCTCAATGAGATCTTTGAGTGGCAAGGTGTCGGGAAATTGTGAGGATGTTGTTGAACTTGGCAGGGCTTGACATGAGGGGCAAGCCCATCCTGTCAGTCTCTCTGTCTCCACTGAGAGATTGAACGAGGAGGGACACAAGACCCCCCTCAAGGTTTGCCTCATCTTATCAGACTCCCTGTCTCACAAAGCACCTTGCATTCCTGATACTATGGCCTGCTCCCTTATTATCTACATAATCATCATTTTGCCTGAAAGATCCCCCCCACCTCCCCACCCATTCCATTCCTTTGATCTATCTTCTTTCTACCCTCAAGACCCTCCCTGCCTGCAGGGGACATTCCATTCCTTTGATCTATCTTTCTACCCTCAAGACCCTACCTGCCTGCAGAGTATTGTTAATCCTACCAGTTAAAACCCTTGCAACAGTTGCTAAGGAAGTTCCTACCTTTCCCAGCCCCTTTTGCCTTTCTCTGCTCCTTTCCAAGTCATTTCAAGCCATTTCCATTTCCAACTTGCCACTTCCGGGTCAGACTTTTAAAAAGCCTTGGCCCTCTGATCAGTAGAGAATTAAATCGCCTTGCCACCACCAACTCTATTCCTCAGTCATCTCTCTCATATTGCTGAGTGAGTAGCAGCCCAGGCTGGCTCTGGTCCTGTTCTCTCCATCCCTGAGAGTAAGCACCCGAGAAGAGTCACCACAATGCTATCCCAGCAGTGAGGAATACATCAATGACAATAATCTGACCAAATATTTAAAGTAGGAATGAGTCCTAGGGGTAATCTTGACCAACAGTTAGGAAAAACATTCTAAGATTTCCAAATTATTATTTTTTATTTATAAAAGGGAAACATTGACAAAACCACAGGATAAGAGGGGCACAACTCCACACAATTACCACCATCAGAACTCTATATCCCATCCCCTCTCCTGATACCTTTCCTATTCTTTAACCCTCTGGAGGTATGGACCCAGGGTCATTATGGGACACAGAAGGTGGAAGGTCTAGCTTCTGTAATTGCTTCCCCACTGAACATGGGTGTTTGCAGGTTGATCCATACTCCCAGCCTGTCTCCCTCTTTCTTTAGTGGGGCAGAGCTCTGGGGAAGTGGGTCTCCAGGACACATTGGTGGGGTTGTCTGTCCAGGGAAGTCCATTTGGCATCCTGGTAGCATCTGGAACCTGGTGGCTGAAAAGAGAGTTAACATATAAAGCCAAACACATTTTTAATCATAAACCTAAAGTCAGGAATAGTGCAGATAAAGAGTTGGGAGAGGGGTCTCCATTTTGTAGATAGCTAGTAGACCTATTTTAATTGTATTCCAAAGGGCCAGTGACTATTATTTATGAACTCTAAATTAGCTGCAAAAGTTTTTATTGTTATATTTTAGGCAGCAAGGAACTCTCTCAGAAGTAGCTATTAGAAGTAACTTTTCCACAAAGCACTTCTCTTCTCAGAAGCAGATGCAAATTCACACTGATTTTACAGAGATAAGCTTATGAGTTTTCCTATCTTGAAGTACTTCACATATTAAAGTGGATCTGGCATATTCTTCTGTCTCAGAATAGATAAACCAAGAAAATCTTTCCCAAAAGGAACTTTGTGGGATATCTATTGCTTTGTAATTTTTTCCCTAGTCCGGTGACTTGAAACAAAATGTATTTTATACAGTTTCAACAAAAGTGTACACTAGTAGTTCAGCAGGATTGAATTGTGCAAATTGGACTTTAATCTGTTTCTCCAACCTCACAGCCAAATTATGGCCTATACCCACATCTCTATGAATCCTATTAAGAATCACATTTCCTATGTCTACTCAACTTTTTTTAACATTATTAAGGCAGAGTGGTGATTTCCAATTTTATTTTAATGCAGATCCATAAATAAAGTCCCTATCTTCTTTTCTTCTGGCAATTCTTCCATAACTGTGGAGTCTGTATCTTTTTCTCCTGTGACTACCAGTGTTTCATAGATGGCACTCACTGTTAGTAAGGATGTAAAGAGGAAAGTGTTATCTAAAAGACTATAGAAAGAAGAAAATTTTTAGTTTCCCAATGTAGAGAAGTGATGGCAAATATTTCTCCTAGGGAACTGCTCTAAGGTCAATGGTTTAATGATGAGCTATGGAGAAGAAAGTTTACCATAATAGCACTAAAGTATGCAAAAATTCACAAATTTTGTAAAGAAGAAATAGCTTACTTTCCTTTCCCTTTCCTTACAGTAACATAATACCATTTAGAGGTAATACCCTTAATATATAATAATCTTTCACACTGTGCTTAATATGAACCTGAACACTGCAGACCTGCTTCACCACCTGTGAAGCACCTCCCCTGCAGGTAGGGAGCTGGGGCTCGAACCAGGATCTGTACTCCAGTCCCTGCACTTCGCGCCACATGTGCTTAACCACTGCACTCCCTTAGAATTTTCTTTCAGTGTATTCACTACACAATGTATCCTCCTTATTAAAATTCCACTTTTGGGGTTTGGGATTTGGCACACCCAGCTGAGAACACACGTTACTATGCTCAAGGACCCAGGTTCAAGTACCTGCTCCCAACGTTGGTGGGGGATAGTGATATTTCATAAACAGAGAAGCAGGTCTGCAGGTGTCTACCTTCTTTGTATCTTTGTATACCTATTCTTTATATCTCCCTCTGCCCTCTCAATTTCTCTCTGTCCTATCAAATAAAAATAGAAAGACAAAAAAAAAAAAGCCACTGGGAACAGTGGATTGATAGTGCTGGCACAGGGCCCTGGAGATAACACTGGCAGCAATAAAAAAAATAAAATTTCACTTTCCACTTTAATTTAATTATTTGGACTATTGTCAGGTCTTGTTGTAAGTGAATTAAGCCAAGTAAATTAAAATAAATAATAAGCACCCTAACGCCAAATCTCTTTAGGTTGCTTACTGTTCTACACCAAAGGTTCTTCCATTATTAGCATCTTAACAATGTTGTAATTTTTTTTAAATCTGAGATTCAGACTCTATATTGTGACCAGATAACTAACTTAGAACTATTCAGTTAAATGTGTTTGAAGTTTCTTCTTTCTTTCTTTCTTTCTTTCTTTCTTTCTTTCTTTCTTTCTTTCAATATTATTATAGGGTCTAGAAGATAACAACCTAAGTCCAAGCCCTGCCACCAAATGGAAGTTCCTTGGCATAGATCAATCTCCATCATTATGGTATTTCTTCTCTTTCTCTCCTTTCTCTGTCTCAATTTCTGAAATGAAAAGAATAAAAAAATTCCAAGGGCTATCAGGCCACCAGATCAATAGATTAACGAATGAATGGATGAATGAATGAATGAATGAATGAATGGACGAACATCAGTTGATGAAATGGTATTATCTGTCATATGCATTTAAATTTATCTTTTGGGATAGTGAAACAGTGTGGATGGTGTTTCTTTGCCATGTGCAACACTTAACCCATTGATGGTACCTTCAACTTGTTTCTCTTAAATCTACTTTTATATATCCCCAAGTTTCAGGATTATTCCAGGATATCACTGGTATAGCAACATTTTTTTTTCTTTTCTTACCTGTGAACCTGTTGAAAAAAAAAGCTATACTTCTTAGGTTTGATTCATATCACTGAAAAGTTGCTTTTCAAATGCTCTTTCATTTCCAAGGTATAATTCCTTATTTAAAATGTAAATATGATCCAAAATTTTTAATATTTTAATTTCTTAACCCTTTGCATAACAATACTAAAAGAGTGGTCCAGGAGGTGGCAGAGTGGATAAAGTATTGGACTCTTAAGTATGAGGTCCTGAGTTCACTCTCTGGCAGCACATGTATCAGAGCGATGTCTGGATCTTTCTCTCTCCTCCTATATTTCTCATTGATAAGTAAATAAAATATAGAGTCGGGCTGTAGTGCAGGGGGTTAAGCACAGGTGGCAAAAAGTGCAAGGACCTGCATAAGGATGCTGGGTTGAGCCCTGGCTCCCCACCTGCAGGGGAGTCGCTTCACAGGCAGTGAAGCAGGTCTGCAGGTGTCTACCTTTCTCTCCCCCTCTCTGTCTTCCCCCTCCTCTCTCCATTTATCTCTGTCCTATCTAACAGTGATGACAACAATAGTAACTACAACAATAAAACGACAAGAGCAACAAAAGGAATAAATAAATAAAATAAATATTTAAAAATAAATAAATAATCTTTTTTAAAAATACCAAAAGAAAAGGAAAGAAACAGAAGCATAAAACCAAAGTAATAAGTAGTGCTAATTAGCTCACCTTCCTTCCTTCTTTTCTTTCTTTCCTTCCTTCACTCTGTCTCCCTTCTCTCCTCTTTCTTTCCTTCTTCTTTCTTCTCCTCCTTTCTTCCTGTGTCTCCAGGTTAACTTTTTCAAGTATATGTAGAGAGCGGTCCGGGAGGTGGCACAGCAGGTTAAACACATAGTATGAAGCACAGGGACCCGCAAAAGGATCCCAGTTTGAGTTCCTGGCTCCCTACCTGTGGGGAGGAGGTGGGAGATGTCGCTTCACAAGTTGTGTAGCAGGTCTGTAGGTACCTATATTCCCCTCTTCTCTCAATTTCTCTCTGTCCTATCAAAGAAAGGAAGAAAGAAAGAAAGAAAGAAAGAAAGAAAGAAAGAAAGAAAGATGACCTCAAGAGCAGTGAATTTGTAGTGCAGGCACCAAACCCCATCAGTTCTAACCCTGGAGGCAAATATATATATATGTATATATATATGTATATATGTATATATATATGGAGAGAGAGGGGAAGAAGAAGAGGAAGAGGAAGAAAAAGAAGAAGGAGGAGGAGGAGGAGGAGAAGGAAGAGGAGGAGGAGGAGGAGGAGGAGGAGGAGAAAACATACCATGGCATGAGACATCCTCTAATGTGTGGGTGCCAGGCTCAAGTCTGGGTCCAGACTATGACAAATAGTATATTACACTATCTGGGTGAGCTATCTTGTTGAACTGCCACTTTTCTTACCTTCTCATTAACAGATCTGAGATTATGTGTTTACTCTTGATCAGCAGGATATCAGTCCAATAGCAATGAAATGATATAAAATTTCTGTAAGCTAGTTGTCTATAACTAGTAGTCAAACACCAGAATCATCGTTATATTGTCAGTTTCATTCAAATAAACCAAATTTGTTGCAAAATGACATTTAGATGCAGCTTTTATCAACTCTAATTCTTCTAATAAATTCAAGTTAGTCAATGCCTTAACTGCCCTGAATTTCAAACATCTGTTTTAAATAGGAGAATTTTGGTTTATTGCAATAAGTTATATCTTTCATTTTGACATTTCTGATTTTCATGCTTAAAAAAATTTACACTTGTAATATTCTTCCTTACTTTGATAAAACTTTCTGGTATTTGGTGGCTATAGATTATTCCTTATTTCTGTGATATGGATCTTTTTCTTCTTTTTCTTTTTCAGTTACCCATTTTTGAATTGAAAATTCATGAGATTAAGCGGCTCTAGATGCTAACATCTAATTTTTAAAAATATTTATTTATTCCCTTTTGTTACCCTAGTTGTCTTCTTGTTGTAGTTATTATTGTTGTTGTCATTGCTGGATAGGACAGAAAGAAATGGAGAGAGGAGGGGAAGACAGAGAGGGGGAGAGAAAGATAGACACCCACAAACCTGCTTCACTGGTGTGAAGCGACTCCTCTGCAGGTGGGGAGCCAGGGCCTCGAACTTGGATCCTTATGCAGGTCCTTGTGGCTTTGAGCCACATGAGCTTAATCCGCTGTGGCTAACATTTAATTTTACATTCGGAGTGGGTGGTGGCACAAGCAGTTGAACACACATGTTACATTTAATTTACTCTTGGATTTATAAACTAAGTAAGCCTTGATGTGTACAATTATTCTCTGTTCTCTGGAATATAGTTCCCAAAATATAAAATAAAATGTGCTTGGGAGTCAGGTGGTAGCTCAGTGGGTTAAGCGCACATGGTGCAAAGTGCAAGGACCTGCCTGCTTAAAGATCCCAGTTCGATCCCCCAATTCCCCATCTTCAGGGAGGGTCTCTTCACAAGCAGTGAAGCAGGTGTGCAGGTGTCTTTCTCTCTCCCATCTGTCTTCCCTCTCTCAGTTTCTCTCTGTCCTATCCAACAACAATGACAGCAATGACAAAAATAACAACCACAACAGTGATAAAACAACAAGGGCAACAAAAGGGGAAAAATAGCCTCCAGGAGCAGTAAATTTGTGGTGTAGGCACCAAGCCCCAAAGATTACCCTAGAGGCAAAATAAATAAATAAAATAAATTTTAAAAATTTTAAAAAGGAATAAAATGTACTAAGAGATATTTTTGGTATCTAACTTGGAGATACTCAAAGTAATGATGACTAGAACAGCCCAATCTTTTTAATTATCATTACCATCAACATGAAAGTGCCAAGAATCCACATCTTGTCTGTAGTGAAGTATATGGTCTATATTCTTAGAAATATAAAGAGATAAAGCCAGATAAAAACTATCTTTTTTTTTAATCAAATCATTTTACTAGGGAAATGATTTACAGAACAGTTGTTGCATGAATACAAGTTCTTGTATTGCCAGATAGTTATCTGCCATTTTTTTTTCTATTGACAACAGAAGAAGAACCAAGGGCACATGATTGGTACTGCTGAACAACCTTTTTGCCTGTATATATATATACATATATATATATATATATATATATATATTTTAAGACTTTTTAAATATTTATTTTACCTTTTGTTGCCCTTGTTTTTCATTATTGTTGTAGTTATTGTTATTGTTGTTGTCGTCGTCGTTGGATAGGACAGAGAGAAATGGAGAGAGGAGGGGAAGACAAAGAGGGGGAGAGAAAGATAGACACCTGCAGACCTGCTTCACTGCCTGTGAAGTGACTCGCCTGCAGGTGGGGAACTGGGGGCTGGAACCGGGATCCTTAAGCCAGTTCTTGTGCTTTGTGCCAAATGCGATTAACCTGCTACACTACAGCCAGACTCCTGTCTGTGTACTTTTTAAAATAACATATCCTAAGAGAGAAGAGGAGGAAGAGGGTGAGAAGGTAGGAAAGAGTGTAAGAAAGAAAAAGAAAAGTGGAGGAAGGCAGACAGAGAAGAGAGAGATGTAAAGACACCAAAACACTTTTCTACCATGGTTGGAGCACCTTTTGTACTATTACTGGTTCTTGCATGTAGTATCAGAACTTGAACCCAGGGCCCCATCCACTATAATCCATGAACTTTACCCAATGAGCTTTTAACTCTCAAAACCATCACTTTCAATGGCCTACACTAGAAAGTCCTGCATTGTCACTTAAGTCATACTATTTTCATTATGATCTAATTACTATAGTCAATTAATAGTGAAAGGTTATAAATAAACTTTGCTTTTCATGATGGTGTACCAGTATGTCACTGGAGAAATGGCATTTGTGCGTGGTCATGACTCTGGCTGGCTCTCTTTGTAGTGTACAATTATTTCATTTGACTATTTTTAGAGATCCATTTATTTATTGTCTCTAATGGGTGTACAATTTTGAACAATAAGAAGGAGCTTTGCTTATCCAAAAAATTTTAAATCTTCTAGTAAGGGTGCATTGGAGGACTTGTGGAACAAGTGAGATTTTGGCCATACCTTCAGAAACAGCAATGAGTCAAATAGGACAATGTTATCAGAGACAAAAAGTCAAGCATAATTACAGAATAATGTACTGAGTCACTAATCAAATTAAAGAATAAAATGATATACGTTGAAAACATTTTCTGATGACTTTGGATTACTTTATCAGACTGTGATACAATGGGGGGTTGGTATTGCACAAAACATTGACCATAATAAACACAACCAAGCAGAGGAAAAAGGGAAACTACATGAGAATTTGCAGACAACAAAATGGTAATGTTTATCTTACATTGCAAAACAACTAGATCCCTTCATAGTAGACTGAAAAGTCTTTCCTGAGATGGAGATTACTCATACCCTTGAAGCAAATTGCCAGCTGATGTCACATCATAAGAGATATGTGCTACTATTGTTCTTGACTATTTTACTTATGAGAGGTACTCAACATCTTGGTGCTGTTTCCAGAAGGGAAATTGGCATTAAATTAATTAACCAATCAGAGAAAAGGGAATTTCCATATGCCTATTTGGCTAACATTTCCCCTTTCCATATTCTTTGGTGAAAGAATGATGAAAGATATAGTCTTAATAAAGGTTTTCAAGTTTTGTGTTGGACTTAAATCTAGAAGAAGCTAAGTAAAGACATGCAGGGATGATAATTAATCCTTGACCTAAATCATTAGAACATATCTGCCAGTTCTGCACAAAAGCCCTTATTATCTACCATAGCAGAAGACCTAGAAGCCCCATCTGTTACAGTACAAGTGTGATGCCATCAGCAGTAAAAGTCCTCAGGAGAGGGCACAGTTTATAAAGGTCTACTAATGTCGCAAAAGATGAAGTGAAACCAGAAAGGTTACTCAGTGGTAGAGGACAGGACTCACATGGACACAGTCCTCGGTTTTCTCTCTGGTCAGTACGTGAGATATAATGGTGTCCTGGTTTCTTTTCTTTCAATTTTTTACTCACTCTAAATGAATACATGTGTTGGAGAATGGAGCCCACTGTCCCAGGAAGTCCAGGCTGTTGTTTCCATGAGGTTCAAGTCAGTTGACCCCAACTCTCCCTTTAGGTGGAGACAAGGGAAGGTCCCCCTGACCTCTTGAACTAATGATGGATGGCTTCTCCAAAAAGGGGGCTACCTTTCTGCACATGCCTCTCCTCTCCCCTTAAAACAAAGGCCATGAATACTGTACATTGTTTTTGGCCTAACTTGAAAGCCACCACATGCGTTTTTACTCAACTGTTTCTCCTTCTCCCCCTTCCTCTGAAGTGCCTGTAATTTACCCTGAGGTGCCTGTAATTTACCCCGGGGGAAATATGCATTGTGAAGCTTGTGATCAAACCTTGTATGGTCATTCTTCATTTGTGATCAAATAGTTTATAGGTTAACATGCGGCTATGCATTGTGTTGCTCTGTGCTTGGGTTAATGATTACTTTGACTTCTACCTGGGCAATGGGTATATGTATTTGCTTTCTCTCTCAAATAAACGAATCATTCTCCGAGGTTTTTCCCAGGGCTGACTGAGTGCTTGTCTCCCTGAGCACTTCGCCCTTGACAGGCTGAGCTGCTCCAGGACCCATGGAGGCTGCTTTTGACCTCTGTCTCCCAATAGCCAGGAAAACGGGCAAACCCAAGAGTGAGTCCACAGACACATGTTCCTTAAAAGATAGAGGAAACAGCTTCAGAATACTCAGTTTACTGACTAGATAAAAGCAATGACCTTTGCTCCATACTCTCAGAGAGTTAAAGAATAGAAAGTTATTAAGGGAGGGGATGGGATACAGAGTTCTGGTGATGGGAATTGTGTGGGGTTGTACCCCTCTTATCCTATGGTTTTGTCATGTTTCCTTTTTATAAATTGAAAAAAGAAAAACAAGTGGAATACATCAATTTTTAAAAAACTTTTTTGTTGTTGTTCATTAAACATCTTCTGTGAAAATATTGATTTAAATTAATTATAGTTCTCCTTTTGGTCTATCTCCTGGTAACCTCCAACTTACCAAAAGGAAAAAAATTCACATCGCTGCTACTGAACCAGTAAGAACAAGAAATCCCCTTATTTATCCTATGGCTGAAAAATGGGAAATATATATATACCCTTCACTTAAATGGCTCTGTGAAGGTTCTCCAGACAGCTTTCCAGAATGCTGCCAATTTACATACTTCTTATATTTTTAATGAAATTCTCCTTAATTTTCACAACTGTATGTGTGGACTTAGTTCTTTGATATAGTTCCCAGAGTTTAGTAAGACACAAGCCCTTCACTCTCTGGGAAGAAATCTACTGTCCATGATATTCCTCATAATCTTTAGTCACTGTGGTGGCAGTTGAATGTTCCTTCTGAGACTAACTCCTTTCCATTGCATTTTTCCATGGGGATGGTGGTGGCAGGCAGTGTGTGGGGGGAGCTTTTTTACTTTCCTTAAAGAGAAGATAATCAGCTGTCCTCAGCTTTGTTTCAAAATAAAATTTTGTATGCACAGTTCCAGGGTCATTGTCTCTGAGGGGAGGAAGCTTAGTCAATCTCTACTTCCCAGTCATAAACACTTGCATTAGGTCAATGAAATAGCTCAGTGCTCCTTTAGCACTTTGTGTGTGAAACTACCTATTTTGTGATGTATGTATATGTGTATAACATTCCTGTGAATATACCAGCATGGGAATGTGCCACAAATTATTCAACTATAACTGATTGAGATGTATTGGTCAAATCACAGCTTGGACATGGTAATAGTATAGTTACTGTCAGAACTGAGTATCTGTGATCATTTTAATAATTTCAATCACTGAAAATACGAGGCCATTTCTATAGGGCCTATAGTTCATATTGTAAGTATTCAAATTCCTGCATATGCTAAGGAATATAAAATAGTTCAAGGTGCCAGGGGTCAGCCCCAGCAGGTACTTAGGGTAACCTGAAAGAGAAGGCGAATCGGCACAGAATGAGGAAGAATGAGAGACGAGTGAGTTGATACTGAATCAAGCTCAAGCAGACATCTCTGTCATACTTAAGCAGAACTTTATTTTTGTAGTCTCATTAGACTTATCTCATTAAAACAAAAAATCACCAAGGGATGTATTATTAAAGCAAAAATCACCAAGGCTTTGGTCACTAATACATAAATCACCAAGGCTTTGATTATTAACACAAAAATCACCAAGTAAGAACAGCACAGGTAGGGAACACCTCCTGCTTTGTGGAACATTCATATTCCAGGGGCACTTTTCTACCTAGATATCACATCATAGTTTCTATGTTTTTTTGTTATTCCTGTAGCTGTGTGCTAGGCAGATGTCCTATTGATTAAGATTAATATTCTACCTGTGTGTTTATGACATTCTCTTGCCCCTATGCATCAGAAGTCGTGGTTCATAGAAAGTTCAAACATGTTATGTTTCTAGGGACCTTAAATAAAAGTCGTGGTTCATAGAAAGTTCAAACATGTTATGTTTCTAGGGACCTTAAACAAATTGAGCAGTCCATTTTTCATAAAATTTGTTCCATTGTTTGATCAAGGGGTTTTGTTTTATTCCTTACTGAGAAGGCAGCAATGTGGTGCTGACCTGGGCTAGCCTCTCCATAAAGTTAAGCTCCCTAGCTGGAATCCATCTTCTGTGTAAGCTCACTATGTGACCTAGGTTCTCCAGTACTATTCCTGCATAAGGAAGTGGGAGCATAGTCGTAGGTGGTCAATTAAAAGGCCCATTGTATCTAGGCAGGTATCATAACCTTCTGTTTATTAATTATGCTATGTAAGGTGGCCCTTCTACTGTGGGAGCCACCAATCTTTTCCTATATTTTAGTGGGAATACTAAAGGAAGTTGTGTTGCAAAGAGGAAACCATTTTTTCCTATTGGAGTCTCCTGAAAAATTCTGCATTACAGATATCGCTTGTTTATTATGATCGATCTTACAGAGTGCAGTGCAGGTTTTGTCATTACTTTTGTTATTGGTCCAGCTATGGGCCTGCCCATAGGTAAATATTATTAAGACCACCCAGAGCTTAATCCCAAGCCCTCTACACAGCAAAAGGCAAGATGGTTTCAGTTTGGTCTGGAGACTCCAGCTGTGCTGAACTTCCTGCAAAGTTGGTACCATGTCAAGAAGCTTGCATGCCGGCATCTGCAACATCAAGGGGCCTGGGGCAACAGAATAATGGTTCTGCAAAATACTTTCATGCCTGAAGTACTGAGGCCCCAGGTTCAATCCCCAAGAAACACCATAACCCAGAGCTGAGCAGTGCTTTCTCACTGTATCTCATTAAAATAAAATATTGTGTAGGGGTAGATATCACAGTGATTATGCAAAGAAGCACTTATGCCTGAGGTTCTGAAGTCTCAGATTCAGTCTTCTGAACCACCATAAACCATATCTGAGCAGTGCTCTGGTAAAAACAAAAACAAACAAACAAAAAAATTTCAAAGCAGTTTTCAAATTTGTTTATAACAGTTTGTGTCAGGAAATTGTGAGGGTGTGGTAAAGCCTGGCAGGGCTTGACCTGAGGAGGGTGTCTATACTGTCAGTATCTCTTTCTACTGAGAGGTTGAGCAAGGAAGGACAGGAGTAACCCCAAAGGTTTTCCTTATCTTATCAAACTCCCTGTCTCACAAGTCACCCAGTATTCCTGATACTATGGCCATTGGATAAAAAGAAAGGGGAGGATGTCGGGAAATAGTGAAGATGTGGTTGAGCTTGACTTGAGGGAACTTCCATTCTCTCATTTATCAGACTTATTATCTGTATAAAAATTGTTTTTCCTGAAAGATCCCCACCCATTTCCAATCTTTTGATCTATCTTCTTTCTACCCTCAAGACCCTCCCTGCCTGCAGGATATTATTACTCCTACCAGTAAAACCCTCGCAACAGTTACTAAGGAAGTTCCTACTTTCCCCAGCCCCCTTATGCCTTTCTCTGACTCTTTCCAAACCATGTCAAGCCATTTCCATTTCCAACTTGCTACTTCCAGGTCTGACCTTTAAAAGCCTATTCTCCCTGATCAATAAAGAACTGAATTATCTTGGAGGGCAAAGCCAAGATGGCAACTTGGAGGCAGCTGCTGGCATGAGCTCCAACAACAACTGCTGAAAAGGGTAGGATACCTGGCCATCAGCAAGATGGTTAAAGAGGGGTCCTCAGTATGACACCAAAAAGGTGTAGCTCAGTTTGGGTTAGGAAACAGAGGAAAAAGAAAGGAAATTTTCTGATTATTTTTGAAGCGCACCCCTCTCTCACACCCTATAACAAGACTCCGAGGGCTGGAGAGCTGCTACTAGCAGACTCCCTGCTGAACTTTTTTCTTTACCAAGATTCATGGCTAACTAGGGGTGTGATTCTAATCCTTTTACTTTCTGATTCTCTTTGCTCTTTTTTTTTTTCTTTTCAAGCTCAATTGGAGTGACATTATATCTAACCAATCAGAGCCATACCCTGACTGAGAAAGGCTACCTGGAGTTTTTTTTGTTTTGTTTTGTTTTTTTAACAATTGGCTGAAATTTCTCAGGCTGCTTGAGCCAATTGGGAGCCATCTATGCTGCAGACTGACTGTTATGGCTTTTTTATTCTGTTCTATTCTATTATTACTATTATATATACACATCCCTTTCTCCCCACTCCTTCAGGTTGACCAAAATTAACTTTTAGTGTATTTTCCATTGTTAAGTGACTAGGTGACCTATCCATTGTAAGAGGAACTTGTTTCACTCTACCTACCTCCTCTATCCACTGCCCCCCCATCTCACTCCTCCTAGCTAATTAAAAAAAAAAAAAAACCTCTTTCCTTTCACTGCTATTGTTTTTTTTTCTTCTATTTATTCTTCTTTTTTCTTCTATTTATTCTTATTTTCTTTTTATTCTATTTATTCTTATTTTCTTTTCTTCCTCCTTCTTCTGCTTTCTGAAGTCACTGATACTCATTTGTGAATTATTTTGGGGAAGATTTCTGACTCAAAGTGGAATCTCTTTGTGGGTGTCTCTTCTATACTTCCCTTTCCTCTTGATACCCCTAGAGTTTACAATGGACAGCAGATTTGCATAACTGTCTATTCTTGCTATCCCTTTTTTCCTATTGCTTTCTTTTTCATTTGTATTTGGTTGCTATTTTTTCTTGAAGGCATTGTTTGGCTAACTGATATTGGTTAAACTACTTCAATCCTTGCTTCAGTTACTACTGTAATTTCCAAGGTTGGTGACTGCACTTGTCATAAAGTTCTTTAGTATAGCATGGTTTGTACTCAAAACACAACAACTGAAGAATAACAGAACAAAAAATTAAAAAACACATCAATAAAAGAAAATGATTAAACCAAGAGCAAATAAAACTGCTACTGCAATGAATGAAGACAGGAGCCCAAGAGACTACAAATCAGTCAGAACTAACCATAGACAAGAAAAGTATGCAAGCAATACTAAACTTAATAATCACAGAAATGAAGACAACTATGGAGGAAAGGGCAAGCAGAATTAGAGAAATATCAGATAAGACCTGTCGGTCCCTGTTTGTGTGCCGGATGATGCTTCGCAGGCAGGAGAGAGACAGCCAGGGACTCATGGCTGAACTGGAAAGCAGTGCAATGCTTATTGAGAAAAGAATCTGCATTTATAGTTTCCAGGAAAGAAGTGGTAGGGTGGAAAACAGGATGTGACTAGGAGAGGGGGCAGAGTGAAAAGAGAGTGTGAACCAGTGAGGATTAAACTAGTGTCCTGAAAACAGGGCGAGTCTCAGGTAAAATGGTGATTATGTAAATAGACCACAGCATTAAACAGGAGGGAGCTGGCATACTGCCCCACAGAGACCCTCAAGGAAAATAGTAGCTACCTCTAGGTAACACAAGAACTGCAAGATGAAATAGATGAACTGAGGAAAGAAGCTGAGGGAAGGGAAAGCAGACTAACAGAAGCAGAAAACAGAATTAGTCAGACAGAGGATGAGTTAGAGAAAACTAAGAAAGAGGTGAAATAGCTCAAAAAGAGATTGGGAGACACAGAAAACAACAACAGAGACATATGGGATGATCTCAAAAGAAGTAACATTCATATAATTGGCCTGCCAGAGGAAGAAAGAGAGGAAGGGGAAGCAAACATTCTAGAGGAAATAATAGAAGAAAACTTCCCACACCTGAATAACAGAAAGGACATTAAGATTCAAGAGGCCCAGAGAGTTCCAAATAGAATCAACCCAGACCTGAAGACACCAAGACACATCATAGTCACAGTGAGAAGAAGTAAGGATAAAGAAAGGATTCTAAAGGCTCCAAGAGAAGAACAAAAAGTCACATACAGGGGAAAACCCATAAGACTATCAGCAGACTTCTCCACTCAAACTCTAAGCCAGAAGAGAATGGCAATATATCTATAGTGCCTGAATGAAAAAGGGTTTCAACCAAGGATAACATATCCTGATAAAATTCATTCAAACTAGATGGAGGAATAAAAACCTTCTCAGACATACAACAGTTAAAGGAAGCAAACATCACCGAGCCTGCCCTGAGGTTCTGAAAGACATTTTATAAACAAGAACATCACTATAACACTTGCAATATATCAGAAAAAAAATTGTTTAATAATGGCAGTACAATACATTGAATACATAATATCAATAAATGTCAACGGCATAAACTCACCCATCAAAAGGCACAGATAGATCAGAAGGAGGATAGATCCGAAAACATAAGCCAACCATATGCTGCTTGCAGGAATACCACCTGACCCAACAAGACAAACCCAGACTTAAAGTGAAAGGATGGAAAACTATCATACAGGCTAATGGACCACAAAAAAGGGCAGGAATAGCCATTCTCACCTCTGATACAATAGACTTTAAACTAAATAAAGTAATAAAAGATAGGCAGGGACATTACACAATGATTCGAGGATCAATCAACCAAGAAGATTTAACAATTGTTAACATCTATACACACAATAAGGAAAAATCTAAATACATCAAACACATACTGAAAGAACTACAAAAATACATCAATAGTAATACAATAATAGTGGGAGACTTTAACACCCCACTATCACACTTAGATCAACAAAGCAGAAAATCAACAAAGATAGAAGAGAATTAAATGAAGAGATTGACAGAGTAGACCTCTTGGATATTTTCAGAGTCCTTCACCCCAAAAAACTGGAATATACCTTCTTTTCAAATCCACATAACACATACTCAAGGATAGACCACATGTTAGGCCACAAAGACAACATCAATAAATTCAAGAGCATTGAAATCATCCCAAGTATCTTCTCAGACCACAGTGGACTAAAAGTAACATTTAACAACAAACAGAAAATTATTAAAAGTCACAGAATTCTACCATTGAACCACCAATGCCCTGGAGGGAGGGTGGTGCTTAGTTATCAATGGTTATGTAAATAGAATACAGTGTTAAGCAGGGGGGATTAAACCAAATGAAACAGAAGGGGTTTTTAGAAGCAGAATTAGAAGCATATCAACAACCAGTCAACACCCATGTTCAGCGGGGAAGCAATTACAGAAGCCAGACTTTCCACCTTCTGCAATCCACAATGACCTTGGGTCCATACTCCCAGAGGGATAAAGAATGGGAATATCAGGGGAGGGGATAGGATATAGAGATCTGATGGTGGGAATTATGTGGAGTTGTACCCCTCCTATCCTATGGTTCCATTAATGTCTCCCTTTTTAAATAAATGGAAAAAAAAAGAGAATTGTATTGTCTTGCCACCTTAAGTCTGTTCCTGAGTCATCTCCCTCCATTGCTGAGTGAATAGCAGCCCAGGCTGGCTCTGGTAGTATTCTCTCCAACCCAGAGAGTATGCGCCCAGGAAGAGGCACCCCCAAGCTAGCCTGACAAGTTTGTATATAAGTGAATTAGAATTTTAATTATTAATATTTCTTATGCTTAATATATTCAATTAAAATTTTCATCACAGTATTTCTGCTACATATAAAATGATGTAAAAGTATACTTCTGGGAGCTGGGCAGTGACACATCTAGAGTATACACATTACAGTGCACAGGGACTCAGTTTTAAGGCTCTAGTCACTACATACAGGGGAAAGCTAGAAAGAAATGCTAGAGTTGTCTCTTTCTCTTTCTTTCCCTCCTGAATTTCTGTCTCTAAAGGGGGCTGGATGATTGTGCACCTGGTTGAGTCCACATTATGATGCACATAATTCCAGCCCCGGCTTCCCACCGGTGTGGGTGGGCACTTCAGGAGTAGTGAAGCTGGTCTTCAGGTGTCCATATATCTCTCTCCTCCTCTACCCCCTCACTCAATCTCTCACTTTCCTATCAAATAAGATAAAAAGGAAAAAAAAAATTGGAGAGGGATGGCCATCGATTGATAGTACCTGGCACAAAGCCCCAGAGATAACCCTGGTAACAAAAACAAATACAGAAATAATTTTAAAATATACAACTTTGATAAAAACATTATTTGATAACTAAAATATTTCTCTCCTTTACAAATATATTCTGGCTATTGGTTTTATTTTCTGAAAAACAGTTCAATTATTTGGCCAATTTCTTTTAATTAAACATATTGCTTCATTGCAATATTCAGACAATTCTGTGATATGAATATAAAATACCACTTATGCATAGAAATTAGATATTTTTCTAACAACAAAGTGGCTTTTCTTTTTAATTTTATGGTGTTTCAGAAAAGAAACTAACTTGTCTTGAATGTCCTATTTTGAAACCTATGTTTTGGTTCAAATAAATTTTGTTTTGGTTTAAATAAAATTTGCCTACTGCTTTGTCATTCTCTCATTTATTCACTTAACATAAGAGTTATGTCTTACGCTAACATTATGGCCATGGATGCTAAGTTCTCAATATTTCATGCCCTATCTTGTTCATAAGACAGCTGTTCTATGACAAGAAGGCAAGACAGGAAGAACATGATCAACCATTGTTTTTTCACACATCAACTTATAGAGTGGATACCTACCCTGACAAAGAGGTATGCTGTCTATATCTACACCCTTATTAGTGGAAAACATGTTTTCCCAAGGTAAAGTCACTACCTATGGAAACAATACCTGAAAAAAAAAAAAAAACTGACTTCATTTGGTACCCGGAATGGAGAAACTCATGAATAACATTATTTAAATTTTTTAAGTAGTAAGCTCTTATTTTTTTATTTTTTATTGTTGTTGTAGTTGTTGTTGTTGTTGCTATTGATGTCATTGTTAGATAGGGCAGAGAGGAGGGAAGGACAGAGAGGGGGAGAGAAAGATAGACAGATAGCAGATCTGCTTCACCACCTGTAAAGCGACTCCCATGCAGGTGGGGAGCCTGGTGCTGGAACCTGGATAATTAAGCTGTCCCTTGCTCTCATGTGCACTTAACCCACTGCACTACCACCGTACTCCCGAATAACATTTTTTTTAACTATACATGGTGGTTTTGGTGCAAAATACTTTAAAAATTGACTGTAACATAATTCTAACAGCAGCAAGCAAAATGGAAAGCCATCTGAAGTTAATAAAAGACAACAACAACAACAAAAAAAAAGAAAACAGTAGGAGTCCATCTGGGATTATACACAACAATAGGCTCCCTTGTGGGCCGCCATAGGATCTTGCTCTCAACATGGATCAACAAAGGTAAAGAATATTCCATCCTCTGAAGGGTATCTGTACAACATACTCTATCTTCCATGTGAGGAAGATGGGTCCTGAAATTGGGGCATCTTGGAACATTCCTACTCATGACCACAGAATGTGAGCTCAGATCTACAGGGATGCAGAGGTCACATAGGCTCCTAAGCTAAATATAGATCCTAGATCAGATCAAATCAATGGAGTTTACAGTCAACAATATTCATACACCTTTTCCATACTTGGAAGCTACTCTCTTCCCTGATACAGTTTTCTGGTCCTTCTTCCAGCCATGATCTTCCCAGACAATAACTTGGATCCATCTGCACATCAGATGTCAGGCTCAAAACAAAACAAAACAAAACAAACAAGCAGCAACAGCAAAAAATCAGTATAGTCATGGACCCTTTGGAATATAACTAAAATAGACCTTCTAACTGTCTATAAATTGGAGACCCCCAACTCTTCATCTGCATTATTCCAGCCTTTAGGTTCATGATTAGCCAAAAATTTGTTTGGCTTTATATGTTAACTCTTTTTTAGCCACTAGGTTCCAGATGCTAACACAATGCCAACCAGACTTCCCTGGACAGATGACCCACCAATGTGTCCTGGAGACCCACTTATCAAGAGCCTCCCCCCGCCAGGGAAAGAGAGAGATAAGCTGGGAGTATGGATCGACCTGTCAGTGCCCATGTTCAGTGGGGAAGCAATTACAAAAGCCAGAACTTACACCTTCTCCACCCCATAATGACCCTGGGTCCATACTTCCAGAGGGAAAAGAATAGGAAAGCTATCAAAAAGGGGATGGGATGCAAAGTTCTGGTGGTATGAATTGTGTGGAGTTGTATCCCACTTATTCTATTGTTTTTGACAGTGTTTCCTTTTTATAAATAAAAATAAACAAAATAAATAACATATTATCATTATAACTGCTTAAATGAAGTTTAAGATAATATATATAGTGTTGTTTTTTTATATAAAATACAGACAACTGTTAGAATCTATAAAAATTAAAAATATCAGATTTCTGGATCAGGGAAAAAAATAGTACAGTCATGGGTCCTTTGGAATATAACTAATATAGGTCTATAAGTTATCTACAAAACAGAGACTCCCCCCCTCCATTCTTCATCTGCACTACTCTAGCCTTTAGGTTCATGATTAGTCAACAGTTTGTTTGCCTTAAATGATAACTCTCTTTTCCGTCACCAAGTTCCAGATGCTAGCATGATGCCAAGCAAACTTCCCTGGACAGACAACTGCACCAATATGTCCCGGAGCCCTGCTTCCCCAGAGCCCCACCCCACTAAGGAAAGAAAGAGAGGATAGGAGTATGGATCAACCTGTCAATGCCCATGTTCAGCGGGGAAGCAATTACAGAAGCCAGACCTTCCACCTTCTGTGCCCCATAATGACCCTGGGTCCATACTCCAAAAGGGTGAAAGAATAGGAAAGTTATCAGGGGGAGGTGTGGGATATGGTGCTCTGGTGGTGGGAATTGTGTGTACCCCTCTTATCCTATAGTTTTGTCAATTTTTCCTCTTTATAAATTAAAAGTAAATTAAATTAAAAAAAAAAAACATTGGGGGAGTTGGGCTGTAGTGCAGCGGGTTAAGTGCAGGTGGTGCAAAGCACAAGGACCGGCATAAGGATCCCCGGTTCAAACCCCGGCTCCCCACCTGCAGGGGAGTCGCTTCACAAGCGGTGAAGCAGGTCTGCAGGTGTCTATCTTTCTCTCCTCCTCTCTGTCTTCCCCTCTTCTCTCCATTGCTCTCTGTCCTATCCAACAACGACAACAACAATAATAACTATAACAATAAAACAACAAGGGCAACAAAAGGGAATAAATAAATAAAATAAATATAAAAAAAACATTGGAAAAAAAAGAACAGGGGCCAGGCACTGGTGTATCTTGTCAAGTACACATATTACCATGTTCAGCAGGGGTTCAAATCCCCACTCTCCACCTGCCAGAGGGATTCTCCATGAGCGGTGGTAAAGTAGGTCTGCAGTTGTCTATTTTTCTCTTTCCCTTTCTATCTCTCCATCTCCTCTCAGTTTCTCCTGTCCAATACAATAAATTAGAAAGAAATGACCACTGGAGTAGTGGATTTATAGTGCCAGCACTGAGCCCCAGCAATAACCTTGATGGTAATAATAAGAAAAAGAATAAACAAAGAACAGTAAGGGAAAACTTATAAGGTGAAACTTGGACTGGGTGTGGCTTATTGCTCCAAAGCAAAGGACTCTGGGGAAGGAGGGAAAGGGACAAGATGAAGGGACCTTGGGATATTGTTGTATTTTTTTACTAGATACCAATCAAGGGAAGATGAGAGGTTGTACCTATGTGTTAAAGACTATAAAAATAATAAAATAAAATTAATTTTCTAATTGAAAAAAATTAAAAATGGAATAAATTTGTGCTTAGCATAAAATTTGATAAAGCAATTTTCTCTGGAAGTATAAACAAGTAAATAAAAAGATATATCTTTAATATCTATTTGCTATTTTCAAGTCTCTTCACCAGAGGAAACTTGTCTGTTAAGACTTACATAACCTGTATTGAATTTATCTTCTTTATACTATCACTCCCATTTTTAAATTGAAGTAACGTGGCATCATAACTTCATATATATTTCAGGTGTACATCATTGAAAACCACCACTTCTAGCAGAATATTACTGAGATGCAAGAAAAGATGAGATTTGCCTTTTTTTTAAGTATTTTATTTATGAGAGAGATGCAAAGAGAGAAAATACAGAGAGAAACACCAGAGCACTGCTCAGCTCTGGCTTATGGTGGTGTGGGGGCATTGAACCTGGAACTCTGGAGCCTCAGGCATAAGAATCTCTTTGCGGGGGGTTCCCGGAAGATGGCGAACTGAGAAGCTGCTAGTGGCTTGAGCTCTGATCACATCCTCTGGAAATGGTAGGATTTTCTGCCTTTAGTAGCCCAGTCAATAAGGGGTTGTAGCGGTAACACCAAGGAGGTGACTATAACTTAATTTGTGTTAAAAAATAAAGTAGAAAAAAAGAGAAAAAAAATTTTTTCTTTTAAATTATTATCTCCAAAGTGTACCTCCCCCCCCCATAACCAGTCCCTGGGGACCAGCTCCTAGCAGGCTCCCCTGCTGAGCTTCTTTCTTTACCAGGATTCCCATCCCACCAGGGAGTATCATTCATTCTAAGTCTAGTCCCTTCTGAAACCTCTGGCCTTTTTTCTTTCTAAGTAGTCAAACCCCCCCACCTCACCCCACATAGCTAATTAACTAATTTAAAAAAAAATTTTAAATAAAAAACTCTTTCCTTCCACCACTCTTTTATTACTGTTCTTTTTCTTATCTTTTTCTTTTTTCTCTCTCTCATTCTTTTTTTTTTCATTCTTGTCATTCTTTCTTCCTTAATCCTACAGCTTCCAAAGCCACAGGCCACATCCCCCACACCACCAGTGTGCTTTCAGTGATACACGTTTGGGAATTATTTTGGGGAAGAATTCTGACTCAGAGTGGACTCTCACTGCAAGAATCTCTGCTCAACTTCCCTTCCTCCTTTAGCTACCCCTAGAATATACAGTGGATAGTAGATTTGCATAACTGTCTATTTCAGCTATCCTTGTCTAGTCCTGAGGTTTTTTGTTTGTTTGTTTGTTTGTTTTTCTTTCTTAACAATCAGCTGCCACTGCTCAAGAGGTTTGAAATAATCTGGGATAGGGTTTTTTTTGTACCCAGATCTATTTTATTATTAATATTATATGAAGGCATATATCTTCCCCCCCACCTTAGTTTGATCAGAATTAACTCTTAGGGTATCTTTCATTGCTAGGGTAGTGGGCATCTTATCTATCATGGGAGGAACTTGTCTCCTTACTCCTCCCTACTCTATAGACTCTCCCCTTCCTCCTCCTCCTAGCTAATTAAAGAAAATAAAATACAATTAAAATAAATTAAAAATAAAGTAATTAAAAAACACTTTCCTTTCATTGCTCCTGTTCTTATCTTTTCTCTTTTCTCTCTCTTGTTTCTTTCTTTCTTTTTTTTTTATGTTGTCATATACTCTTCCCTCTTCTTTGCCTTTCTGAATTTAGGATTTATTTTGTGGAAGAAATCTGAATCAGAGTGGACTCTCTATGTGTGTGTCTCTGCTCTACTTCCCTTTCCCCTCTTGTTACCCCTAGAATATACAGTGGATAGTAGATTTGCATAACTGTCTATTCTTGCTATCCCTTCTTTCTTTTCTCTTTCTTCTTAACTGGGATTTGGTTACTATTTCTTCACAGACTAGAGACATTGTTTGGCTAACTGGTAATGATTAAACTGCTTCAATACTTGCTTCAGTTGCTATTGTAATTCCTGAGGTTGGTGAGTGCAATTGTCATAAAGATATTTATGTAAAGACAATTATAGTGTTGCTTGTACTCAAGACACAAAAACTGAGGAACAACAGAGCATAACAATAAGAAACACATAAATCAAAAAAATGGGTAGATCATAAACAAATAAAACTGCTACTCCAATGAATGAAGACAAGAGCCCAGAAGAAACTACAAATCAGCCAGAAGTAACCATAGATAAGAAAAATATGCAAGCAATAATAATATTATTAATCACAAAAATGAAAACAACATTGGAGGAAAGGAATGGCAGTATTAGGGAAACAACAGTTGAGACCCCCAAGGAAAATACTATCTTGAGGCAATTAGAGAACTGAAAGCTGTAATGAAGAAAGAAGCTGAGGCAAGGGAAAGCAGACTAACAGAAGCAGAAAACAGAATTAGTCAGACAGAGGATGAGTTAGAGAAAACAAATAAAGAGGTGAAAGAGCTCAAAAATAAATTGAGAGACACAGAAAACAACAACAGAGACATATGGGATGATCTCAAAAGAAGTAACATTCATATAATTGGCCTATTAGAGGAAGAAAGAGAGGAAGGGGAAGCAAACATTCTAGAGGAAATAATAGAAGAAAACTTCTCAGACCTAAATAACAGAAAGGACATCAAGATTCAAGAGGCCCAGAGAATTCCAAACAGAATCAACCCAGACCTGAGGACACCAAGACATATCATAGTCACAATGAAAAGGAGTAATGATAAAGAAAGGATCCTAAAGGCTGCAAGAGAGAAACAAAAAGTCACATACAGGGGAAAACACATAAGATTATCTGCAGACTTCTCCACTCAAACTCTAAAAGCCAGAAGAGAATGGCAAGATATCTATCGAACCCTGAATGAAAACGGGTTTCAACCAAGGATAATATATCCTGCTAGACTTTCATTCAAACTAGATGGAGGGATCAAAACCTTCTTAGACAAACAACAGTTAAAGAAGGCAACCATTACCAAACCGGCCCTAAAAGAGGTTCTAAAAGACCTCTTATAAACAAGAGCATCACTATAATACTTGCAATATATCAGAGCAAACAAATATTTATTTTGAACAATGGCAATACAATACATTAAATCCATAATATCAATAAAAGTCAATGGCTTAAACTTACCCAACAAAAGGCACAGAGTGGGGAGATGGATCAGAAAACATAACCCAACCATATGCTGCTTGCAAGAATCCCATCTGTCACAACAAGATAAACACAGACTTAAAGTGAAAACATGGAAAACTGTCATACAGGCTAACAGACCACAAAAAAGGGCAGGAACAGCCATTCTCATCTCAGACACAATAGATTTTAAATTAAATAAAGTAATAAAAGATGGGCAAGGACATTACATAATGATTAGAGGATCAATCAGCCTAGGAGACTTAACAATTATTAACATCTATGCACCCAATGAGGGACCATCTAAATACGTCAAGCACTTACTGAAAGAATTTCAAAAATAAATCAATAGTAATACAATAATAGTGGGAGACTTCAATACCCCACTCTCACACTTAGATCAACAAAGCAGAGAACCACCAAAGATACAAGAGAATTGAATGAAGAGATTGACAGACTACACCTCTTGGACATTTTCAGAGTCCTTCAACCCAAAAAACTGGAATACACCTTCTTTTCAAATCCACATAACACATACTCAAGGATAGACCACATGTTAGACCATAAAGATAGCATCAATAAATTCAAGAGCGTTGAAATCATCCCAAGTATCTTCTCAGACCACAGTCGAGTAAAACTAACATTTAAAAACAAACAGAAAATTATTAAAAGTCACAGAATATGGAAACTAAACAACATACTCTTTCAGAACCACTGCGTCAGAGATTCACTCAAGCAGGAAATTCAAATATTCCTGGAAACAAATGAAAATGAAGTCACAGCCTATCAAAATATTTGGAACACAGCTAAAGCAGTACTGAGAGGGAAACTTATAGCCAAACAATCACATATTAAACAACAAGAAAAAGTTCAAATGAATGACCTTACTGCACACCTCAAGGACTTAGAGGAAGAGGAACAAAGGAACCCTAAAGCAACCAGAAGGACAGAAATCACTAAAATTAAAGCAGAAATAAACAACATTGAAAATAAAAGAACCATAAAAAGATCAGTGAAGCCAAATGTTGGTTCTTTGAAAGATTAAACAAAATTGACAAGCCCCTAGCCAGGCTCACGAAACAAAAAAGAGATAAGACTCAAATTAATAGAATTGTAAACGATGCAGGAGATATCACAACTGACACCACAGAAATCCAGAGAATCCTGCGAAACTTCTATAAAGAACTATACACCACCAAGCTAGAGAATCTGGAAGAAATGGAACAATTCCTAGAAACATATGCCCTTCCAAATATGAACCAAGAAGAACTACAAAATCTAAATGCACCAATCACAGACAAAGAAATTGAAACCGTTATTAAGAATCTCCCCAACAACAAAAGTCCCGGACCAGATGGCTTCACAAACGAATTCTACAAAACTTTCAGGAAACAGTTAGTACCCATACTTCTTAATCTTTTCCATAAGTTTGAAGAAACAGGAATACTCCCTTCCACCTTCTATGAAGGCAACATCACACTGATACCAAAAGCTGATAGGGATATAACAAAAAAGGAAAACTATAGACCAATATCTCTGATGAACATAGATGCCAAAATATTAAACAAGATCTTGGCCAACCGGATACAGCTACATATCAAAAAAATTGTTCATCACGACCAAGTGGGTTTCATCCCAGGAATGCAAGGCTGGTTCAACATCCATAAGTCAATCAATGTCATTCACCACATCAATAAAAGCAAAGCCAAAAACCACGATTATCTCAATAGATGCAGAGAAAGCTTTTGAAAAAATCCAACACCCATTCATGCTCAAAACTCTACAAAAAATGGGAATAGATGGGAAATTCCTCAAGATAGTGGAGTCTACATATAGCAAACCTACAGTCAACATCAAACTCAATGGACAGAAGCTGAAAGCATTCCCCCTCAGATTGGGGACTAGACAGGGCTGTCCACTGTCACCATTACACTTCAACATAGTATTGGAAGTTCTTGCCATAGCAATCAGGCAAGAGAAAGAAATCAAAGGAATACAGATTGGAAGGGAAGAATTCAAGCTCTCACTATTTGCAGATGATATGATAGTATACATAGAAAAACCTAAAGAATCCAGCAGAAAACTACTGGAAGTTATTAGGCAATATAGCAAGGTATCAGGCTACAAAATCAATGTACAAAAATCAGTTGCATTTCTTTATGCAAACACTAAATCTGAAGAAGACATCCAGAAATCACTCCCCTTTACTGTTTCAGCAAAATCAATGAAATACCTAGGAATAAAGTTGACCAAAGAAGTGAAAGACTTGTATACTGAAAACTATGAGTTGCTACTCAAGGAAATAGAAACTGATACCAAGAAACGGAAAGATATCCCATGCTCATAGATTGGAAGAATAAATATCATAAAAATGAATATTCTTCCCAGAGCCATATTCAAATTTAATACAATACCCATCAAAGTTCCACAAAGCTTCTTTAAGAGAATAGAACAAACACTACAATCATTTATCTGGAACCTGAAAACACCTAGAATTGCCAAAAACATCTTAAGGAAAAGAAACAGAAATGGAGGCATCACACTCCCAGACCTTAAACTATATTATAAAGCCATCATCATCAAAACAGCATGGTACTGGAACAAAAATAGGCACACAGACCAGTGGAACAGAATTGAAAGCCCAGAAGTAAATCCCCACACCTATAGACATCGAATCTTTGATAAGGGGGCCCAAAGGATTAAATGGAAGAAGGAGGCTCTCTTCAATAAATGGTGCTGGGAAAACTGGGTTATAACTTCCAGAAGAATTAAATTGAACCACTTTATCTCACCAGAAACAAATATCAACTCCAAATGGATCTAGGACCTGGATGTCAGACCAGAAACAATCAAATACTTAGAGGAAAACATTGGTAAAACACTTTCCCACCTACACCTCAAGGACATCTTTGATGAATCAAACCCAATTGCAAGGAAGACTAAAGCAGAAACAAACCAATGGGACTACATTAAATTGAAAAGCTTCTGCACAGCCAAAGAAACTATTAAACAAAAGAGACCCCTCACAGAATGGGAGATCTTCACATGCCATACATCAGACAAGAAACTAATTACCAAAATATATAAAGAGCTCAGCAAACTTAGCACCAAAAAAGCAAATGACCCCATCCAAAAATGGGCAGAGGATATGAACAAACCATTCACCTCAGAGGAGATCCAAAAGGCTAGCAAACATATGAAAAACTGCTCTAGGTCACTGATTGTCAGAGAAATGCAAATTAGGACAACACTAAAATACCACCTCACTCCTGTAAGAATGGCATACATCAAAAAGGACAGCAGCAACAAATGCTAGAGAGGTTGTGGGGGCAGTGGAACCCTTTTACAAAAAATTATATCATTTTCAGGAAGTCCCAGAGATAGTTTATTTACCTTTATTTTTTCAAATTCATTAGCTTTTGTCTTCCATATTTCACATATGAGTGAGAACATCCTGTGGTTGCTCTTCACCTCTTTACTACTTCACTTATCATAATCACTTCAAGTTCTAGTCACTTGGTTCCAAATGATACAATTTGGTCTTTATGATTGGAGAGTAGTATTTCACTTATGTCTAAGTTCAAATCAAGCCCTTCAAGTGGTAAGGGGAAAATGTAAAGTTCAATACCAGAAAAATTATAGTGCCTTCTATGTGAGGCTCTTGTGTTCTCCTTAATATAAGACAGAAACTGTATCAGTTCAGTTTAGCCACAATAAGAAAACCACACCACCGAGATAAACATGAGTTACTCTCAAGATATATCCATTACTCACTAGATTGGAGATCAAATAGAAAGGATGAACGTCACTGGAAACTGTGTCTCTTATCTAGGTACATTGGTCTCAAACAGTGACAAACAGTGACTGGAACCCTGGATATTTGACTGTAGACTCAAAGACCTCGGAGTTAAATCTCCGTGGCAATATACTTGTTAACTGTGCCAGTTTGTAAAATGGGCAGTGCTCTTGGGCTGTCAACTTAGGAAGGTACCAAAATTACATATGTATTATACATACATATACATGCACATACATACACACATATATACATGTCCATGCAAATGATGAACCAATATATGTTACATATGTGTTTATTTTTATTTATATGTATTTATTTACTATTTTATATGCTGTTGCCAGTATAGAAAAAGCAATACATGAGGAACTTTCTTTAGAGATTGGTTTTATATTTTATAATGCTGTGTTTTTGATGTCTTCTGTTAGATGAAGTCAGAACATTGTACTTTTCTTCCATAGAACATTTTACTAGAGCTGAATTTCTTCTTTATTATATTAAATTAGTGCATGCTGTTCTTTCTTATCTATGTAATCGCACATAAGTTAAAATGGCCATACAAAGAAAGAAAAAAATAACATGAATTATCAGTATTATTAATACAGCATTAACATAACCATGTTTCTTATCCACAGCTCTTCTCAGAATAGGAGGATGTGGGCCACTGTCGATACTGCCTCCATTGCCTGGTAGCTGGCAGTTGGGTGGGTCCCAACCAGTGTTGCAATGACAGTGTTGCCTATTGTTGCAGACTCCACTCATATTGCAGTAGACAGGTGAGCAGATACTGTCAAAACTTGACACATGGATACATTTCCTTTCAATGCAGATGTGCTCCACCCCACACTCTGTACCATCTTCCACATCACCAATATCCGGAATGGTCATCCCCACATGGTAATCAGTGCCCCAGCAAGTGATGTCATTGAACTGAGTCCAATGCACAGTACTGTGATCTTTCAGATGTGGAATTTTTGTGACATTTTCACATTGAAGTCTTCCACACAGGGTATCAGAGATAGAACATTGTATATACCGATAGTCACGAAATCCACAGTGACCAAAACGGTCACCTTGGATGTTTATTTCCATATAGCATCTGAGATCTGCACTCCTGGACCCATTGCCAAAAATTTTCCTGCACTGTTCATCACGATTATTGCATTTCTTCTCATAGCAGTAACTGCCACCTGTGCATGGCGTTCCATCCTGCACATACATGTCTTCTGGACAATGATAGGATATCCCATCGCACCACTCTGGGAGGTCACATTCATTTTCCTGTTTTCTGCACTCTGTGCCTGATGGTAAGAACTGGCAGCCTTTGCAACAAAGCCCAGAAGCACAAACAGCATCAGGTGTCAGAGTGCAATTTGACTGACAACATGGATTTTCTTCACATAACTTTAAGGAGCCACAGTCACACTCCTCTTCATCCTCAATCAGGCTATTCCCACAGCGTGGGTACTTGGGGATCTTATCTGGTTGTGATGGACTGTGCAAACACTTCAATTCTGCAATGAGATGATTCCAAAACCTGATATAACTACAGTTGCTGAATCTGGTTGCTAATGCTTTGCTTGGATTCATTATGCAATGTCCTTTTCCACATGTGCATGTGTCATTATCATGTCCCATGCCTAGACTGTGACCAAGCTCATGTGAGACAGTAAAAGCAAATTCTTGCAGTTTGTCATTGACAAAATTCTCAACTCCACAATTACTATAACTATGGCACACCCCTGCTACATAGGCTAAGGCACTGGTGCCAGACAATACTTGCTTTATGAAAAGGTGTGCAACATGATGTGGCAAGCGGAAAGTAAAACTGCTTTTCTTCCATTTGCAAAATTCCGACAAGAGCATGATCATATTATTTGCATGAAGATGATTTTCGTCAGTCCAGATTTCAATTCCAATTAAAATTATCTCTATATCCAGTGATTTTAGAAAGAAATCTATTCCGTTCATAACAATACATATATCAATGTATACATTTGAGGCATTGCTCTCACTATGAAGATACCGGTTGTGATCCACCACCACTGCCAGTTCTAAATACCGCTTTTCAGACCACCAGCCTTCATACCCACTCTGCATCAAAGTGGAATTTACTCTTTTCAGGGACTTTAGTTGTTGTTCTATTTCTTCATCTGTCAACCCACATCTCATGGATGGGGAAATATCCTCAGTGTCCATCCTATATATCAGATGTTCAAATGTGTTAGGACGATTCTGGGGTTTGATTTCATAAGTAATATCATGTATCTGGAACATTCCTCTAAAACCACCAAAACAGCTACTCAGGGCCACAAGGGACTCTGGGTCTCCCTCCACATATCCATTGTAGAAGCAACCATGCTGGACAAAGGGCTCGTCCTCGAGGAGAGCACCCTGGTCTGTGTAGGTGAACACTGGCATATTTCTAGCCAGCAAATGCTTGTTGACTTTCATGTGGAAGATGTGTGTCTTGCCTCCAAAATGCAAACTGTAAGAGATCCAGCCTGGGGGCCTCATGCTTTCATAAGTACCTGTTATCCTCAAGGGTGTCACCACTTCTGGGAGACCTTGATATCTGGAGTACACAAGTTGGCACTGCCATCCACAATGGAACAGAAAGACCCTCAGCCAGAGCATTAGGGGTGTGTAATTCACATGAACTAGGACTTTAGCCACAGCCATTATGGAGCCAGTGTTTGGAACGATTGGTGACAGCAATAGAGGTTAGGGCAGGAAGCATCACTCTTCTGTCTCCTCTGTGAGAAGGCTGTGTGCAGTGTTGACTTTGAATGATCTTCCTCTGGGTGTAGTGTCAGACCAGCAAAATGGCTACCCTAAAAATAATACAAAGAAAAAAAAAGGCAGAGACTGGAGTGTGATTATGAAAGATCCAAGGCATAAGAGGAAGCCAAAGTAATTTGATAAATAGAATTATCATTTGGCTTAAGACATGAATGATTGTACTTCATTTCATTTAGTCTGAAATCATGTTGAAATAGAGTGATACTATGAGTGTGACAATAAATGACAAGTTGACATTTATTGAACAGAGATGAAGGGCACTTATGTTATGTTGCACTCTTATTATTTAAATATATTAGCATGTATGAGCATTTCCACAGCCAATATATATATATATATTCTCACCAGGATTAGTGCATGCACAATGTATGCACAAGTCCTGGATGCCATTTGTTTCCGTATTTCTTTCTTGCTCATCACTTGTTTCTTTTTAAAAATAAAAATGGAGAGAAGTGGGTATGGGGGTGGGCAGAGATACTTGCAACACTGTTTCACTTCTTGTGAATGGACCTCCTGTAGGTGCAACCTGGGAGCTTGAGTGTGGGTCTTTGTGTTTGGCCATACATGCACTCTTACCAGATATGCCAATGCCTGTGCCCAAAACAGTCTGGTCTTGATGGAATGGTAATAATTGGTCCTGCTTAGAGGATGGTCTCTTGGTCTATATATAACTATGTGGTAAAAATAATAGTTTTCCTTTTAATTTTTGAAAGATTAATTACATATTTCCATTAGTAGTAAGGGATAAAACTATATACATATAACACAATTTTCCCATTTTTATAAAATAATCTTCTAAAAATTATAACATCCTAATTACCTTCTGAAATCATTTTAACTTGTGGTATTGCAATAGTAAGGTAGCAGTTTATTTTTATAAGTTTTTTTTTTCCCTTGTGGAGTTAGGCCTCTGTATGTACACATTTCAATTTTAGCAGGCAATTTTTTTCCCTGTTTTTCATTGAGAGGTATGTAGCTAGATAAGATAAGATAGAAAGAGAAAATGTGCAAGTTTCCTCCAGTGGCATAGGAAATTGCTCCTCTTAGACCCTGGATTCAATTCTACTTAAATCTTTTTTTTTTTGCTTTTCTCCATATTGTTTCATCACTTTTCTTTGTGATTATTTTCTAGTCAATGATGGTATATTTTTTTCCTCAAGAGTGACAACAATATCTGCTTATTTATATTATCAAAAAGCATGTCATCCTATTCAATCTACTTAACCATCAATTTCCATTAACCCAACAATTTCCATTCTCAGAATCCCAGTAGGACAAACAGACCTGACATCTGCTGATGCTGAACTTGGATTACCAAACCCACTTCCAAATAATTAAACTGGTAATCATCTCATTCAATCATTCTTAGTCTTACACCAACTGCTGAACCAATCCTGTGCAAATTTGAAAGACTGACCATCAGATTTAACTATTAATGTTTATACAAAAATAATTTTATTCACAAAGTTTTTCTATAATGTTTATTTTACAAAACTAAATATACTAGTAATAAAATAAGGTTATTTCAGTTCTAGAACTTATTTACAGCAAAATTTATCCGTTGACCCATTGTCACTACCTATATCATATCACCTTGACTGTTTTCTTACATAGAAAACATAAACCACAACTTTTAAACTACATCAAAATCTTATTTTCAAATAACCAAGTCCATGAAGGAATCAATTTAATTTTAATTTGATAGTTTTGGAAAAACTTAACTTTTTTTTTTTTCACAACAAAAAACATAACAGAAGAAACACCAAAACACTTCTCAGCTCTTACATATGGTAATGCCTAGTACCAAATCTGGGCCCAACAAATCCAGTTTCCGAACACTGAGGTATCTCATTAAAACTCAACTTATTCCCACTCAATTTTTTTTTGTCTCAAGTTTAAAACAAATTAGAATGATCTTTTATTCTTGCTTTCAAAACTGCCTTATCAAACTTTCAAAAAAAATCTGTGAAAATAAAAGGGTATCCTTAGAGGAATAAAAATATTTAGAAATATTGAGTAGCTTGATGCTTTATCTGAAATGATTAACTCATAAAGACATTTATTGCAGCCATTTTACTTTTCTTTTGTCCCACATTATTTCTAAACTCTCAGTCTATACATTTCCTCAACATGACATAGAACAATTAGCTATTTTAAAATCTATTATTTTTAAGTTAACACTTAATTTTGAAATTCAGCAGTGATAGTTTAATTACAAAGCCAGAAATTTTTTTTATGATGAGTATATTTAATATTCTCATATGATCCCTCTGCTTTGGTGTTGCAGATAATTGGTAGAGGTCTTGTTTTAAGCTGATTTTTGGTAGTATCTAATGATTTACTAGCATGAAGTTGAGTTGATGAAATGCCAAGTTTCCAAAAGAAGAAAGTACTGTCAATAAATTTTGTTTTGAGAAAAATATTTCTATATTGTGGGTATAGTCTTAGCATACTGATCTGCTCTCCAAGTATCTTCTGATATGTACATTATTAATTACTTGTAGCTATTGTGATGGAAAGAAATTATTTGTAAATCATGTAATGTGGTTGAGAAATATTAATTGATATAAATAAATCCTTCAGAATTCATTTCTGGAATCAAAGCTTGTAAACAACTAATAGGAAAATGAACTTCAAGTATATGTGAACTAGACTTCACTTGTCCTTATAACACTATTTTGTGCAATGAATGCAGGGACACACCTCCTGAGAGAATATACCATTTTCATTCATGATGTGACATAGTATGAGTACCTACAAAACTTCAAAGGAGACTGTCAGATACTATTTTTTTACATTTTTTTCATCTTCTGACAATTTCATCAAATTTATAAATCTCTGTACCCTAGTAACGACTCCCCTCTTTATGCTTATAACCTAGTTTACTATTTTTCAATCTATAAGAAGCAATCCATTTAAAATATAATTTTTCAGCTCTCAAGTAAATTAGCATGGGGTTAGACACAATGAAGATTACAGACCCTCAAGATCTGAAAAACTGACAGTTGTGTTTTGTTTGTGTTTGTTCATGTGTACACTAGTACACCTGTTTTTCCCATATAGAGAGATTAGTTCTTAAATCACTTACCAGCAGAAGTATGAATCCTTCTCATGGTATTTTCTCACTATAACCCTGTCATAGAGAGTTCATACAACCAGTGTCTATGAATAAAGATGTTGACATTTTTACATAATAAAAAAAAAACTAGCTCCTTTTCCTTTCATCTCTCATCTTATTATGATCTAGTTTAACTTCTTAGCAACAAGACTTAACAATTCTATAGACCATGGCAACTGGCTAGTGGTTCTCCTAACTCTGACTTCACTGCCTTCATAAAACTATATCATTCTACCCATTCATAAAATAAATTATAACTTTACCTGTAGTACTGTGTATTCCATAATTACGGTATAAATACTTTGGTTTCAGCACTGCCAATACAATCATAGTTTTGTTTTGTTTTTTGTCATCGACATTGAATGGTAGTGTAGACCACATGAAATTTTTCATATTACATGGAGAGATTTACCATTATTTAAACTGATTTTCTGGAAAACCATAATTAGTGGACAGGAACGTGGTATTGATAGAGCAAGGAACCTGAATGGAGAGGATCCTGGTTTGATCCTTGGTGCTACACATACCAGTCTGGGGTTCTCTGGATTCTCACTCTTGCTCTCTCTCTCACTTACTATAGGAAACTCTATCGCATATGAAATAAACAAATAAAATAAACATTAAAATTGAATCCATTCTCAGTAATTATACATTAATTTATTTAATGAAATTTATCTATATTGAGCTATATAGCACATTTGATTTACATATGCTTAAGGTCCTTAACAAGGATGTTACATATATTATGAAATGATTACCACAAAAATTGAGTTAATATCCAACATCTATTTAAATCCATAAAATTAATTTAATTTTCCTTATAATGGTAACTCTTAGGATCTCCTCTATAATTTTTATATAACCTTCTTCCAGATTGTGACAAAACTCTATGCCTTACATTCTTAGTAGTTACAATAAAAATGCAAGTTTATGTAAGCAGATCCTTTGCTTTTTTTACTAAAAAAAAAAAAGTTTCAAGTTACCATGATTAACTACCCTGGTTGAGGCTCCCTGTCCCCACCTGAAGGGAGGAAACTTCAAATAGGTGAAGCTGTTTTTCAGGTGTCTCTCTTTGTCTCACCCTTTCTTTTCTTTTCTTTTCTTTTCTTTTCTTTTCTTTTCTTTTCTTTTCTTTTTATTTAAGAAAGGATAAATTAACAAAACCATAGGGTAGGGGGGTACAACTCCACACAATTCCCACCACCCAATCTCCATATCCCATCACCTCCCCTGATAGTTTTCCCATTCTCTATCCCTCTGGGAGAATCGACCCAGGGTCATTGTGGGTTGTAGAAGGTGGAAGGTCTGGCTTCTGTAATTGCTTCCCTGCTGAACATGGGCGTTGACTGGTCAGTCCATACTACCAGTCTGCCTCTCTTTTTCCCTAGTAAGGTGTGTCTCTGGGGAAACTGAGCTCCAGGACACATTGGTGGGGTCTTCAGTCCAGGGAAGCCTGGCTGGCATCCTGATGACATCTGGAACCTGGTGATGCAAACTCTAGTGTACTTCTGCTTTCAGGTATATATTTTGCACTAGTTTATGGATACGTGTGAAGATATGCTCTCTCTCACAGAAACTGGTGTATATCTAGGTTTTGGGACTTTGTCAGAAAGTGAGCCACCTGAGATGGAATTAGAGTATACTATGAAAGGAAAGGTCTCACCTGAGTAATGAAGCTGAAGGGTTGTCATTCCACACGTGAAGTCTCTGGACACAGTCTGAAGTGAAGCATGTTGAGGTGGCAATCGTGTTGATTAGGTTGTGATCGGCAGATGCAATATTATTTGATATGGATTGGGAGAGGCATACGGGAAAGTGGGCCCTATCCAAGGGTTCCAGGACTGGGGGAAGTGGAGGCTCTGTAGTAGAGATGTGAGGTTTCTGCTTTCTTAGGGTTCCAAAAGACAATCGATAGTTAATGTTATCATCACATTATTTGGTAATTGGGTTAACTTTGAAAAGTCCTTTTGTTATGGTTTGCTATACAGTACCCAGTATCTTGTATATAGCTGTGCTATTGGTTGCTTCTGATCTACTTGGTTTAGGGTTTTGAAAGAGTCCGCATATCAAATACACAGCCTATATATTAAAAAGCTTCAGTTTGTGTTTTAAAAACTTTGAGACATACAATTAATTTTCCCCCTCTCATATTAGTTAACTAGTGATTTATATGACTAAATTTACTAAGAGTATACATAAACACCATTCCCACCACCGAAAGACTGAAGAAGACATCCAGAAATCACTCCCCTTCACTGTTTCAGCAAAATCAATAAAATACCTAGGAATAAAGTTGACCAAAGAAGTGAAAGACTTGTATAATGAAAACTATGGGTCGCTACTCAAGGAAATAGAAACTGATACCAAGAAATGGAAAGATATCCCATGCTCATGGATTGGAAGAATAAATATCATAAAAATGAATATTCTTCCCAGAGCCATATTCAAATTTAATAAAATACCCATCAAAGTTCCACCAAGCTTCTTTAAGAGAATAGAACAAACACTACAATCATTTATCTGGAACCTGAAAACACCTAGAATTGCCAAAAACATCTTAAGGAAAAGAAACAGAAATGGAGGCATCACACTCCCAGACCTTAAACTATAAAGCCATCATCATCAAAACAGCATGGTACTGGAACAAAAATAGGCACACAGAACAGTGGAACAGAATTGAAAGCCCAGAAGTAAATCCCCACACCTATGGACATCGAATCTTTGATAAGGGGGCCCAAAGGATTAAATGGAAGAAGGAGGCTCTCTTCAATAAATGGTGCTGGGAAAACTGGGTTGTAACTTCCAGAAGAATTAAATTGAACCACTTTATCTCACCAGAAACAAATATCAACTCCAAATGGATCTAGGACCTGGATGTCAGACCAGAAACAATCAAATACTTAGAGGAAAACATTGGTAAAACACTTTCCCACCTACACCTCAAGGACATCTTTGATGAATCAAACCCAATTGCAAGGAAGACTAACGTGGAAACAAACCAATCGGACTACATCAAATTGAAAAGCTTCTGCACATCCAAAGAAACTATTAAACAAACAAAGAGACCCCTCACAGAATGGGAGAACATCTTCATATGCTATATATCAGACAAGAAACTAATTACCAAAATATATAAAGAGCTCAGCAAACTTAGCACCAAAAAAGCAAATGACCCCATCCAAAAATGGGCAGAGGATATGAACAAAACATTCACCTCAGAGGAGATCCAAAAGGCTAAAAAACATATGGAAAACTGCTCTAGGTCACTGATTGTCAGAGAAATGCAAATTAAGACAACACTAAGATACCACCTCACTCCTGTAAGAATGGCATACATCAAAAAGGACAGCAGCAACAAATGCTGGAGAGGTTGTGGGGACAGAGGAACTCTTTTACATTGCTGGTGGGAATGTAAATTGGTACAGTCTCTGTGGAGAGCAGTCTGGAAAACTCTCACAGGGCTAGACATGGACCTTCCATATGACCCAGTAATTCCTCTCCTGGGGTTATACCCCAAGGACTCCATAACACCCAACCAAAAAGTGGTGTGTATTCCTATGTTCATAGCAGCACAATTCATAATGTCTCACCCTTTCTACCTTTTGTTTTCCTCTCTAAATTTCCTCTGCCTCTATTTAAAAAATGTAAGGAAAGGATAAAGAGAATGAGAGAGAAAAAGAAAGAAAGGAAGGAAGGTAGAAGAGGAAGAGAGAAAGGAAAAGGAAAAAAAGAGAAAAAATGGCTGTAAGAACTAGTGCATTTATCATTTTGGAATCAAGCCCTAGCAATAACTTTAGTGTTTTCTAAAAAAAAGAAAGAAAAAAAAGATAAATGAAACTGAAAATAAGAAATATAGAATAAAAGAAAGTAGTAGAAGTAAGAAAAAATTAAGATAGGGCTTGCAAAATAGCTCACTTGGATAGTGATACTGTTTTCTCATACCCACAGCCCAGGTTCCATCCAGACCCCCAGCACACTGAAGGAAGCTTCAGTGATGTAGTATCTTTATAAATCTGTCTCTCAGTTTCTACCTGAAAAAAAAAATCAGAACAAAGCAATGAAGCCCTGACAAAGAACATCAAAATAAAGAAAAAATAATAAAATAGACTAAGAGGTACAGAAGAAAAAAGTCTCAACTCTGAGCATCTTTACCAGATACCTGGGTTCTAAATAAGATTAGCTGAAAAGCACAGCTACACCACATGTTACCAGTAAAGTAAAAGTTTTTTTTCCAGCATTTAATAGCCACTTAACTGCCAGAAAAATATGAAACAAAAGAAACATGCCACTAGAAGAGCACTTTGAGTTGACACTACAGTGGCAGCTTGAGAGGGGCCTGTTGATTGTTTCTGCAGTTGTAGTCACCATGCAAAGTTGTATTCTGGGTCTGAGATGGGCCTGCTGAGTTCATAGGTATATGCTTGTATTAGAATCCCAGGAAATTTCCAGGATATATTGTAGAAAACTAAAGTGACTAGATTCTAGCACTCCTATCTGCTACAGCATATCGTTTACCTATTGTTGTTGTCCTTGCTGCTGTTTTTTTTTGTTTGTTTGTTTGTCTGTTTGTTTGTTTCAAGAATTAAACCCAGGGCCACAGGTGCAAAAATGCATTGCATTCCTGTACTTACTTATGGAATATATGCAAAAGAAAGTAAAAAAAAATATGTCATTCCTAGTAGTGCAAAAATACATAGGATTACATTTAACCAAATAAGTGAAACATTGGTACAGCAAAAATAAGACATAATTGAAAGTAATTCTAGAAGACAGTCATCAATAGAAAGGTAATCTGTGTTCGTGAATCAGATTAATTAATGTAGTTAAACTACCCTTTGGATCATAACAATTGTATACAGTTAATATAACTTCTGTCAGCATTTCAGCTGCAGTATTTACAGAAACAGAAAATGCAAACTTAAAGTTTTCATGGAACTACAAAAGACCCCAATATCCAAAGAAATTCTGGGAAGGAAAAAAGAAAGTTGACATCTCAAAAATCCTAAATCCAAACTATCTTACAAAACTTAAAATCAAATCAACTTTGTTACAGTTTTGATTATTAACATCAATGTAATATCACTGAGGGTAGCTACAAACTTTCTGCTCTCTTCAAAATGTACTGTGGAATACTGAAAATTTGACTCCTTGTCCTCTACAAATCTTGTTCATTACATTCACCTGTGCTCCCTGTATAGTTGCTCAGACTCACCTGACATGCTGCTCTCTGAAGTCCTTGAATTCTTGAGATTTTATGCTTCTGAGGAAGATCCACTCTACCCACAGTAGTTTCTCTTGTGAACCCATCAGTGTGCCATACTTTATATCCCTACTTAATTTTACATAGTCTTTAATTAGTATTTGCTTATCTTTGTAGGTTATAAGCTCCAGGAAAGAACATGGTTTATTATTTTTGTTCACAACTATTCATAGTGACTGTATAATACTTGGTACAAATCCAATGCTCAATAAAAGTTTTTCTAATCCAAGGAATGAATGGACATCATTAGCTGACAAGAAAGTAGGATGCTATTTGTAAAGTTTTCTCTCGCCATAGGATCAATCTGAGAAAGCAATTATGACTGAACTGTTTCAAAATCCTATTTTCCTCAAACATTTGCTCACTCAATTAACCTGCAGCCAGTGACTAATTGATACTGGGACACTGAGCTGGAATAATAAATATCATTCCTACTGCCTCATGAAATTTACTCAGTGGTAAAATTCATTTTCTAGAAATACCTGTGTAGATAGATCCATTCTATGCTCTGTACAAAAAATGGATCCTTCCTTAACTTCCATATGTACATATTCAACTTTCTTCTTCTTAACACTTTTCTTTCAGAGAATGATTTTGAAAGAGCAACTCACATAGAGTCTCCACCGCAGACTTGACTTCAGGATCTTGATATAAAGTGTATTAAACTATAGAGTATAAAATATTTTCTTATTTGAAGAAGTAAATGATTATATATATATGTGTATATATATATATATATATATTCTGAGCCATATATATATAGATATATATATATATGGCTCAGAATGTCTGCTCTATAGGTGTGACCATCTAACTACCAGTGGAAGCAGGAGTTTTGATTTGGATTGAAATATCATTAGGAATTTCTCATGAAAACCATAAATACAATGTCTGCTACTCTGTAATAATTCTTCTTTTTTAAATTTCTAAAATGAAAATATAGACAAGACCATAGAATAAGGGGGGTGCAATTCCACAAAATGCCTACTACCAGAGCTCTCCATATTCTATCTCCTCTCTTGAAAGCTTCCCTATTCTTTAGCCCACTGGGAGTATGAACTCAGGGTCATTATGAGGTGCAGAAGATGAAAGGTCTGGCTTCTGTAATTGCTTCTCTGCTGGACATTTTCATTTGTAGGTCCATCCATACTCCTACCCTATCTCCATCTTTCCCTAGTAGGGCAGGGCTTTGGAGAGGTGGGGTTCCAGGACACATTGCTGAGGTAGTCTTCCCAGGGAAGTCAGATTGGCATCGTGGTAGCTTCTGCAACTTGGTGGCTGAAAAAGCATTAATATATATAACAGAACAAATTGTTTAGCAATCAGGAACTGAAAGGCAAGAATATAGCAATGAGATTTGTGGGTCTCCATTTTGGAAAAACCTAGTAAGTCTATTTGAAGTATATTCCAAGTGGCCCATGACTAAACTAATTTTTACCTGATCCTGACAGCTAACATGTAGCTGGACCAAAGGTATGGTCTAGGGAGATAGCATCAGAGTTGGAAATAGGGCTAGAAAGCTGTATTAGGGAAGAGAATAGCTCCCAAATATGAGAAAGGTATATAAATATTGCTAACTGTAAGCCCCATCAATTTGATCAGGGACCTGTATTCATTGCAGAAGCCTGTGTAACTTCTGCATCCTTGTAGGTCTGATCTTGCAATGTGTGGTCATGGTTTAGAATATTCTAGGCTGCACTAATTTCAGGACCCATCTTCCTCAAGTGGTAGAGTATGTTGGCCCAGCCTCCCTTCGAAGAATGGCAACCCCTGCCTTTGTTGATACATATTGAGGGCAAGGTCTTATAGGAGCCCACAAAGGGGTACACTATGTTGTTCCTGATGGAGATGACCAGTGACAGTGAAGAGAGGAATCTATTAGAAGTCTAGGCCCATAATGTCTGTGTGGGAATCCCAGGATTCCCTGACTAGGGACCCAGGTGATGGGATAGCCTGGTAGTAACCAAAAGAGCCGTTAGTAAAGTATTCTGGTCTCTTGCCCTTATCTAGCTTGTATAGTCCTTACTTTGTCTAACAAGATTAGCCTTGGAGTGAATGAGACAAGTGGAATAGGAAGTAGTTGAGGAAGGTATCTAGGTCTAAGTAGAAGCTATTTTTTAAATTTTCATTATTGGGGGATTAATGGTTTATAGTCAATAGTAAAATATAGTAGTTTGTACATATAACATTTCCACATAATACAACCCCCACTAGGTCCTCCTCTGCCATTGTGTTCCAGGACCTGAACCCTTTCCCCCACCTGAGTCTTTTAATTTGGTGCAATACACAAACTCCAGTCCAAGTTCTGTCAAGTGTATTCCTTTCTGATCTTGTTTTTCAACTTCTATGAATGAGACCATTCCATATTCATCTTTTTGCCTAGTAGGAGCTATTTGATTAAGTACTTTATGTTGTCTTTTTTAGGTCTTTCTACTTACTTGCTGCACTTATTGCAAACTATTGTGCACTTTTACTTTAAAGTATATATATATATTTCCTCCTATGTTCATAGCAGCACAATTCATAATAGCTAAAACCTGGAAGCAACCCAGGTGCCCAACAACAAATGAGTGGCTGAGAAAGCTGTGGTATATATACACAATGGAATACTATGCAGCTATCAAGAACAATGAACCCACCTTCTCTGACCCATCTTGGACAGAGCTAGAAGGAATTATGTTAAGTGAGCTGAATCAGAAAGATAAAGATGAGTATGGGATGATCCCACTCATCAACAGAAGTTGAGTAAGAAGATCTGAAAGGGAAACTAAAAGCAGGACCTGACCAAATTGTAAGTAGGGAACGAAAGTAAAAACCCTGTGGTGAGGGGTAGACATGCAGCTTCCTGGGCCAGTGGGGGGTGGGAGTGGGTGGGAGGGATGGTTCACAGTCTTTTGGTGGTGGGAATGGTGTTTATGTACACTCCTAGTAAAATGTAGTCATATAAATCACTAGTTAATTAATATGAGAGGGGAAAAATCAATTGTATGTCTCGAAGTTTTAAAACACAAAAAAGCTTTTTAATATATAGGCTGTGTATTTGATATGCGGACTCTCTCAAAAGCCTAGACCAAGTAGATCAGAAGCAACCAATAGCACAGCTATATACAAGATACCGGGTACTGTATAGCAAACCATAACAAAAGGACTTTTCAAAGTTAACCCAATTACCAAATAATGTGATGATAACATTAACTATCGATTGTCTTTTTGAACCCTAAGACATCAGGAACCTCACATCTCCACTATAGAGCCTCTACTTCCCCTAGTCCTGGAACCCTTGGATAGGGCCCACTTTCCCGTATGCCTCTCCCAATCCATATCAAATAATATTGCATCTGCCAATCGCAACCTAATCAATGCAACGATGGCCACTTCAACATGCTTCACTTCAGACTGTGTCCAGAGACTTCACGTGTGGAATGACAACCATTCAGCTTCATTACTCGGGTGAGACCTTTCCTTTCATAGTATACTCTAATTCCACCTCAGGTGGTTCACTTTCTGACAAAGTCCCAAAACCTAGATATACACCAGTTTCTGTGAGAGAGAGCATAGGTTCACACGTATCCATAAACTACTGCAAAATATCTACCTGAAAGCAGAAGTACACTAGAGTTTGCAGTGAGTATCCCCCTAACACTAACTCTCCACTATTCCAAGCTTTGGGTCCATGATTGCTCAATAATTTGTTTGGCTTTGTATGTTAACTCTCTTTTCAGCCACCAGGTTCCAGATGTCACCAGCATGCTGGCCAGGCTTCCCTGGACTGAAGACCCCACCAATGTGTCCTGGAGCTTCGCTTCCCCAGAGACCCATCCTACTAGGGAAAGAGAGAAGCAGACTGGGAGTATGGACCGATTAGTCAACGTCCATGTTCAGCGGGGAAGCAATTACAGAAGCCAGACCTTCCACCTTCTACAACCCACAATGACCCTGGGTCCATGCTCCCAGAGCGACAGAGAGTGGGAAAGCTATCAGGGGAGGTGATGGGATATGGAGATTGGGTGGTTCGAATTGTGTGTAGTTTTACCCCTCCACCCTATGGTTTTGTTAATTAATCCTTTCTTAAATAATAAAAAAAAAAAGTATATATATTTCCCCTAACTTTTGGATACATGAGCACATATGCCCTACCTCATTGGCCCTGGTCTATATCTAGGTTCTGAGGCTTTGTTAGGAAGTACACCACCCAAAATATAATTAAAGAGTCCTGTAAGTTAGGAAAGGCCTCATAAGGTTAATGGAGCTGTAAGACTGACATAACATGGCTGGTGTCTCTGTATATAATCTAAAGTAAAACATGTTAAAGTGGTACTGGTTGTATTAATTAGGTTGAGATCAGCATATGCAGCATCAATTGCTATGGATAGAGGAAAGCATACAGGAAAGTGAGCCCCACCCCAGAGGCTCCAGGACTGGGAGAAATATGGGTTTTGTAGAGAACAGGGAAAGTTCCTGTTGTCTTAGGGTTTAAGAAGACAATAGATAGTTATTATTATAACCAAGATATTTGGAAATTTGATTGACTTTGAAAATCCCATTGTTAAAATTTGCTGTATCATACAAGACCTGACCATAATTTCTGTCATTTAATGTTATTTATGTATACAGCTGTGTTTTCTATAGTGACAAAAGCATTTACTTCTGGTCTCCCAAGTCTAAGACTATAAATGATTCAATATTTCAAAGAAAGTCATTATTAGAAGTGTTTTAAAAATTTAAGCCCACTGTTAAAATTCAATCAGGTTACCAATTTGAACCCCTACATGCTTAAATTGAAGAACTATATACTCATAGCTGGATCTATGCATCAAAAAATTCAATACATTAAGTTTATGTTTCCCCTCATATATATTAAATAGTGGTTTATAAGACTATAAGTTAATTGGGAGTATATATTGACACCATTTTATCCACCAAAATCTATGTCCCTACCTCCAACCCCACCCCCATAAAGTTGAAAATCTCACCCTCCACCCAGAGATTTTTACTTTGGTGCCCTATACCAAACACAGTCAAATTCTGCTTTGCAGTTCCCTTTCTACTCTTCTTTCTCAACTTCTGTTTATGAGTGGGATCATCCCATACTCATCTTTGTCTTTCTGACTTACCTCTCTTAACAAAATTTCATCTAGCTCCATCCAAGTTGGGTCAGAGAAGATGGGTTCATTATTTTTAATAGCCAAGTAGTATTCCATTGAGTATATATACCACAACTTTCTAGGCCATTCATCTGTTGTTGGACACCTGGACTACTTCCAGGTTTCAGCTATTATGAACCATGCTGCTATGAACATAGGTGTATAAATATCTTTTTGCTTGGGTGTTATGGAGTCCTTAGGATATATACTTAGAAGAGGAATTGCTGTGTTGTATGGAAGATCCGTTTCTAGCCTTGTAAAAGTTCTCCAGACTGCTCTCCACAGAGATTTGATCAATATATATTCCCACCAGCAATGCAGGAGGATTCCTGTGTCCCCACAACCTCTCCAACATTTGTTGCATCTTTGATGTATGACATTATCATAGGAGTAAGGTGGTATGTCACTGTCGTCTTTATTTGCATTTGTCTGGCAATAAATTACTTGGAACAATTTTTTAAGTATTTTATTTATTTATTTATTTATTTATTTTTGAGAGAGATGCAGAGAGAGAAAGACACAAAGAGAAACACCAGAGCACTCCTCAGCTCTGGTTTATAGTGGTTGGGGGACTGAACCTGGGACTTTAAAGCCTCAGGCATGAGAATCTCTTTGCATAACAATTATGCTGTCTACCCCTGTGACTTGGAAGAATTTTTCATATGTTTATTTGGTCTTTTGGATCTCTTCTATGGTGAACATTCTATTTATATCCTCTGCCTATTTTTGGATGGGATCATTTGTTTTCTTGTGGCTGACTTTGGTGAGATCTTTATATATTTTGGTTATTAGCCTCTTGCTTGATGCATGGCATGAAAAAAAATCTCCCATTCTATAAGCAGTCTCATCATTTGGTCATGTTTCTTTTTGCTGTGCAGAAGCTTTTCAGTTTGATGCAGTCCTATTCATTTAGTCAAAAGTGGGTTTGTGTAATCAAAGATGCACTTGAGGTTTAGATGGGAAATTGTTCCACCAATATTTTCCTCTAAGTATTTGATGGTTTTTGGCCTAATATCCCGGTCCTTGATCCTTTGGGCTTGACTTTTATTTCTGGTGAAATAAAGTGGTTCAATTTCATGCTTTTGCATGTTTCAACCCAGTTTTCCCAACACTATTTATTGAAGTGACACTCTTTCCTCCATTTTATAATTTGGGCCTTGTTATCAAAAATTAGATGTCTATAGCTGTGGTTTAATTCTGTACTTTCAGTTCTGTTCCACTGGTTTGTGAATCTATTTTTGTTCTAGTACCAGGATGTTTTGATGATGATGCCCTTATATATAGTTGGAAATCTGGAGTATGATGCCTCCATTTCTGCTACTTTTCCTCAAAGACTGCTTTTGCAATTCTAGGTGTTTTCTGGTTCCAGATAAATGATTATAATTTTGTTCTATTTTCTTAAAGAAACTTGGTTGAACTTTGATGGGTACCACATTAATTTTGTATATATTTCTGGGTAGAATATTCATTTTAATGACATTGATTCTTTCAATCCATGAGCATAGAATATCTTTCCATTTCTTTATATTTTATGTTTTCTTGATTAGCAACTAATAGTTTTCAGTATACTAGTCTCACTTCTTTGGTCAGATTTGTTTCTAGATATTCTGTTGAGTTTGCTGTGATAGTGAATGGGAGTGATTTCTGGATATACTATTCTTCAGAACTAGTGTTTGCATAAAGGAATGGCACAGATTTTTTTCACATTAATTTTGTAGCCTGACACCTTGCTATATTTCCTAATAATTTCCAGAAGCTTTCTGCTAGATCCTTAAGGTTTTTGTGTGTGTATAGCATTATATCATCTGCAAATAACAAGAGTTCAACTTCTTCCCTTCCAAGCTGTATTCCTTTCTTTTGCCTGATTGCTATGGCAAGAATTTTCAACACTATGTAGAAGAATAATGGTGATAGCAGATAGCCCTTTCTAGATCCCATCTGAGGGGAAATGCTTTCAGCTTTTGCCAGTTGAGCATTTTGTTGGCTATAGGTTTGCTATATGTGAATTCCACTATCTTGAGGACTTTTTCCATCTATTCCCATTTTTTATAGTGTTTTGAATATGAACAGATGTTGGATTTTGTTAAAAGCTTCCTCTGCATCTATTGAGATAATCATGTGGTTTTGGTTTTGCTTTTATTGATGTGGGAAATCACATTGATTGACTAATGTATATTGAACCAGCCTTGCATTCCTGGGATAAATTGTACTTGGCCATGATAAACAAATTTTGATATACTGCTGTATCCAACTGGCTAAGATGTAGTCCAGTATTTTAGCATCTGTGTTTATAGAGATATCACTCTATAGTTTTCCATTTTTGATGTGCCCATCTTCTTTTGATATCATGGTGATGTTTGCATGATAGAAGTGGAAAGGAGTAGAATTGTAGAATTCCTGTTTCTTCAATCTTTTGGAAGAGCTTTAAAAGTGTAAGTATTAATTGTTTCCTAAAGGTTTTGTATAATTCATTTGTAAAGGCATCTGGTCCTAGATTTTAATTGTTGTGAAGATTCTTAATAGCTGTTTCAGTTTCTTTGTCTTTGATTTGTCCACTTAGGTTTTGCAATTCTCCCTGTTTCAGTTTTGGAAGTGTATATGTTTCTATTCTATATTCATCCATATTTCCAGATCCTCTAGCTTGGTGGCATATAGTTGTTCATAGTAGAAGCTTCACATGATTATTTCAGATCCCACTGGTGTCTGTTGTGAAATCTCCCCCAATTATTTGCAATTCTATATATTTGATAGTTCTCCCTTTATTTATTATTTCATTTATTTATTTATTTTAGTGTGTCTGGCTAAGGGTTTTTCAATTTTGTTTAATTTGTCAAAGAGCCAATATTTGGCTTCATTAATCTTTTGTATTTGATGTTGTCTATTTCCACTCTAATTTTAGTGATTAAAGTCCTTTTGGAAGCTTAAGGGTTCCTTTGTTCCTCTTTTAAGTCTTCTTTAAATTTTTTTATATTTATTTATTCCTTTTTGTTGCCCTTGGTTTTTTATTATTATTGTTGTTGTCATTGATATTGTTGTTGTTGGATAGGACAGAGAGAAATGGAGAGAGAAGGGGAAGACAGAGAGGGGCAGAGAAAGATAGACACCTGCAGACCTGCTTCACCACCTGTGAAGCGACTCCCCTGCAGGTGGGGAGCCGGGGACTCTAACCGGGATCCTTAACACCGGTCCTTGCGCTTTGCGCCACCTGCCCTTAACACACTGTGCTACCGCTCGACTTCCCCTCTTTTAAGTCTTTAAGGCATGCAGTAAGGTCATTTACTTAAGCTTTTTCTTGTTCTCTAATGTGTGCTTGTATGGCTATGAAAGTACTGCATTAGCTATGGCCCAAATATTTTGATAACTCGTGTCTTCATTTTCATCTGTTTTTGAACGTTTAGATTTCTTGCTTGAGTGTCTCTTTGACCCAGTGATTACTAAGCAGTATGTTGTTGAGTTTACAAATTTTGTGACTTTTATTAATTTCCTGTTTGTTAATAAGTGTTAGTTTTATTAAACTGTGGTCTACAAAAAATGCTTAGGATGATTTCAGTGCTCTTGAATTTGCTGATACTGTCTTTGTGGCTTGACATATGGTCTATCCTTAAGGATGTTCCATGTGGATTCAAAAAGTATGTTTAATCCAATTTTGGGGGGTGAAGAACTCTGAAAATGGCTGGGAGGTGTAGTCTATCCATCTCTACAATTCTGTTTCTTTGTTGATTATCTGCTTAGATGATCTGTCTAACTGTGAGAGTTGAAGTCTCCTTCTATTACTGTGTTATTATCGGATGTTTTTGCTATACCCAATCATATATATATATATATATATATATATATATATATATATATATATATATCAGATAGAGATAGAAATTGAGAGTAATGGGTATTATAAGAGAGTGATAAAGATAGCTGTAGCATTGTTTCACTGCTTATGAAGCTTTCCCCCCTCCATGTGCAGAAAAGGCACTTAACCTGGGTCCTTTGCTCACTGTAATATGTATACTCAACCAGCTGTGCCACCACCTGGCTTCTTAACAATTACTTCTCACTATACTTTTTGACTATGACTAGGTCTCCAGTAGAAATGTTATATTTTGTCTAAGCCATGTATTTCTTAACCTCTTATTTATTGTATACTTTTTATCTTCCATGTGTATCTCCACTTAACTGCTTCCAGATTAATACTTCTGCAATCTAGTTTGAATAACCTACTGTTCTACCCATTCACTCAATTCTTATCATAAATTGTTTTATTTTTTAAATACCCATTATGTTATTTTTTCATTTTTAAAATTTGTATTAGTGATTTAATATTGATTTACAAAATTATGAGTCAATAGGATTATAAATCCACTCTGGGAATCGGGTGGTAGTGCAGCGGGTTAAGCCCACGTGGCACAAAGCACAAAGACAGGTTTAAGGATCCCAGTTCAAGCCCCCAGCTCCCCACCTGCTGAGGAGTTGCTTCATAAGCGGTGAAACATGTCTGCAGGTGTCTATCTTTGTCTCCTCCTCTCTGTCTTTCCTCCTCTCTCCATTTCTCTCTGTCCTATCTAACAACAATGACATCAATAACAACAACAGTAATAACTATAACAATAAAACAAGGACAACAAAAAGGAAATATTTTTTAAAACAAAGGATTGTAAATCCACTCTATTCCCACCACCAGCTTTCTGAATATTATTTATTTATTTATTCCCTTTTGTTTGTTTTTGTTGCTGGAGTTCAAAACCTTCTCATCCTCTTCCTCCTAACAATTCTCCCCCACTGGGAGTATGGATCAAGCTTGCTTTGGGTGTGCAAAGGTAGGAGTTCCAACTTCTGGAATTGCTTTTCCGCTGGACATGGGCATTGGCAGGTCAATCCACACCCTCAGCCTGTTTCTGTCCTTCCCCAGTGAGCCAGAGCTCAGAAGAATTGAGGTTCCAGGACACACTGGTAAGAACATCTGCCAAGAAAAGTCAGGATGGAATTATGGCAGCATCTGCAACTTGGTGTCTGGAAGATGGCAGGACATAAATAGAGGCAAAATGGTTAATGAACAGGAACCAAAAAAGTAGGAATAAAACAGATGAGATTAGGGATTTTAGGGTAGAAGAAAGCTAGAAAGTCCATTTTAAGCATATTCTTGGAGGTACACAGTTTTGATAGTTTGTTTCAGTTTGATAACTAGCCAGAAGTTGGATATATATATTGTCTAAGAAAATAGTGTCAGAGTAGATTAAAGGCTAGAAAGTTGGATTAGGGCAATTAATATCTCTCATTCCTGAAAAAAAAAAATCTGTGGATACAATTAACTATTTACTATTTACCGTCATTCACCTGACCCAGGATAGATATAGATATGGATATATATATATGATATAGATAGATATAGAGATAGATAGATATATAGATAGATAGATCTCACCAGAGCCCGGCATTACATTATTTTATACAGATTGTTATTCACTCATAATATTCTTAATCTTTTCCCATAATCTACTTGTTTTTTAAAAATCTATTTTGAAACCATTAATTGCTATATGGTTTTTACATCTTGCTTTATATATATGAATGTTGGCATAACTTATTTTCTGCTATTTTCTCTTTCTTTTCAGAATAACTCACATATTTTAGGCACTTTCATTATGTGATTATTTCATCTCCCAGAGCCCTACCCCCTCCCCCAGGGCAAGATAGAAATAGGCTGGGAGTGTGGATCCACCTGCCAGTCTCCATGTTCAGCAGAGAAGCAGTTTCTGAAGCCAAAATATCCAATTTCTGCATGCCAGAAAAAATTCTTGTCCATACACTCAGAAAGGAATAATGAATAGGGTAGTTTTCAATGAAAGGGATGGGAAATGGGACTCTGGTATTGGGAACTGCATAGAATTGAACCCGTTAACTTACAATCATGCTAATCACTATTAAATCACTGATACAGAAATAAAATAACATAAATTAGCATGTATCATTAATTAAGGATCTATCCTCTCATCACATAAAAGTTCAAAATCTGGTCAGCTTACATTTGCTTGGATAAACCTCTATATGCTATATCTCTGTCCAAATTATATTAGGATATTAAGGAAATGTATATTTTAAGACGTTCAAAAGAGGGTCTAGGTGGTGGCACACCTGGTTGAGTGCACATATTATCATGTGCAAAGACCCAGATTAAAACTCCAACTCCCCAGCTATGGGGAGGGGGGAGCTTCACACAGGTGGTGAGGCAGGACTACAGATATCTCTCTACTTCTCAACATCCCCCTCCCCTCTCTCAATTTTTATCAGCCCTTTCTAAACAAAATTAAAAGAAGGAAAGAAAAGTTTTACAGGACTGGTGGATTCTTTGTACAGCCACCAAGTTCCTAAGATAACCCTGGTGCAGGGAAAAAAAAAAGTTTTAAACTACCAAAACAAACTCTCAAATCATAAATGTAACTGGAAGAAAACTGTGAATTGGATGTCCCTTGGTGTCTTAATTTACCAATTTAGCCTTGTATAGTACCTGAGAGCACTGAGTACTTCTTTTGTTCAGCAGAGATCCTCTAACTACAGCATGCTATATTGAAATTTCAGAGGAATAATTTATAGATAGATTCAGAATACTTTTCCTTACATGGAAATGTACTTCATCAAACACACTTCAGATGTCTGGTGTTTTAACAAATATTTTTGAGACTTTTTTATTGTATTTATTTTCTGTATCATTTACACATGAAATTTTTCCTAGGGAAGAAAGTGAGCACATGAATTGTTGTACTTGGAACTTAAATTTAAAAGGGGGCTTTGGATTGCAGGGCAATTAAAGGATTCACACCAGGGAGCTGGGAACGAAATGCATTTAAACAATTAAGGGTTTACTTAGGGTGACACTGGAGTGAAAAGCCAATATCTAGGTACTGTAAATAAGCAATTATCAGCCCCTAGATTAAGAACACAATAGCCCAGAAAGTTCATGAGTCAATAGCCAGGAGTTTAGCCCTAGTTTTCAGAGTTGCAGTGATCAGCAAGTCTAGAGGGTCCTGGGAAGCCTTAGCTGGGGTCACCATGTCCCACAGAAAGCACAGGAAATCAGAAGAGTGGGCTAGATCATAAGAAAGATAATTACCTAGGTTAAACTTTACATGTGACTGAGTCCGAGAAAAGAGCCATCATCCACACCATCATCCCTTCCAGACTCTCAATCCCATGCCAGTCACTCCCTGGCACCACATTCTCCCACAGCATCCAGTCACCACATGCATTCAGGCAAAGAAAGCTGAACTTCTGGCTACTTGCAAGTTCCACCAGGCTGACACCATCTCCAGCCAATTACGTTACACAAAAAATTGTGGAGATACAGACAGAATAAAACCAACTCATAAGGCCTATTTTGCATATGGTTACCAAAAAAAAAAAAGGCCTCAATTAATAAAGTATTAGTCTCTCTTTCTTTATTGAGGGGATTAATGGTGTACAGCAAATATAGTTCATGGGAAAAATGTATCAATTTTCTGAAAAACATTCTTATCTCCAGTCTAGATCATCCCCCATCATCATGCACAATATGTGAAAGCCCCTTATATCTCCACCAAGAGTCCTCTGATTGTACACCAATCCAGTCCAAATTCTACTTTGTATTTCCCTATTTTGTTACTTTTTTTCTCTCAACTTCTGTTCATGGATGATATAATTCCATATTTATTCTTCTCTTTTTGGCTTGTCTCACTTAACATGATTGTTTCACTCCTTTGAAGAACAGTTAGAATTTTAAGAAGGCTGGAATGAAACTACTTAGTTTTTTTTTTTTTTTCCTACAGGAAGCCAGTCTATTACAACATAACATACACACAAGTTTATATGCCATTCGCTCTTTGGTTCTTCTTTCTTTTGTTCATCACCTGGGCTTCACAGCTCTAAGATGAATTTTTCAGATAGGAAATGAGAGAGAGAGTGAGAAAGGAGAGAAAGACCACAGTACCAAAACTTCTTCAGTTCAGTGGGGGTCAGAGTGAACATTAGTTATAAACATAACAAGAAAAGTGCAATTTGCACGTCAGCTATTTGCCCTCATTCTTTAAGTAGCTTGTTATTATTGATACTATTATTATTATTATTATTATTATTATTGTTATCATCCAGGGGCTTGAACCCAGGTCCTTCTGTACTACAGTGTGTGTGCTTAACCAGACATGCCACCACCTGGCCCCCAATTAAGTAGCTCTTTTATCTTAGGTTAAAAAAACAATTACATTGGTATTATATAGTAAGTTTTATGTCCTTTTTTTCAGAATTCATACTAAATCTAAATTTTAATCATGACTCCAAGATGGGGAGAGAAGGGTGAAAAATTTCTATCCCCTCTAATGTCAGATTCCTTTCTGTGCAAGACTTGAAACCTGGGAATCAAATCACCAAGGCTATGATTGATTATAAGAACTGATAGTTTCTAGAAAATACTACATTGTATTTATTATAGAAAATTTTATGTTGTATTTATTATAGTATATAATATATCTCATATGTAGTATGTTATGTGATATGCAATATAACTTGTCACATGAAGTGATAGAATATATGCTCTATGGAAAATAATTTGGGAGGATTTCCAGGAGGCGTGGTTTATGTGGTAGCCATGATTCAACTTCAGCTATCCTCGAAACAACTATTGAACACAACAGAGATCAAATTGGACACATAATCTACAGCTGAAAACATCTACAGCCTCAGGTAGGTGCCTTTGCATGTGGTTTGGGAAAATAGAGAGTGAGTTGGAAGACACAGAGCTCCTAGTAGGCAACACAGCGCTGATGATTCGTGCTATTTTGGACAGAGTACAGTTAACACACACACACACACACCAGGAAGAAAAGAAACTGGAGCTTAAAACCTCTTAATCTCTGACTCCGTTTTTTTTCTTTTTTCCCCGCAGTCTGAGTTTCAGACTAGGACACATAACTCTGATAGCCCACAAGATAGCCCAAAACACCCCTTCTCCACCCACCACTGAAGATTATACAAACAAGTGAAAACCAGAGATCACTGCTGGCCAAAAATAACCAACACCATACATGCGGAAACAGAGACAAAGAGCTAAGTATGCCACAACAAATAGAAAGAAGCAAATCAGATGAAATCCAAGAAATTCCAGATGCAGAGAGCCTATCAGAGACAGACTATAGAAAGCTTATGAGAACTCTATACGAACTTAAGCAATAGTTGAAAGAGCATTTTACTTAGGAATTAAGACAAACAAAAGAAGAACTCAGAACAGAATTTTATAAGAAGCTACAAATCTTGAAGGAAGAACTTTAAGCATAGGTCACTAAGCAGTTAGGAAGCATGAAATAAAGATTTCAAACAGAACTACAAGTACTGAAAGAAACCTTTAGTGCAGTTCAAACCCAGTTAGAAAGGCTTAGGAAATAGAGTAAAAAATGTAGAAGAAAATTTTTCCAGTTGATTCCAGAAGATGGCGGAATGAGAAGCTGCTAGTGGCTTGAACTCAGACCACATCTACTGGAAATGGTAGGATTTTTTGCCTTTAGTAGGCCAGTCAATAAGGGGTCCTAGCAGTGACACCAAGGAGATGACTATAACTCAATTTGGATTAGAAAATAGAGTAAAAAGAAAGGGGAAAATTTTTTTCTTTTAAATTATTATTCCCGAAGCGCACCCCCTTCACCCTCTCCCTCATAACCAGTCCCTGGGGACCAGAGATCTGCTCCTATCAGGCACCCCTTTACCAAGATTCCTGTCCCATGAGTGGGTGTCATTCATTCTAATTCTATTCCTTTCTGAAACCTTTGACCTATTTTCTTTCTAAATAGCCAATCAGCTGCCTCTGCTCAGGGGGCCTGAGACAATCTGGAGCCATCCAAGCTGAAGACAGGACAGATTTATTATTCTGTTCTATTTTATTTTTTTTTTATGTCTCTATCCCTTTTTTTAAAAACAAATTTTTTATTTAAGAAAGGATAAATTAACAAAACCATAGGGTAGGAGGAGTACAACTCCACACAATTCCCACCACCCAATTTCCATATCCCATCACCTCCCCTGATAGCTTTCCCATTCTCTATTGCTCTGGGAGCAGGACCCAGGGTTGTTGTGGGTTGCAGAAGGTAGAAGGTCTGACTTGTAATTGCTTCCCCACTGAACATGGACGTTGACTGGTCAGTCCATACTCCCAGTCTGCATCTCTCTTTCCCTAGGAGGGTGGGTCTGGGGAAGCGGAGCTCCAGGACACATTGGTGGGGTCTTCAGTCCAGGGAAGCCTGGCCAGCATCCTGATGGCATCTGGACCCTGGTGGCTGAAAAGAGAGTTAACATACAAAGCCAAACAAATTGTTGAGCAATCATGGACCCAAAGGTTGGAATAGTGGAGAGGAAGTGTTGGGGGGGTACTCACTGCAAACCCTAGTGTACTTCTGCTTTCAGGTATATATTTTGCACTAGTTTATGGATACGTGTGAACATATGCTCTCTCTTACAGAACCTGGTCTATATCTAGGTTTTGGGACTTTGTTAGAAAGTGAACCACCTGGGATGGAATTAGAGAATGCTATGAAAGGAAAGGTCTCACCCAAGTAATGAAGCTGAAGGGTTGTCATTCCACACGTGAAGTCTCTGGACATAGTCTGAAGTGAAGTAGGTTGAGGTGGCAATTGTTGCATTGATTAGGATGAGATTGGCAGATGCAATATTATTTGATATAGTTTGGGAGAGGCATGCGGGAAAGTGGGCCCTATCCTAAGGTTCCAGGACTGGGGGAAATATAGGCTCTATAGTGGAGATGTGAGGTTCCTGCTGTCTTAGGGTTGAAGAAGACAATGGATAATTAGTGTTAACATCACATTATTTGGTAATTGGGTTAACTTTGAAAAGTCCTTTTGTGAGGGTTTTCTGTATAGTACCCAGTATCTTGTATGTAGCTATGCCATTGGTTGCTTCTGATCTACTTGGTCTAGGCTTTTGAGAGAGTCCGCATATAAAATACACAGCCTATATATTAAAAAGACTCAGTGTGTTCTAAAAACTTCAAGACATACAATTAATTTTCCCCTCTCATATTAATTAGCTAGTGATTTATATGACTACACTTTATTAGGAGTGTACATAAACACCATTCCCACCATGAAAAGACTGTCTGTTCCATTTTATTATCAATACAAGATAAACGTGTACCCCTTCTCCCTCACCTTCAGGTTGACCAGAATTAACTCTTAGTGTATTTTCCATTGCTAGGGAACTGGGTGTCTTATTCACTGCTAAAATAACTTGTTTCACTTTTCCTACCACCCCCACCCATTCTCTCCCTCCCTCCTCGCATAGCTAATTAAATAATAAAAAAGAAATAAACAAATAAATAACTCCTTTTCACTACTCTTTTATTACTGTTCTTTTTATTTACTTTTTCTTTTTTCTCTCTCTCTTTTTTTCTTCTTTTCCTCATTCCTGTCATCCTTTCTTCCTTCCTCCAGCTTTCTGAATACACTGATACACATTTGGGAATTATTTTGGGGAAGAAATCTGACTCAGAGTGTACTCTCTCTGTGTGTATCTCTGTTCTACTTCCCTTTCTCCTTTAGCTACCCCTAGAATATACAATGGATAGAAGATTTGCATAACTGTCTATTCCTGCTACTCTTGTCTAGTCCTGAGGTTTTTTTTTCTGTCTTAATAATCAGTGCCTCTGCTCAGGAGGCTTCAGGCAATCTGGGACAGGTATTTTTACCCTGCTCTATTTTATTATTAATATTATATAAAGTTGAATCTCCTTCTCCTCCCCTCCTTTAGGTTGACCAGAATTAACTCTTAGGGTATCTTTCATTGCTAGGGGACTAGGCATTTTATCCATTATGAGAGAAACTTGTCTCATTACTCCTACCTCCTCTACAGACTCTCCCCTTCCCCTCCTCCTAGCTAATTAAAAAAATAAAATAAAATAAAAAATAAATTAATCAATTAAAAAGTTGCCTTTCACTGCTTTTTTAATACACCTCTTTTTCTTATATTTTTCCTTTTTACTTTCTTGTTTCTCTTTTTTTTAATCTTGTCTTCCATATCTTCCTTCCTTCTTTGTCTTTCTGAATTCAATCATACTCATTTGTGAATTATTTTGGGGAATAAATTTGACTCAGAGTGGACTCTCTATGTGTGTATCTCTGTTCTACTTCCCTTTCTCCTCTTGCTACCCGTAGAATATACAATGGATAGTAGATTTGCATAACTGTCTATTATTGCTATCCCTTCTTTCCTTTCTCTTTCTTCTTAAATTAGAATTGGTTGATATTTTTTCATGGACTGGAGACATTGTTTGGCTAATTGGTAGTGATTAAACTGCTTCAATCCTTGCTTCAGTTGCTATTGTAATTCCTGAGGTTGGTGATTGCTTTTGTTATAAAGGTATTTAGTACAGTGTTGCTTGTACTCAAGACACAATAACAGAGGAACAACAGAACATAAAAAATAAAAAACAGATAAATTTAAAAAATGGGTAGATGAAAAACAAATAAAAATGCTACTGCAATGAATGGATACAAGAGCCCAAAAGAAACTACAAATCAGTGAAGTAACCATAGATAAGAAAAGTATGCAAGCAATAATAAATTTATTAATCACAGAAATGAAAACAACATTGGAGGAAAGGAATGGCAGTATTAGGGAAACAACAATTGAGACCCCCCAAGGAAAATACTGATTATCTTGAGGAAATTAGAGAACTGAAAGCTGAAATAACTGAACTGAGGAAAGAAGCTGAGGGAAGGGACAGCAAACTAACAGAAGCAAAAAACAGAATTAGTCAGACATAGGATGAGTTACAGAAAACTAGGAAAGAGGTGAAAGAGCTCAAAAAGAGATTGGGAGACACAGAAAATAACAACAGAGACATATGGGATGATCTCAAAAGAAGTAACGTTCGTATAATTGGCCTGCCAGAGGAAGAAAGAGAAGAAGGGGAAACAAACATTCTAGAGGAAATAATAGAAGAAAACTTCCCATACCTGAATAACAGAAAGGACATCAAGATTCAAGAGCCCAGAGAGTTCGAAACAGAATCAACCCAGTCCTGAAGACACCAAGATACATCATAGTCACAATGAGAAGAAGTAAGGATAAAGAAAGGATCCTAACAGCTGCAAGAGAGAAACAAATGTCACATACAGGGGAAAACACATAAAACTATCAGCAGACTTCTCCATTCAAACTCTAAAGCCAGAAGAGAATGGCAAGATATCTATCGAGCCCTGAATGAAAAAGGGTTTCGGCGCGGTGGGGGAAGATGGAGGACTTCAATACTTACTTCAGTTGCTACAGTAATTCCGGAGGTTGGTGAGTGCAATTGTCATAAAGGTATTTAGTACAGTGTTACTTGTACTCAAGACACAACAACTGAGGAACAACAGAGCATAAAAAAAATAGAGAAACACATAAATAAAAAAATGGGTAGACTAAAAACAAATAAAACTGCTACCCCAATGAATGAAGACAAGAGCCCAGAAGAAACTAAAAATCAGTCAGAAGTAACCATAGATAAGAAAATTATGCAAACAATAATAAACTTATTAATCACAGAAATGAAAACAACATTGGAGGAAATGGCAGTATTAGGGAAACAACAGTTGAGACCCCCAAGGAAAATACTGATTATCTTGAGGCAATTAGAGAACTGAAAGCTGAAATAGCTGTAATGAAGAAAGAAGCTGAGGCAAGGGAAAGCAGACTAACAGAAGCAGAAAACAGAATTAGTCAGACAGAGGATGAGTTAGAGAAAACAAAGAAAGAGGTGAAAGAGCTTAAAAAGAGATTGAGAGACACTGAAAACAACAACAGAGACATATGGGATGATCTCAAAAGAAGTAACATTCGTATAATTGGCCTGCCAGAGGAAGAAAGAGAGGAAGGGGAAGCAAACATTCTAGAGGAAATAATACAAGAAAACTTCCCAGACCTGAAAAACAGAAGGGATATCAAGGTGCAAGATGCAAGAGAGAAACAAAAAGTCACATACAAGGGAAAACCCATAAGATTATCTGCAGATTTCTCCACTCAAACTCTAAAAGCCAGAAGGGAGTGGCAAGATATCTATCGAGCCCTGAAGGAAAAAGGGTTTCAACCAAGGATAATATATCCTACTAGACTTTCATTCAAGCTAGATGGAGGGATCAAAACCTTCTTAGACAAACAACAGTTAAAGGAGGCAACCATCACCAAGCCGGCCCTGAAAGAGGTACTAAAAGACCTCTTATAAACAAGAACATCACTATAATACTTGCAATATATCAGAGTAAACAAATTGTTTTTTAGAACAATGGCACTACAATACATTAAATCCATAATATCAATAAATGTCAATGGCTTAAACTCACCCATCAAAAGGCACAGAGTGGGGAGATGGATCAGAAAACATAACCCAACCATATGCTGCTTGCAAGAATCCCATCTGTCACAACAAGATAAACACAGACTTAAAGTGAAAGGATGGAAAACTATCATACAGGCTAACGGTCCACAAAAAAGTGCAGGAACAGCCATTCTCATCTCAGACACGATAGATTTTAAATTAAATAAAGTAATAAACGATAGGCAAAGACATTACATAATGATTAGAGGATCAATCAGCCAAGAAGACTTAACAATTATTAACATCTATGCACCCAACGAGAGACCATCTAAATACATTAAGCATCTACTGAAAGAATTTCAAAAATACATGAATAGTAATACAATAATAGTGGGAGACTTCAATACCCCACTCTCACACTTAGACAGATCAACAAAGCAGAGAACCAATAAAGATACAAGAGAATTGAATGAATTGATTGACAGACTAGACCTCTTGGACATTTTCAGACTCCTCCACCACAAAATAACTGGAATACACCTTCTTTTCAAATCCACAAAACACATACTCAAGGATAGACCACATGTTAGGCCACAAAGACAACATCAATAAATTCAAGAGCATTGAAATCATCCCAAGTATCTTCTCAGACCACAGCGGAGTAAAACTAACATTTAACAACAAACTGAAAATTATTAAAAGACATAGAATTTGGAAACTAAACAACATGCTCCTTAAGAACCACTGGGTCAGAGACTCACTCAAACAGGAAATTCAAATGTTCCTGGAAACTAATGAAAATGAAGACACAACCTATCAAAATATTTGGGACACAGCTAAAGCAGTACTGAGAGGGAAACTTATAGCCATACAATCACATATTAAACACCAAGAAGAAGCCCAAATGAACGACATTACTGCACACCTCAAGGACTTAGAGGAAGAGGAACAAAGGAACCCTAAAGCAACCAGAAGGACAGAAATCACTAAAGTTAGAGCAGAAATAAACAACATCGAAAATAAGAGAACCATACAAAAGATCAATGAAGCCAAATGTTGGTTCTTTGAAAGATTAAACAAAATTGACAAACCCCTAGCCAGACTCACCAAACAAAAAAGAGAGAAGACTCAAATAAATAGAATTGTAAACGATGCAGGAGATATCACAACTGACACCACAGAAATCCAGAGAATCCTGCGAAACTTCTATAAAGAACTATATGCCACCAAGCTAGAGAATCGGGAAGAAATGGAACAATTCCTAGAAACCTATGCACTTCCAAAACTGAACCAAGAAGAACGACAAAATCTAATGCACCAATCACAGACAAAGAAATTGAAACCGTTATTAAGAATCTCCCCAACAACAAAAGTCCTGGACCAGATGGTTTCACAAACGAATTCTACAAAACTTTCCGGAAACAGTTAATGCCCATACTTCTGAAGCTTTTCCATAAGATTGAAGAAACAGGAATACTCCCTTCCACCTTTTATGAAGCCAACATCACCCTGATACCAAAAGCTGATAGAGACAGAACAAAAAAGGAAAACTACAGACCAATATCTCTGATGAACATAGATGCCAAAATATTAAACAAGATCTTGGCCAACTAGATACAGCAACACATCAAAAAGATTGTTCATCATGACCAAGTGGGATTCATCCCAGGAATGCAAGGCTGGTTCAACATCCGTAAGTCAATCAATGTCATTCACCACATCAATAAAAGCAAAGCCAAAAACCACATGATTATCTCAATAGATGCAGAGAAAGCCTTTGACAAAATCTAACACCCATTCATGCTCAAAACTCTACAAAAAATGGGAATAGATGGGAAATTCCTCAAGATAGTGGAGTCTATATATAGCAAACCTACAGCCAACATCATACTCAATGGACAGAAGCTGAAAGCATTCCCCCTCAGATCGGGGACTAGACAGGGCTGTCCACTGTCACCGTTACTCTTCAACATAGTATTGGAAGTTCTTGCCATAGCAATCAGGCAAGAGAAAGAAATCAAAGGGATACAGATTGGAAGGGAAGAAGTCAAGCTCTCACTATTTGCAGATGATATGATAGTATACATAGAAAGACCTAAAGAATCCAGTAGAAAATTACTGGAAGTTATTAGGCAATATAGCAAGGTATCAGGCTACAAAATCAATGTACAAAAATCAGTGGCATTTCTTTATGCAAACACTAAATCTGAAGAAGAAGACATCCAGAAATCACTCCCATTTACTGTTTCAGCAAAATCAATCAAATACCTAGGAATAAAGTTGACCAAAGAAGTGAAAGACTTGTATACTGAAAACTATGAGTCGCTACTCAAGGAAATAGAAACTGATACCAAGAAATGGAAAGATATCCCATGCTCATGGATTGGAAGAATAAATATCATAAAAATGAATATTCTCCCCAGAGCCATATACAAATTTAATGCAATACCCATCAAAGTTCCACCAAGCTTCTTTAAGAGAATAGAACAAACACTACAAAAATTTATCTGGAACCTGAATACACCTAGAATTGCCAAAATCATCTTAAGGAAAAGAAAAAGAAATGGAGGCATCACACTCCCAGACCTTAAACAATATTATAAAGTCATCATCATCAAAACAGCATGGTACTGGAACAAAAATAGGCACACAGACCAGTGGAACAGAATTGAAAGCCCAGAAGTAAATCCCAACACCTATGGGCATCTAATCTTTGATAAGGGGGCCCAAAGGATTAAATGGAAAAAGGAGGCTCTCTTCAATAAATGGTGCTGGGAAAACTGGGTTGAAACATGCAGAAGAATGAAATTGAACCACTTTATCTCACCAGAAACATAAATCAACTCCAAATGGATCAAAGACCTAGATGTCAGACTAGAAACAATCAAATACTTAGAGGAAAACATTGGTAAAACACTGTCCCACATACACCTCAAGGACATCTTTGATGAATCAAACCCAATTGCAAGGAAGACTAAAGCAGAAACAAACCAATGGGACTACATCAAATTGAAAAGCTTCTGCACATCCAAAGAAACTATTAAACAAACAGAGAGACCCCTCACAGAATGGGAGAACATCTTCACATGCCAGACATCAGACAAGAAACTAATCACCAAAATATATAAAGAGCTCAGCAAACTTAGCCGCAAAAAAGCAAATGACCCCATCCAAAAATGGGCAGAGGAAATGAACAAAACATTCACCACAGAGAAGATCCAAAAGGCTAACAAACATATGAAAAACTGCTCTAGGTCACTGATTGTCAGAGAAATGCAAATTAAGACAACACTAAGATACCACCTCACTCCTGTAAGAATGGCATACATCAAAAAGGACAGCAGCAACAAATGCTGGAGAGGATGTGGGGACAGAGGAACCCTTTTACATTGCTGGTGGGAATGTACAGCCTCTGTGGAGAGCAGTCTGGAAAACTCTCAGAAGGCTAGATATGGACCTTCCATATGACCCAGTAATTCCTCTCCTGGGGTTATACCCCAAGGACTCCATAACACCCAACCAAAAAGAGGTATGTACTCCTATGTTCATAGCAGCACAATTCATAATAGCTAAAACCTGGAAGCAACCCAGGTGCCCAACAACAGATGAGTGGCTAAGAAAGCTGTCGTATATATACACAATGGAATACTATGCAGCTATCAAGAACAATGAACCCACCTTCTCTGACCCATCTTGGACAGAGCTAGAAGGAATTATGTTAAGTGAACTAAGTCAGAAAGAGAAAGATGAGTATGGGATGATCCCACTCATCAACAGAAGCTGACTTAGAAGATCTGAAAGGGAAACTAAAAGCAGGACCTGATCAAATTGTAAGTAGGGCACCAAAGTAAAAACCCAGTGGTGAGGGGTAGACATGTAGCTTCCTGGGCCAGTGGGGGGTGGGAGTGGGCGGGAGGGATGGGTCACAGTCCTTTGGTGGTGGGAATGGTGTTTATGTACACTCCTAGCAAAATGTAGACATATAAATCAGTAGTTAATTAATATGAGAGGGGGAAATCAATTGTATGTCTCAAAGTTTCTCAAAAGACAAACTGAATCTTTTTAATATATAGGCTATGTATTTGATATGCGGACTCTCTCAAAAGCCTAGACCAAGTAGATTAGAAGCATTCAATAGCACAGCTATATATAAGATACTGGATACTGTACAGCAAACCATAACAAAAGGACTTCTCAAAGTTAACCCAATTAACAAATAATGTGATGATAATATTAACTATCGATTGTGTTTTTGAACCCTAAGACAGCAGGAACCTCACATCTTCACTATAGAGCCCCTACTTCCCCCAGTCCTGGAACCCTTGGATAGGGCCCACTTTCACGTATGCATCTCACAATCCAAACCAAATAATGCATCCACCGATCACAACCTAACCAAAGCAACGATTGCCACCTCAACATGCTTCACCTCAGGCTGTATCCAGAGACTTCACGTGTGGAATGACAACCCTTCAACTTCGTTACTCGGGTGAGACCTTTCCTTTTATAGTACACTCTAATTTCATCTCAGGTAGTTCACTTTCTAACAAAGTCCCATAACCTAGAAATACACCAGTTTCTGTGAGAGAGAGCTTATGTGCACATGTATCCATAAACTACTGCAAAATATCTACCTGAAAGCAGAAGTACACTAGAGTTTGCAGTGAGTACCTCCCTAACACTTCCTCTCCACTATTCCAAGCTTGGGATCCATGATTGCTCAACAAATTGTTTGGCTTCATATGTTAACTCTCTTTTCAATCACCAGGTTCCAGATGCCACCAGTATGCTGGCCAGGCTTCCCTGGATTGAAGACCCCACCAATGTGTCCTGGAGCTCAGCTTCCCCAGAGACACACCTTACTAGGGAAAGAGAGAGGCAGACTGGGAGTATGGACTGACCAGTCAACGCCCATGTTCAGCGGGGAAGCAATTACAGAAGCCAGACCTTCTATCTTCTGCAACCCTCTACGACCCTGGGTCCATGCTCCCAGAAGGCTAGAGAATGGGAAAGCTATCATGGGAGGGGGTGGGTTATGGGGATTGAGTGGTGGGAATTGTGTGGAGTTGTACCCCTCCTACCTTATGTTTTTGTTCATTAATCCTTTCTTAAATAAAAAATTAAAAAAAAAAAAAGAAAAAGGGTTTCAACCAAGGATAATATATCCTCCTAGACTTTCATTAAAACTAGATGGAGGGATCAAAATTTTTTAGACAAACAACAGTTAAAGGAGGCAACTATCACCAAACCAGCCCTGAAAGAGGTACTAAAAGACCTCTTATAAATAAGAATGTCACTATAATACTTAAAATATATCAGAGCAAACAAACATTTGTTGAACAATGGAACTACAATACATTAAATCCATAATATCAATAAATGTCAATGGCTTAAACTTACCCATCAAAAGGCACAGAGTGGAAGGATGGATCAGAAAACATAAGCCAACCATATGCTGCTTGCAAGAATCCCATCTGACACAACAAGATAAACACAGAATTAAAGTGAAAGTATGGAAAACTGTCATCAGACTAACGGACCACAAAAAAAGGCAGGAGCATCCATTCTCAACTCAGACACAATAGATTTTAAATTAAATAAAGTAATAAAAGATAGGCAAGGTTATTACATAATTATTAGAGGATCAATCATCCAAGAAGACTTAACAATTATTAACATCTATGCACCCAATTAGGGACCATCTAAATACATCAAGCACCTACTGAAAGAATTTCAAAAATATATCAGTAGCAATACAATAATTGTGGGAGACTTTAATTCCCCACTCTCACACTTAGATCAACTGAGCAGAAAATCAACAAAGATACAAGAGAATAGAATGAAGAGATGGACAGACTAAACCTCTTGGACAAGAGAAACTGATACCCAGAAATGGAAAGATATCCCATGCTCATGGATTGGAAGAAAAAATATCATCAAAATGAATATTCTCCCCAGAGCCATATACAAATTTAATGCAATACCCATCAAAGTTCCACCAAGCTTCTTTAATGGAATAGAACAAACAGTACAATCTTTTATCTGGAACCTGAAAACACCTAGAATTGCCAAAACCATCTTGAGGAAAAGAAACAGAAATGGAGGCATCACACTCCCAGATCTCAAACTATATTATATGTTTTGATTATATTATATATCATCAAAACAGCATGGTTCTGGAACAAAAATAGGCACACAGACCAGTGGAACAGAATTGAAAGCCCAGAAATAAATCCCCACACCTATGGACATCTAAACTGTGATAAGGGGGCCCAAAGCATTTAATGGAAGAAGGAGGCTTTCTTCAATAAACGGCTCTCTACAATAAATGTATCTAAAATACAAAGAAGTTCAGATACCTCTAAAAGGGTTCAAAGCACAGTGAAGTCAAGTATATTAATATAGATATTAACCATTGGATTATCATTGAAAAAATACCCCCCAACTAACCTGGTTATAGTAATAATTAATTATTGATATTTTAATTCTAACTATAAGAACCCCCTTGCATTTTCTTTAAGAATCTCATCTCTCCTGGTACCTCTTGTACATGCCCGTACTTCTTGATATTCCTATTCTATGATTTCTTAGCACCATACCACCTCTTTTGCTTTCAATAAAATAGCTACTGGTGCTGCCACCCTACATTATGCTGCTACTGCAATACTACTGTGGACTGTAACCAGAGAGACCTAGCCTGAGAAGTCAACCTCACAACTTTTCAAATCTGGTGAGACCTTTCCTAACACATGGGGAAACCTTCATCCACATTAGATGGCACATCATTTAACTAAATAACAGATACTGGATTAGGCTAGGGTTTAGGGTACTGGATATAAGCGTACACATATCCATAAGCAAAGGGCAATTATATAACTCAAAATCAAAGTGCTCAATAGTGGTCAAAGAGCCTAAAGAAGGCATAGTAAATTATTTAATTGATTAGACTTAGACCAAATTAGCTGTGCAACCTAGAAGAGAGAAGACAGATCCCAAAAACGTAATTGTGACTGGTCTAAACAAATGATACTCAATGCTAAACAACTGAGAGATAGTCTAAGATCATAAGATAAGGAGAAGACTACAAAAGTTGGATAAGGGCAAGAGACTGGCCCACTTAATAATGGCCCTTTTAGTCAATATTATACCACCTTATCATCTGGGGCCCTAGTTAGAAAATCCTTCGATTCCCACACACATATGATAGGCCTAGACCTCAAAGTGATGCCTCTCTCCACCATCACTGGTCACTTCCATCAGGAACAGCATCATGTGGGCCTTCTCAGGACCTTGTCCTCATTATAAAGCAATGATAGGAGAAATAGCCAAGTCTCTGAAGGGTTATCCTGCCCTGCCTATGAGAAATACTGGTCCTGAAATGAGTGTAGCCTGTAATGTGCCTCAGATGTAACCATGAGCTATAAGCTGAGACCAGTAGGTACTTAGAGGTCACACAGGACCTGGTACTAAATAAATATAATGGCTCTGGAGCAAGTGGGTGGAGGTAAACATTAATTTTAGCCACAGATTTTTTTTTCAAGAACTGGGGCTACTCCCAACTCTAATCCAGCTTTCTAGCCCTTTTATCTACTGTGATATCATTCTTTCAATGTTCTTTTTTAAATATTTATTTATTTATGTATTCCCTTTTGTTGCCCTTGTTATTTTAATGTTGTAGTTATTATTGTTGTTGTTGGAAAGGACAGAGAGGAATGAAGAGTGAAGGGGAAGACAGAGAAAGGGAGAGAAAGGTAGACACCTGCATACATGCTTCATCACTTGTGAAGCAACTTCGCTGCTGGTTGGGAGCCAGGATGCTTACACTGGTCCTTGTGCTTTGTGCCACCTACACTTTACCCACTCTGCTACTGCCCAACTCCCCAGAAAATATTCTTATCTAACATCAGGCTAGCTACCAAACTCAAGAAAAATTACCATAGTTGTGTGCCCCCAGGAACATACCTAAAAAGGTTTCCTAGCTTTCTTCTACCCTAAAATCCCTAATCTCATCTGTTCTAATCCTACTTTTTGGTTCCTGTTCATTAACCATTTTGTCTTAACTTAGGTTATATCACCTTCCAGACACAAGTTACAGATGCTACCATGACTTCATCCTGACATCTTTGGGTAGATGACCTCACCAATTTGTCTGGACCCTGGAATCTCCAGAGCTCTGGCCCACTAGGGAAAAATAGAAACAGGCTGAATGTAGGGAAATTGTGAGGATGTGGTTGATCTTGGCAGGGTTTGACTTGTGGAAACTTCCATCCTGTCAGACTTTCTCTCTCTACTGAGAGGTTGAGCAAAGAGGGAAAAAGAAAAAAACCCCAAGGTTTGCCTCGTCTTATCAGACTCCCTGCCTCACAAAGCACCCTGTATTCCTGATACTATGGCCTGCTCCCTTATTATCTACATAATCATTTCTTTTTTTGCCTGAAATATCCCCACCCATTCCATTCCTTTGATCTATCTTCTTTCTACCCTAAGACCCTCCCTGCCGGCAGGGTATTATTGATCCTACCAGTTAAAACCCTCGCAACAGTTGCTAAGGAATTTCCTACCTTTCCCAGCTCCCTTTTGCCTTTCTCAGCCCCTTTCCTAGCCATTTCCACTTTCTATTTGCCACTTCTCGGTCTGACCTTTAAAAGCCTGGGCTCTCTGATCAACAAAGAATCAAATCGCCTCACCACCAAGAGCTCTGTCCATGAGTCATCTCCCTCCAATCAATGAGTGAGTAGCAGCCAAGACTGGCTCTGATCAAGTTCCCTGCAACCAAGAGAGTACATGCCTGGGAAAAGGCACCCCCACACTAGCCCGGCAGTTGAAGGTATGGATCAATTGTCAGTGCTCATGAACAGTGGTGGAGCAAATACAGAACCCAGAATTCCTACCTTCTGCTCCCCATAAAAAAAAACCTTGATCCATATCCTCAACACAGGAGAACTGATAAGAGGAGTCTGCATTCCAGCTCCATCAGTACCCAGAGAGACAGAAGGAAAAGGAGAGGGACATATAAAGATAGTTATGATGTCATGATTGACCTGTGAGGAAAAGAGGACTGAGTCAGAAAAAAAAGTGGGAGGCAATTATATATTAATGTGGACAGATAGGTGTAGAGAAGATGGTTGGCCCATGTCTACAACCTTAGAGCAATTGTGGTGGATTGCAATGGGAAGAGTATATATTCAGAACTCTGGTGGTGGGAATGGTGTGGATTAAAACCCCTATTTACATGTAATTCTGTAATATAAAAATAAATTAATAATTGAAAAAAGTATATATATAAACCTTTGGTATTTGTAGTAGATAATCAACCTATAGAAGAATAATCACCGCAATCTTCATTTTTTAATATTTTATTTAATGGATAGAGATAGAGTTGGAGAGGGGAGGGGTAGACAAAGTGGGGGAGAGAGAGAGGACACCAGCAAACCACTAGCTTTGCACTGGTGAAGCTGTCCCGCTGCAGGTGGGAACCAGGTGCTTGAACCAGGGTCCTTGTGCATTGTAGCGTGAATGCTCAACCAGATGTGCTACCACCTAAGCCCATTACAGCAATCTTTGTAGGATGGATACTAAGCATTCTCCTCATATATCAGGTAATTATGATCATTTGTTTCTTTTATCTCTGTATATTTAGAATTTACCTAAACACATTGCACATTTCAAGTAATCATCACTTGTATACTAAAATTTAAACATAATATTTTCTTTAAAATGAAAATACTTTTGTATTTATATTATTAAATAATTTTATTTTCTAATTTTCATTAAATTCATAAATTCTTTAAAAAAATAGAAAATAAGTCCACAGTATATGAATATAAAACATTATGTAATATAAATAATATATGAGTACATATATATTAGATAAATACAAACATACATAGAGGTAATCAACAGGATGAAAGTATTAGTGGTACCAAGCTGAGAGTCATATATAAATTGCACTGACATGACTAACCTCAAAGATTATAAAGACTTCCAATTACACTTTACCTCAATTGTTGGCAAAAGAAATTACGGAGAGAATTGGCAATGGAGGTTTGTGATTTTTTAAATTCCCATTCCCTGTGTGACAAAGCTAGAGAACAAACAGGGATGGGATACAGAGTTCTGGTGGTGGGACTTGTGTGGAGTTGTACTTCTCTTATCCTATGGTTTTGTCAGTGTTTCTTTTCTATAAGTAAATTTTAAAAAAAGAAATGTGTTTTAAACCAAAATACACCAAACTGAATAAACATACACACCATCTATGAGTTATGCTTTTGCTTCAGAGGCAAAAAGAGAGTCTAATTACATGAAAAAATATTCCAAAACTGCAGAGTGAATATATGCTGGCATATTTTCTGAATTGTTTAACAGAGAATACTTATGAACCCAAACAATAAAAAAATCTCTGGACTTTTCTATCAATGAAAGTTGACACATGTTGCAACATTCTATTTCAGGGAATCTAGACTTCATACAAAGAAAAGTTCATAGTTTTAGGGATTCCGATCTTTGTGATTTCTGTCTTTGCAATCCTTTCTGATTCATAGATGCTGATTTTGCTCTTTTAAGTGGAGCTGGAGATTTTTCTTTCTCTTTAGTCGGATCACTTTCTTTTGGATCAATAATCTGTATGTGCTTGCTCTCCTTTGTCTCTTTGGTGTTTTCAGTTTCTTTCTTCTTGTTGGCTTCTGTTACCTCATTGATCTTTTTCATCTCTTCAGCATCCTTCATTAATGTTCTTGTTTCACAGTACTTGAAACAAATCAAAATTAATGCAACTAACAAAAAAAGTATTAAACGAAGCAACCAAAATAGTCTCATAATTGTGCTAGTTATTTGGGGGGCTGGGCCACTATCAACACTACCTCCATCACCTGAATAGTAGCAGTTGGGTGGACTCCATCCAAGATTGCAATGGCAGTGTTGTCTATTGTTGCAAATCCCATTCATTTTACAGAACTCTCGTGAACAAGGACTTTTCAGATCTGACATAGAGATACACTTCCTTTCGATGCAGATGTGCTTTGCACCACATTCTGTGCCATCTTTCACTTCACCAATATCAGGAATAGTCATCCCAAAATGGTAGTCAGTGCCCCAGCAGGCGATATCATCAAGAGAAGTCCAATGGACAGTACTGTGATTACTCAGAAGAGGAATTTTATCCACGTTCACACACTGAACTCTTCCACACAGTATATCTTTAGCATCACATCTTACATACGTATGCTCGTGGAGGCCACAGTGACCAAAACGGTCACCTCGGGTATTCACCTCTTGGTAGCATCTGTCATTTGCACTCTTGGCTCCTTTACCAAAAATTCTCTCACACTGTTCATCACGATTATTACATCTCTTTTCATAGCAGTAACCACCTGGGCATGGCATGCCCCCCTGAACATACACATCCTCTGGACAAAGATAGGATGTCCCATTGCACCATTCTGGGAGATCACATACATTTTCTGCTGCTCTACACACTGTGCCTGCTGGCAAGATCTTACAGTCTTTGCAGCAAAGTTCAGAGGAACAGTTAGCCCCAGGTCTCAGAGTACAATTTGACTGGCAACATGGATCTTTTGCACACAACTTTAAGGAGCCACAGTCACACTCTTCTTGTGGCTCAGTCACATGGTTTCCACAGCGTGGGTATGTGAAGACTTGATCATGCTTTGGTGGACTGCACAAACACATTGCTTTCTCAGTGGTAAGACCCCAAAATGCAGCATAACTACAGTTGCTGAATTTGGTAGCATTCAATATACTTGCATACATTATGCAGTGTGAATCACCACATGTACATGTGTCATTATCATGACGAATCCCCAAATTGTGACCCAGCTCATGTGACACAGAAAAAGCAAACTCTTGAAGCTTGTCATTCCAAAATCTATCAATTCCACAATTATAGTCAATGATACATGATCCTCCTACATATGCTACGCCAAGGAGGTCATTGTAAAATTGCTTTACAAAAAGATGAACAATATCATGTGGCACACGAGTAGTAAAGCTGCCTTTCTTCCACGAGCAAAAATCTACTAAGAGCTTATGTATGTTAACTGTTGGCATGGGGTTTTGTTTAGTCCATATCTCAAGTCCAGTAAAAATCACCTCCACATCCAGTGATTTTAAAAAGAAAGCTATTCCATTCACAACAATGCATACATCAGCATACACTTTTGAGGCATTGCTGTTGCTATGAACATACCTGTTGTTATCCACCACCACTGCCAGTTCTAAATACCGCCTGTGGGTCCACCAGCCTTCATACCCACTCTGCATCAAAATGGAATTGTCACTCTCTAGAGCCTTTAGCTGCCATTCTATTTCTTCATCTGTCAATCCACATCTCAAGGGTGGGGATGTATCCTCACGTTCCATTCTATACACCAGGTGTTCAAATGTACTAGAATGATTTCGAGGTTTGATTTCATAAGCAATGTCATGTATCTGGAGCATTCCTCTAAAACCACCAAAACAGCTACTCAGGGCCACGAGGGACTCTGGGTCTCCCTCCACATATCCATGGTAGAAACAGTCACTCTGGACTAAGGGCTGGTCCTCAAGGAGAGCACCTTGGTCTGTGTAGGTGAACACTGGCATGTGTCTAGCCAGCAAATTCTTGTTGACTTTCATGTGGATGATGAGTGTCTGGCCTCCAAAATGCAAACTGTAAGAGGTCCAGCCTGGCGGTCTCATGCTTCCACCAGTGTTTATCTTCAAGGGTGTCACCACTTCTGGGAGACCTTGACTTTGAGAGTGCCCAAACTGGGACAGTCCAGAATGGAATAGAAAGATCTTCATCCAGAACAGCAAGACTGTATGTCTCATATGTACCAAGGCCTCAGCCACAGCCATTATGCAGCTAGCATTTGGAGCCATTGGTGACAGCTTCTAGGTTGCAGGGCAGGAAGCATAACTGTCCTGCCTCTTCTGTAAGGAGGCTGTGTGCAGTGCTGACTTTGACTAATCTTCCTCTGCGTGTAGTGTCAGACCAGTAAAATGGCTATCCTAAAAATAATACCAAAAATAATAAAAAACAGAAAAAGGCAGAGACTGAAGTGTGATTGTGAAGGAACCAAGGCATAAGAAAAAATCAAAGTAATTTGATAAATAGAATTATCATTTGATTAAAAACATGAGTCCTTTTACTGTATTTCATTTGATCTGAAAGCATGTTGAAATAGAGTGATACTATGAGTGTAACAATAAATTTGGCATGTTGACACTTATTGAACAGAGATGAAGGACATTTATAGTATGTTGCACTGTCTTATTATTTAAATATGTTAGTATATATGAGCATTTATATAACCAACTTATATAATTTTTATCACCAGAATTATCACTATGGCTTAGTGCATGCATAATGTGCCCACAGATGCTGGATAACATTTGTTTCCTTATTTCTTTCTTGTCCATCACTTGTTTCTTTCTTTTAAAAGTTAAAAACAGAGAAAATAGTAGGAGGTGTAGAGATACCTGCAACAATGTTTCACCTTTTGTGAATTGACCTCCAGCAGGTATGACCTGGTAGCTTGTGTCTTGTTCTTTGTTTTTGACCACACATGCACTTTTACTAGGTGTCCCAATGCCTGTGACCAAAACAGTATGGCTTTGATGAAATGGTGATGATTGATTGTGCTTAGAGAATGGACTCTTGGACTGTGATGTAAAAATAATATTCTTCCTTTTAATTTTTTAATGATTAATTACATATTGTCTTAAGTGGAGAGAGGTAAAACTATATAAATATATCACTATTTCTTTATTCTTTAATATAGTCTTCCAAAAATGATTATAACATCCTAATTACCCTCTGAAATCATTTCAATCTGTGATATTGCAATAAGATACCAATTGTTATGTTCTTTTTTTTTCTTCTGGAGTTATGCCTTTGCATGTGCACACTTCAATTTTACCAGGTCTTTTTTTCCTTTTAGAGAGAGAGAAATAAAAGACAATGTAGAAGTTTCCTCCAGTGGCCTAGGAAATTATTCTTCCAAGACTCTGGACTCATTTCTGCTTAAATCTTTTAAAATAATTGCATCCCTTTCTTTGTAATTATTTTCTAGTCAATGATGGGATATTCTTTCTTCAAGAATGACAACAACATCTGCTCTATTTATATAATCAAAAAGCATGCCATCCTATTTATTCTACTTAATCATCATGTACCCAACAATTTCCATTCTCAGAATCCCAGGAGGACAAACAGACCTGACATCTGATTATGACGAACTTGGATTACCAAAACCTCTTCCAAATAATTAAACTGGTAATCATCTCATTCAGTCATTCTTAGTCTAACACCAACAGCTAAACCAATCTTCCACAAATCTGAAAGACTAAGCATCAGATCTACTTATTAATGTTTATACAAAAATAACTTTATTCACATTCATAAATTTTCCATAATCCTTATTTCACAAATATAAGTATACTTACAATACAATAAAAATAAACTAACAAGTTTATTTCAGCTTTATAACTTATTTTCAGCAAAATTTACCCATTGACCAATTGCCACTATATCTCCTTGACTGTTTTCTTACATAGAAAAAATAAACTACAACTTTTTAAAATTTATTTATTTATTTATTTTCCCTTTTATTGCCCTTGTTGTTTTCATTGTTGTTGTAGTTACTATTGTTGTTGTTATTGATATAGTCTTTGTTAGAAAGGACAGAGAGAAGTGGAGAGAGGAGAGGGAGACAGAGAGGAGGAGCGAAACATAAGACACCTGCAGACCTGCTTCATAGCCTGTGAAGCGAAACCTGCAGATGGGGAGCCAGAGTGTTCAAACCAGAATCCTTACTCAGGTCCCTGAGAGCTTAACCTGTTGTGCTACTGCCCAACTCCAAATAAACCACAACTTTTATACTACATTAAAATCATATCTTCAAATAATCAAGTACATGAAGGTATCTTTAATTTTTAATATCATCACTTCAGAAAGACTTATCTATTTATCTTCATGAGAGAAAAATAATAGAGAAGAAAGACCAGAGAAGAAAGACCAGGTGGTCTCTAGTATCAAATCTGGGTCCAAGGCATGTAAATCCAGTTTCCTAACACTGAGATATCTCATTGAAACTCAACTTACTCTCATTCAATTTTTTTTTATCTCAAGTATAAACCAAATAACATTGATCTTTTTTTCTTTCTTTCACAACTGCCATAGCAAACTTCCATTAAAAACATCTGTGAATAAAAAGAAGCTGTCCTTAGAGGAATAAAAATATTTAGAAATATTGAGTAGCTTGATCTTTGTTGGAAATGATAAGCTCATAAAGACATTTACTGCAGCCATTTTATTCTTCTTTTGGTCCATGCTATTTATAAACTCTCACTATACATTTTCTCAGCATGACATAGAACATTTGGCTATTTTAAAATCTATTGAGTTAACACTTAATTTTGAAATTCAGCAATGGTAGTTTAATTACAGAGCCAGGAACTTTTTTTTTTATCTTGAGTATATTTAATAGAGATTTGAGGGGCTGGGTGGTGGTGCACCCGGTTGAATATACATGTTACAACACATGTATATTTGAGTCTCTGGTACCCAGATGCAGGGGGAAAGCTTCACGAGCGGTGAAGCAGAGCTGCAGGTGTCTCTTTGTCTCTACACAATAGAAATTCATGGTTGTCTCTATCCAATAAAGACTGAAAAACAATTTAAAAAACAAAATCTTTAATAAAAAACACTTATTTCTTGAAATTTAACAATGGTGGTTTAATTACAAAGCCAGGATTTTTTTTTTTATCTTGAGCATATTCAATAGAAATTCTCCTATGTTCCCTTTTTTCTGCTTTGTTGTTGCATGTAGCTGGTAGACGTCTTGTTTTAAGCTGATTTTTTGGTAGTATCTAAGGATTTACTAACACTAAGTTGAGTTACATGGAATACCAAGTTCCCAACAGAAGAAAGTAAGATCAGTAAATGAATAAAATATTTCTATATTGTGGGTATATTCTTAGCATATTAATCTGCTATCCAGACAGCTTCTGATAAACACATGGTTAATTACTTATAGCTAGTGTAATAGAAATAAATTATTTATTAATAGTGTAATGTGTTTGAGAAATATTAACTGATATAAATAAGTCCATCAGAATTCATTTCTAGGATCACATCTTGTAAGAAATAAGAAAGTGAACTTCAAGTATATGTGAGCTAGACTTCACTGTCCTTATAACACTATTTTGTGCAATGATTGCAGGGATACACCTCCTGAGAGAATATAACTTTTTCATTCATGATGTGACATAGTGTGAGTGTCCTACAAAACTTCAAAGAAAACTGGCAGACACTGGTTTTTTTTTACAATTTTTCATCTTGATATCTTCAGCAAATTTGTAAATCTCTGGACCCAAGTAAACACTCCCATTTTTATGCTTATAACCTAGTTTACTATTTTTCAACATATATGTAGCAGTCTTTTTAAAACCCAGTTTTGCACCTCACAAATAAATTAGCATGGGGTAGGATATAATGAAGATTAAAAACCCTCAGGATCAGAAAAAATGACAGTTGTATTTTGTTTGTGTTTGTTCATGTGTACACCAATATTCCTGCTTTTCCCATATAGAGATTAATTCCTAAATCACTTACCAGAAGAAGTATGAATCATTCTCATGATATTTTCTAACTACAACCCTGCCATAGAGAGTTTGTACAACCAGTGTCTGTGAGTAAAGATGTTGACATTTTTACATGATAAAAAAACAAGGCCCTTTTCATCTGTCACCTTATTATGATCTAGTTTAACTTCTTAGCAACAAGACTTACAATTCTAAAGAGCATGGCAACTGGTTAGTGGTTCACCCAACTCTGACTCCACTACCTTCATCAACTATATCATTCTACTCATTTATATGAATAAATGATAAATTTACCTGTAGTACTGTGTATTCCATCGTTATGGTATAAATACTCTGGTTTCAGCACTACTGATACTATTACAGATTTCTTTTTTTGTCATCAACATTGAACCATGGTGTAAACCACTTGAAATTTTTCATATTCCAGAAAAAGAGTCACCATTATTTAGACTCATTTTCTGGAAACCCACAATTAGTGGGCAGAAACGTATTATTGATAGAACAAGGACCCTGAATGCAGAGGTTTGATCCTTGCTGCTGCACATACCAGAAAGGGATTCTTTAGATTCTCTCTCTCTTTCTTTTTTTTTCAGTTTTTCTCTTTTTTTTTTTTTTTAAGAAAGGATAAATTAACAAAACCATAGGGTAGGAGGAGTATAACTCCACACAATTCCCACCACCCAATCTCCATATCCCACCCCCTGCCCTGATAGCTTTCCCACTCTCTATCCCTCTGAGAGCATGGACCCAGGGTCATTGTGGGTTGTAGAAGGTGGAAGGTCTGGCTTCTGTAATTGCGTCTCCGCTGAACATGGGTGTTGACTGGTCGGTCCATACTCCCAGTCTGCCTCTCTCTTTCCCTAGTAGGGTGGATCTCTGGGGAAGCAGAGCTCCAGGACACATTGGTGGGGTCTTCAGTCCAGGGAAGCCTGGCCAGCATCCTGATGACATCTGGAACCTAGTGACTGAAAAGAGAGTTAACATACAAAGCCAAACAAATTGTTGAGCAATCATGGACCCAAAGCTTGGAATAGTGGAGAGGAAGTGTTAGTTAGAGTCTCCCTCTCTAAAAAAAAAAAAAAAAAAAAAAAAAAAAAAAACTGTATCTCATATAAAATAAATCCATGCTCAATAATTAAAGATGAATTTCCCTATTGACATTTACCTATATTGAGATATAAGACACCCTTGATTCCCATATGCTTAAGGTCCTTAACAAGAATGTTACTCACATAAATTATAAAATGATTACCACAAAATGAGTTAATATCCAACACATTATTTAATTACAAAAAACTAATTTTATTTCCCTTGTGATGATAATTCTTAGGATCTCCTCTAAATAATTATATATAACATTTATCCATGTTGTGACATAACATTATGCCCTACATTCTTAGTAGCTACATTAAAAATGCAAGTTTGTGTAAGCAGATACTTTGCTTTTTTATAAGAAAAGAGTTTCAAGTTACCGTGATTGACTACCCTGGCTCAGGCTACCTGTCCCCACTTGAAAGGAAGAAACTTCAAATAGGTGAAGCTGTTTTTCAGGTGTCTCTCTTTGTCTTACTCTTTCTACCTTTCCCTTTTCTCTAAATTCCCTCTGTCTCTATTTAAAAATGAGAGAGAAATGTCTCTATTTAAAAGAGAGAGAGAGAGAACAAAAAGAAGGAAGGGAAGAAGAGAAAGAGAACAAGAAAAAAAGGAAAAGAAAAAAAAGAGAAAAAAATGGCTGCAAGTACTACTGCGTTTGTTATTTTTATGCTGGGATCAAGCCCTAGCAATAACTCTAGTGCCATCTAAATTAAAAAGAAGAAGAAGAAGAAGAAGAAGAAGAAGAAGAAGAAGAAGAAGAAGAAGAAGAAGAAGAAGAAGAAGAAGAAGAAAAGAAAAGAAAGAAAAACGAAAGAGGCAAAACCAAAATGGAGACTTGGAGACAACACCTGGTGAGATCTCCAAAAAGAAGTAGCTTACAACCTGGGATTCTCTGGAGAAAGTAGGATATGTGAGCTATCTGTGAAAGGGTGAATAAGAGGGAGGGGTCAGGGTGACACTAAAAAAGAGTCCTATAACCCACTCTTGGGCAGGCAAAAAGAGGTCAAAAGGACAAGGAAAGGAAAATCTTTGGCTTGATTATTTCTGAACTCACACTCTCACCTTCCCCAATCCCCAAAACTAGCTCCAAAGGGCTGGCCAGCTGCTCCTATCAGGCTTCCTGTGGAGCTACTTTATTACCAAGATTCCTGGCTCAGCAGAGGTGTCATTCCAAGCCTTTGTCTTTTTCTTTTCCTTTTTTTGAAGGGTGCTGGAGATCTATTTGAGTAACAGAATTCCTGACCAGTCAGGGCCTCAGTCCTGCCTAGGAAACAGTAGGTGGAGGTTTTTTGTTGTTGTTTGTTTTGTTTTTTGATGCTTATTATTGGTTGTCTTTGCTTGGTTTAGAAAGGGAACTAGGCTGTGTGCTTCTAATCTGGAGCAGTCCAAGCTGCAGACTGATTGTTAGGGTTTTTTCCTATATTTTATTTTATTATTACTATTATTATATACAAGTGTCCCTTTTCCCTCCTCTTCAGGTTGACCAAAATTCACTGTTGTTGCTTTTTCCTTTGATAAGTGGCTGGGTGTCCTATCCACTGTGGGAGGAACTTATATCTCTCTCCCACTTCCTTCCACCCTCTGTTTTCTCTCCTCCTAGCTAATTAAAAAAAGAAATCCCTGTCCTTCCCCTGCTCTTTTTCTTTTCTCTTCTTCCTTCTTTTGTTTTCTGAATTCATTGGCACTCGTTTGTGAAATATTTTTTATGAGAATCTGAATCAAAGTGGAGTGTGTGTGTGTGTGTGTGTGTGTGTGTGTTTATAGCTTTCTTTTCTACTTTCCATTCTCCTACTGCTATCCTTAGAATTTATACTGGAGAGTAGATTTGCATAATTTTCTACTCTTGCTTCTTTTTTTCCTTTCTTTTCTTTTTCCTTCCTTTTTTTTTTTTTTTTTTTTTTACTTGGTCTGGAGGTATTGTCTGGCTAACTGGTAATGATTGAACTGTATTAATTGCCACGGACCACCACAGCAGATGAGCAGCAGGAGTGTCAGGTGTCTCTAAGGCAACCTCCCTGGTGGGTCAGGAGTCAGCGTAAGGGAGAACAGATAGACACCACACTCTATTGGAGGGTAAATCTGGACTCATTTTAATAGTGAAACTGCATTAGCTTTTATACTTTTTTCAGGTTACATTCAGGTTGCCTAAACAACTAGCTCATAAGGAAGTATCAATAAGCATCATAGTCTTGTGGCTTTGGCAGGCTACATGTTACTCCCCTATTTCTGTAAACAATACTTAGTATCGCCCTGTTCTCAGGGGAAGTCATACTCAGAATTGTTTTTGACTTTTGTGGAGGGCTATTTCTATCATAAATCTTCTATGGGGGGCAAACGGATCTTTGCCTAGTCGTGGACCACTGCTCATCTAGATCTGGTACAGTTTAACTATTAATCTTTCTTTGTTTCAATATGTCAACTTGTACCTGGGAGGCCTCAATCTCTGCATTCTTTCTTTGAGGGGCAGGTCTTAACATGACTTCTTTTGTCCATCTATGTTCACCCACCTTCTCCACTTTCATAATGTAACTTTCAAATATGCCCCTATGTAAGGGAGAAGGAGTCCTTCTGACTCTCCATTCCCACCAGGAACTGCCAAAGTGTTATTAATCAATTGTGACAGTATAATTATTTGTAACAATAATGGGGGGATAATGCATTGACCCATTCTCATCCTCCTTCCCAGCTTCCTTGAAGTCTGAATGCAGGTCCAGAGGAGATGACCCTGTCAGGCTCCCTGGAATTCGTGACGGGGTGCCGTAATTAATCCTTGCTTCATTTATTATTTTTGTAATTTCTGAGGTTGGTGACTGCATTTCTGAAAGGTCATTAGTATAGCATGGCTTGTACTCAAAACACAACAACAGAAGAATGATACAACAGAAAAAAAAACACATCATTAAAAAAAATAGTTAAACTAAGAGCAAACAAAACTACTACCACAATGAATCAGGGCAGAAGCCTAGAAGAAACTGCAAATCAGTCAGAAGTAACCACAGATAAAAAAAGTATGCAGGGAGTCAGGCGGTAGTGCAGTGGGCTAAGTGCACCTGGCACAAAGTGCAAGGACCAGCATAAGGATCTCAGTTCGAGCCCCTGGCTCCCCACATGCAGAGGAGTCGCTTCACAGGTGGTGAAGCAGGTCTACAGTAGTCTTCCCCCTCTGTCTTCCCCTACTCTCTCCATTTCTCTCTGTACAACAATGATGACATCAATAACAACAACAGTAATAACTAGAACAATAAAAAAATAAGGGCAACAAAAGGAACAAATAAATAAATATTTTAAAAAATTAAAAAAAGAAAACTACACAAGCAATAATAAACCTAATAATCACAGAAATGAAGACAACTGTGGAGGAAAGGGATATCAGAAATAAGGAAACAACAGATGAGACACTCAAGGAAAACCCTAGCTACCTCGAGTTAATTAGAGAAATGAAAGCAGTAATAGCTGAGTTGAAAGGTCAATTAGTGGGAGTCTGGTAGTAGCACCTCAGGTTAAGCACTGCGGGCTAAGCACATGTAGCACAAAGCACAAGGATTGGCCTAAGGATCCCAGTTTGAGCCTCTGGCTCCCCACCTGCACGGAGTTACTTCATAAACAGTGAAGCAGTGAATCAGGTGTCTCTCTTTCTCTCCCCCTCTCTGTCTTCCCTGTCTCTCTCTATTTCTCTCTGCCCTATCCAACAACAATATCAATAATAACTGCAACAATAAACAACAACAAGGGCAACAAAATGAAATAAATAGATAAATACTAAAAAAAAAAAGAATAAAAAAAGGCCAATTAACAGAACAAGCTAAAAGTATAACTGAACTGAAGAAAGAAACTGAGGGAAGGGAAAGCAGATTAACAAAAGCAGAAAACGAAATTAGCCAGACAGAGGACAGAGGATGAGCTATAGAAAACTAAGAGAGTGATAAAAGAGCTAAAAAAATGACTGAGAGATACTGAAAACAACAATAGAGACATATGGGATGATCTAAGAAGAAGTAACATTCCCATAATTGACCCACCAGAGGAAGAAAGAGAGAAAGGGGAATTAAATATCCTTGAGGAAATAATAGATGAAAACTTTCTAGACCTAAGCAACAGAAAGGACAGTAAGATTCAAGAGGCCCAGATAGTCCCAAACAGAATCAACCCCAACCTGAAGACAGCAAGACACATCATAGTTACAATGAAAAGAAGTAAGCATAAAGAATAGATCCTAAAAGCTGCAAAAGAAAAAACAAAAAATGACATACAAGGGAAAACCTATAAGACTATCAGCACAATTCTCCACTCAAACTCTAAATGCCAGAAGAAAATGGCAAGTTATCTACTGAGCCCTCAATGAAAAAGGGTTTCAATCAAGGATAATATATTCAGATAGACTTACATTCAAACTAGATGAAGGGATCAAAACCTTCTCAGACAGACAATAGTTACAGAAGGCAACCATCACCAAACCCGCCCTGAAAGAGGTTCTAAAAGACCTATTATAATCAAGAACATCACTATAACACTTGCCATATAACAGAGCAAATAAAAACTTGTTGAATAATGACATTGCAATATGTCAAATCTATTCTTCTTCTAGCGTTTGCCCTTCTTCCGTAGCCAGTCAACAGCGTCAGGTTGAGCCTGATGTAAAGTTTTGAGACCTCCTTTGAATCTGGAAAGGTGACAGTCATTGACTACGTGGGTCATAGTCTGTCTGTAGCCACAGGGGCAATTCGGGTTGTCTCTGGCTCCCCAGTGATGGAACATAGCCACGCACCGGCCATGGCCTGTTCGATAGCGATTGAGGAGGGCCCAATCATAACGTGCTAGGTCAAAGCCGGGTTGATGCTTGCAGGGGTCTGTGATGAGGTGTTTGTTCTTTACCTCAGCTGACTGCCAACTCTGTTTCCAAGAGTCTGGAACAGAGAAGTTCAGTGTAGGTGTAGGAGACCAGATTGGGTGACGAGTCGTCAAGTGTTGGACAGCGTGGGCGAAGATATCCGCGTATATTGGCAGGTCTAGTCGAGTGTAGACGTGGGAAATGAACTTAGATGATGCCGCATCCAGATGAATATCTGGCGGGGCGATGTTGCTAAGAACTGGCAGCCATGGAACCGGGGTGGAATGGATGGTTCCAGAAATTATCCTCATGGAGGAATATAATTTGTAATCGACCAAGTGGACATGGGGGCTACGGAACCATACTGGGGCACAGTATTCTGCAGTGGAATAGCATAATGCCAGAGATGATGATCGTAGTGTGGAAGCGCTCACGCCCCATGAGGAGCTGGCCAGTCTTGCAATGATGTTATTCCTCACACCCACCTTTGCTGTAGTTTTTATGAGATGTTTGTGAAATGACAGAGTGCGATTGAGAGTAACGCCAAGATAGACTGGCTGGGCTTCATGCCGGATTCTCATATCGCCAAGCTGCACATTAAGCTCACGCGAGGCCGAGGCATGGTGTAGATGGAAAACAGATGATACCGTTTTTGCAGTGCTAGGGATTAGTCGCCATTTTTTACAGTAATCAGATATCAGAGACATGTCTTTCGTGAGTGTTTCCTCGAGGATGTCAAACTTGGATGCCTGAGTTGCACAGCAGATGTCATCGGCTTAGATGAACTTCCTTGAAGAAGTTTCTGGGAGGTCATTGATGTAAATATTAAATAGCGTAGGAGCCAGAACAGAGCCCTGGGGGAGGCCACTTGAGACAAGTCTCCATCTGCTAGACTTGTCACCCAGATGCACCCGGAATCTTCTGTTTTGGAGAAGAAATGATATAGTGTTGGCCACCCATGGAGGCAGGCATCTTGAGATCTTGACTAGGAGACCACGGTGCCAGACCATGTCATAGGCTGCTGTGAGATCAACAAAGACAGCACCCATCTTTAAATTCTTCTGGAATCCATTTTCAATGTAAGTTGAGAGGGCCAGGGCTTATTCGCTGGTAGATCTTCCTGGGCGGAAACCAGCTTGGTTCATTGGGGAAACTGACGATCCTTCCTAGCTGACTGATGATCCTTCCTAGCCGACTGAATCCACATGGAACCCAGTCACTTTCAAAGCCAGCAACAAGCAGCTCCTGACAGCTTTCAAGCTGTTGGTCCTGCTCTTCGAGTCCTCCAACTTAATGTTGAGGGGCTGTCCTTTGCCAAACACGTTCTTATTGGTCAACTGGCAATACAGCATCAGGCAGATGTTATCTGCCTACAAGAAACACACATAGCAGTCGATGAAGCTGCTCGATTCACCATCAGTGGATTCGATTTAATATGCTATAATCTCCATCCTAAACACGGCCGAGCCATCTACGCCAAATCGTGTCTTGCGGACGTTTACCACACGGCCTCTTCGACCTTCTACGACTCCATTACTATTGGAACTATTCATCTCGTCAACGTATATAAGCCTCCCAGTGCCTCATGGGATAATGAGGTCCTGCCTAGCCCAAATCACCCAGCCGTTTAAGTTGGAGACTTTAATAGTCATCACCAAGACTGGGGATATTCTTCCACTCGTGCTGACGGCTCTATCTTAGCCGACGGGCTTCAGCAAATGACCTCTCCCTATTATACGATCCCAAAATCAAATCTATAATATCAATAAATATCAATGGCTTAAACTCACCCAATAAAATACACAGAGTGTGAGAATAGATCAGAAAACATAACCCAACCATATGTTGTTTACAATAATCCCACCTGACTCAACAAGACAAACTCAGGCTTAAAGTGAAAGTATGGAAAACTACCATACAGGATACAGGACCACAGGGGGGTGGGGGGTGGGGAAGCAGGAACAGCCATTCTCCTCGCTAACTAAATAGAATTAAAAAAAAATAAAGTGATAAAAGATAGACAAGACTATTACATAATGATTAGAGGATAAATCAACCAATATTTAACAATATTAACATCTAGGCACCCAATGAGGGACCATCTAAATACATTGAACACCTACTGAAAGAACTGTAAAAATATATCAATTATAATACTATAATAGTGGGAGACTTCAACATCCCACTCTCACACTTGGATCAACTAAGCAGAGAATCAACAAAGAAAAAAAGAGAATTAATTGAAGAGATGAGCAGACTAGACCTCCTGGACATTTTCAGAGTTCTTCACCCAAAAAAACTGGAATACACGTTTTTTTTTCAAATCCACACAGCACATCCTAAGGATAGACCACATATTAGACCACAAAGACAGCATTAAAAATTCAAGAGCATTGAAATCATCCCAAGCATCTTTTCAGACCAGAGTGGAATAAAGCTAACATTCAACAACAAACAGAAAATTACTAAAAGTAACAGAATTTGGAATCTCAATAACATAATACTGCTTAATAACCACTTTGTAAAAGAGGAACTTAAGCAAGAAATTTAAATGCTCCTGGACAGATAAAAATGAAGATACAAGCTATCAAAATACTTGGGATACAACTAAAGCAGTACTGAGAGGGAAACTCATAGCCATACAATTGCACATTAGAGAACAAGAAAAACCTCAAATATATGACATTACTGCATGCCTTAAGGACTTAACTAAAATAATGCCTACTGGCTATCTACAAAATGGCTACAAAACGGAGACCCACCCCTCCCCATCTCTTCATCTGCAATATTCCAGACTTTAGGTTCATGATTATTCAGCAATTTGTTTGACTCTATATATTAACTCTTTTTGCAACCACCAGGTTCCAGATGCTAACATGATTCCAGCCTGACCTCCCTGGTCATACAACCCCACCAATGTGTCCTGGAGCCCCCTTTGCCAGAGCCCCACCCCACTAGGGAAAAAAGACAGGTTGGGAGTATAGATTGGCCTCTCAACACCCATGTTCAGTGGGGAAGCAATTACAGAAGCCAGACCTTCCACCTTCTGCATTCCAAATGACCCTGGGTCCATACTCCCAGAGGGATAAAGAAAAGGGAAGCTATCAGGGGATAGGATGGGACATGGAGTTCTGGTGTAGGATGGGACATGGAGTTCTGGTGGTATGAACTGTTTGGAGTTGTACCCCTCTCATCCTATGGTTTTTGTCAGCTTTTTCCTTTTTATAAATAAAAATTCAAAAATTCAATACAAAAAAATTTCAGAGTGGAATGAAACTATAAATAAGAGGTACACTTTTGTAGAAGATAGATGAAAGTTATAGAAGTTAGGAATATTATGATAGGGCTGGAAAAATACCTCACTTTTTTTTTATAGTGTCACTTCTTTGTCATGCCTATACCCCAGGTTCCAGTCCTGTTCCCCCCACACCGCAGGAAGCTTCAATTATCTTTGCTTATTTCGCTCTGTTTCTCTCTCTTGTTTTCTACCAGGAGAAAAAAAAAATCAGATGAAAAAAATGAAGCCCTGACAAGGGAAGATAAGTAAGAGATACTAGATATAGGCTAGGGTTTAGAGTACTTGGCACAGTTGTACACGTATCCATAAGCAAGGGGCAATTATATAACTCAAAGTTAAAGTGCTCAATAACTGTCAAAGTGCCTAATGAAGACATAGTAAATTCTGTAATTGACTGGAATTAGACCAAATTATCTGGGCAACCCAGCAGAAAGAAGACATATTCCAAAATCCTAATTATGACTGGGCTCAACAAATGATACTCAATGTCTAAACAACTGAGAAAAGGTCTAAGATCATCAGATAAAGAGAAGACTACAAAAGTTGGATAAGGACAAGAGACTGGCCCACTTAATAATGGCCCTTTTAGTCAATATTATATCACCTCATCATCTGGGGCCCTAGTTAGAAAATCCTTCAATTCCCACACACATATGATGGGCCTAGACCTCAAAGTCATCCCTCTCTCCACCATCACTGGTCACTTCCATCAGGAACAGCATCTTGTGGGCCTTCTCAGGACCTTGTCCTCATTATAAGCAACGATAGGAGGGATAGCCAAGTCTCTGAAGGGATACAGGGGTATCCTGCCCTGCCAATTGGGAAAGGCTGGTCCTGACATGAGTGAAGTCTGCAGTGTTTCTCAGATGTGACTTTGAGCTATAAGCTGAGACCAATAGGGACTTAGAGGTTACACAGGCTCTGGTGCTAAATGTAAACATAGATAATGTAAAAATATAAATGTAAATATATGGATTTAGGTTAGATGGATGGAGGTAAATATTTAATTTTAGTGACACAATTTTTTTTCAAGCATGGGTGCTACTCTCTGTCCTAATCCAACTTTCTAGATCTTTTCTCTACTCTGACACCACTGTTTCAGACAATATTCTTATCTGACCTCAGGCTAGTTACCAAACTCAAGCAACACTGCCATAGTTGTGTACCCCCATTAACATGCCTAAAATGGATTTCCTAGCTTTCTTCTACCCTAAAACTTCTAATCTCATCTGCTTTATTCCTCCTTCTTGGTTCCTGTTCCTAACCATTTTGTCTCAATTTAGGTTATGTCATCTTTCAGATACCAAGTTATGGATGCTACCATGACTCCATCCTGACTTCTCTGGGCAGATGAACTCACCAATGTGTCCTGGATCCTCACACCTCCAGAACTCTGACCCATTTGGGAAAAACAGAAACATGCTGGGGGTATGGATCTACCTGTTGACACCCATGATCAGTGGAGAAGCAGTTATAAAAAGCCACAACTCCTACCTTCTGCTCCCCACAAACAACCTTGATCCATACCCCCCGCAGGGGAGAAGTGATAAGATGGCTCTGAATTCCAGCTCCATCAGCACCCAGAGAGACAGAAGGAAATGTAGAGGGACATATGGATGTACTTATGATGTCATTAGTGGCTTGGAGGAGGAGAGAGGTTGAGTCAGGAGAAAAAGGGGGCAATTATGCTTAAATGTGGATGGATAGTTGTAAAGATGTTGGTTAGCCCATGTCTACAACCTTAGGGAAACTATGGTGGACTGCAGTGGATTCAGCACTCTGGTGGTGGGAATAATGTGGATTTAAGCCCCTGTTGACATGTAATTTTGTAAAATAAAAAATTAATACTAAATAAATAAATAAAAGTTTTTAAATTGCTCAGTGATAAAGACATCACAATTTAAATTTTAGGTGTACTGAGAATGGAGCAAAGTGTACAGTACAGTGGGTAGTAGAAAAAGATGTATATGACAAAACTTTGGTTATTTTCCAAAGACATTAAGTTATATAAGTATATATACTTAAAAGTAAGGATGAGCATCATGGTGAATAAATTTGTTCATTAGGATTTGAAGCTGTACACTTAGTAGGTGCATCTGGTCATTTTTTTGTCTTCATAAAATGGGAATAATTAAATTGAAATTCATTTATTTCTATTTTACTCTTGCTAGTGTTGAGAGTGCTGAAAACCAAATCCAGGGTTTCATGTAAGCAAAGCACACACTCTAACATTAAGCTCTATTCTTGGCCATGAATGCAAAGTTTGAAATATTTTCCAGGTGTTATGTAAGAGGCAAAGCAAGAGGAACCAGGCAGTGGTCTACCTGGTTGAATATGCATTACCATGTGCAAGGACCTGAACTCTATACCCAGTCACCACCTGCACTGAGAATGGAGGTAAGGGGGTGAGAGAGTGAAGCTTCACAAATATTTCAGTTTCTTGGGGTAAATGATTCTGAAAATGTCCAATAGTTCTATTTGATTTATCTCCTCATTTAGCTCCTTCATTTATTTATTGATTTTCTGCCTGGATGATCTGTCATGTTGAGAGGGTGGGGTGGTGAAGACCCCTACTATCATTGCATTGCTGTTAATATATTTCTATAGCTCTTTTAGTAGATGTTTGATATATTTAGATGGGTTCTCATTGGGTGCATAGATGTTAATAATTGTTAAGTCCTCCTGATTTACTGATCCTCTGATTATTAAGTAATGTCAATCCCTATCTTTTTAATTTTATTTATTTTAAATTCTATCATGTCAGATATGAGAATAGCTGTTCCTGCCCCTTTTTGTGGGCCATTGGCCTTTATGATAGTTTTCCATCCTTTCATTTCGAGTCCGTGTTTGTCTTATTGAGTTAGGCAGGTTTCCTGTAGACAGCATTTTGTTGGGTTGTGGTTTCTGATCCATCTTCCTACTCTGCCTTTTAGTAGGTAAATTCAGGCCATTGACATTTATTGATATCAAAGATTAAAGATATTTTAATGCCATTCTTGTAGATTTTTAGAGTGTTCTGATAGATGGCCTATTTATAGTGGTCTGACTGTTTATAGGAGATGTTTCAGAATTTTTTCAGGTCAGGCCTGGTGATAGTTGATTCTTTCAACTGTTGCTTGTCTGAGAAGGTTTTTATGACTCCATCTAGTCTGAATGACAGTCTAGTAGGATACAATAGTTTTGGTTGAAAGCCTTTCTCATTGAGCACTTGATATCTTGCCATTCTCTTCTGGCCTGTAGTGTTGGTATGGAAAAGTCTGCTTCTAATCTTAGGAGTTTTCCTCTGTAGGTGACTCTGTTTTTCTCTTGAAGCCTTCAAGACCTTTCTTTATGCTTATTCCTTTCCATTCTAAATAGGATGTCTCCTGGTGTCTTTAAGGCAAAGTTAATTCTGTTTAGGACCCTCTGGGCTTCTTGAAACTTTATGTCTTTTATGTTGTCTAGACTAGAGAAGTTCTCAGATATTATTTCCTGAAGAATGCTTTCTTCCCTTCCCTCTCTTTCTTCCTCTGGTAAGCCAATAGTATGCATATTATTTCTTTTGAAGTCATCTCATATGACTCTATTGTTGTTTTCAGTATCTCTTAAACTCTTTTTGAGATCGCTTACTTCTTTTTTTATCTGTCTCTAATTTGTCCTCAATCTTGCTAATTCTGTTTTCTGCCTCATTTATTCTACTCTCTCTTCCCTCTACTGTTTTCTGTAGTTCATCTATTTTGTTGCCCTGTTCTGATACTGTTTTAGCTTTCAGTTAGTTGTGTTCTTAGCTCAGCTATTTCAGCTTTCAGCTCTCTAATAACCTTGAGATAATTTGTGTTTTCTTCCAGAGTCTCATTTGTTGTTTCTAGATTTCTAATGACAATTCTTTCAAATTCTTTACTCACTCCTGTGACAATTTCCTTAATAAGCGTTTGGATGTTGACTTCACTTTTTGTGGTTCAACCTTTAGAGGGATTTTAGATGGACTCTTTGTCCTGGTTCATTTCTCCAATAGTTCTTGTTGGTTTGACCATTCTCTACAGTATGTTATGAGATGCCTCTCTCAGTATTTTTCAGATTACTGATCACTCTTGCCTGAATTGACTTGTGTCTAAGTTAGGCACTTAAACAGTTCACAGTCATGGAAATTAAAAGTTGTTTCAATATTATTTCAATCTCTGAGTTGGAGCACAGAGGCTGTTAAAAGCCTCTTTTGTTATTTTTCTTTCCTACAGGCTATGGGAGCCTGAGGGATTTTAAACTATAAGTAGGCTTCATTCACTCATGACCAAAATATAAAGCAGGGTGGGGCAGAGATAGCACAGTGGTTATTCAAAGAGACTCTCATATTCCAAGGATCCAAAGCTCCAGGCTCAATTCTGCCTCTCTGCCAAACTGGGCAGTACTGCTGGGCCCTGTGTGTTTCTAAACATATCTTGTTTATAGTCTGTAGGTTCTGAGGCAATTTATCACCATGTTCTCATCAGGAGAACAATGTGAAAAGATTCCCACTATACAGCCCCACTGCTAGGCCACTGAGATGTAACACTTTTCCTGAGTTTCCTGATCAGTTCTCTGTTCCCAGGTATTAGCACAGGGCCTCCCCTGTGCTGCTCCAGCCTCTGAGGGCAGTAGGAATGAAGACTCACAGTTGCATTTGGTGAGACTTAGGGGTGTTCTCTCCTCCCTTCAGCAGTCTTTTTGTTGGTAAAACACACTGGGGGTAGTGCCTCAACTGGTAAATCTCTCTTTAGGCTCCTCCCTGTCCATGAGCCGCACGTGTGTGCACTCGCCATTGATTTCATGGATTCCTGAAGTCATTCTAGTCCTGCCTTGTTATGGTCCCAGGTGGTCTCCTTTGGTATTCCTACTTGGCTGGGGAGAGGAGAGGAGAGAAACACAGCTGCTGCTGCTGTTCCGTAGCCCTACCTCTGGAAGTTCCCTGAAGCTTCACAAACAGTGGAGTTGTCCAGGTGTTTCTTTCTCTTTCCTTTTATATCTCTATCCCCCCTCTCAATCTCTCTCTGTTCTGTCTTATAAAAGAAATGATGAAAATAAAAATAATAAAATAAATAGCTTCCAGGAGCTATAGATTCATAGAGCAAGCACTGAGCCCTAGCAATAATCTTTGGGTTGGGGTGGAGTGGGTACTGGGAGGCACTGGGTATCCAGTATGGAATGATGAAAAAGAACTTGAGTTTGTGTTATGCAAATACTTATGAGGCGATAAGAGACTGAACTCATCATGTGTCAATAATTGTCTTGTAAAACATTATTTCCCCAATAAGATGATTTTGGAGAAAAATCTACATTTCACATCAAATTTTGAAGTTTTAAGCAGCTTAAACTTTTGGATCATTTCCCCCATGTATTTAGCTTTATTTTTATTATATATTTTTTGCCTAACAATTTGGAAATACTTAAAGATATTTGATGAATTACAGTAATTGTTTGTTGATGTGTGCTACAAATTGATAATGACTGCATTATTTAATTCCCCTGAAGGTAAGCATAAATTGCGTTCTACAGAGGCATAATAGGAAAATAATTTTTTCCTTCTATTAAGTAGCTGTGTTTCATAAGATCTTCTTGGATTAAAACAATAAGCAGAGGGGGCCAGGCAGTAACATAGCCAGTTAAGTGCACATAGTAATGAATCACAAGGACCAGCATAAGGATCCCAGTTCAGGCCTCAGCTCCCACCTGCAGGAGGTGGCCTCATGGGCGGTGAAGTAGGTCTGCAGGTATCAATCCTTCTCTCCCCTTCTCTGTCCTCTCCTCCTTTCTTAATTTCTACATGTCCTATCCAATAACAACAAGGGCAACAAATATGGGGGAAATGGCCCTCAGGAGCAGTGGATTCCTTGTGCAGGCATCAAGCCCCAGAGATAACTAAAAAAAGCGAAAAAAAAAAGGAAGGAAAAAGAAAAGAATAAGCAGAGATCACTTTTTTATATATACTTATGATTTTTCTCTTTCCTAATCTCATAACAACACAGGAATGACTCTTGGTCAAGATTGAGACTGGCTTTTCTCTTTTCCTGGTGAAACAAGTCATAGCTTTATGAGTTAGATAGATACATATTTAATTTTTTATTATTTATTTTCCCTTTTGTTGCCTTTGGTGTTTTCTTGTTTAATTGTTGTAGTAGTTATTATTATTGTTGTTGTTGATGTTGTTGTTGTTGAATAGGACAAAGAGAAATGGAGAGAGGATGTGAAGACAGAGAGGGGGAGAGAAAGATAGACACCTGCAGACCAGCTTCACTGCCTGTGAAACGACTCCCCTGCAGGTGGGGAGCAGGGGGCCGGAACTGGGATCTTTACGCTGGTACTTGAGCTTCGTGCCATGTGCGCTTAACCTGCTGCTCTACTGCTCACCTCCCTTGAGTTAGATATTTTAAGGGGAAATACACTTTTGAAGCACTTCATAACTCTGAATTTACAGATCAAATAATATAGCAGGGTTAATTTGATAAGATGAATATATATATATATATACTATATCAAGTATTTCAGATATCACATGTTGAGAAAGTCAAGACTCATAAACATAATTTTTAATTCATTTTCTTTCATTGCTAAATCTTATTAAAATGAATCTGTATTAGCAAATCTAAAAAGTGCTACATAATAGAACTATAGTATACACAAATGACCTAGAATCCAAAATATCTATTGATATTTAGTATTTTATTTTCAATTATTTATTTTGGGTAAAGACAGGAAAATTGAAAGAAAATCAGGGGGGGTGGGTTGTGGTGTATCTATTTGAGTTCACAGATTGTAATGCACAAGGAACAGGGTTAGAGCCCCAGGTCATTCCCTGAAGTGGGAAAGTTTTTCAGCTGATGAATCAGTGCTGCAAGTGTCTCTCTTCCTCTCTATCCAAACTTTTCCTCTCAATTTCTGGCTGTTTCCACCCAATAAATAAATAATTATAATAAAAATAGATCAATAGATATGAGAGAGAGACAGAGAGAGAGAGAGATGGAGAGAAACCTGCAAAATTGCCTCACCAATTGTGAAAGTTCAACCTGGCAGGTGGTTATAGGGTGCTTAAAACCAAGACCTTGAACACTGTAGTGTGTGTGCTCAACCATTATCCAACCTTAATACTGAATATTTTAACTGATGTATAGTTTAATATGAGGAGGTAATAAGATAAATGTACATTAGGGACATAGCACTTTTAGCAGATGAAAAAAAGAACTTATTAACATTCTACTCCAATCACTCTACACATAAAAGTGTAATCTTTTCAAGGAATATGATTATTCCAAATGATTGGAAATAATCTTTACTCCTTTTGATAATCATGTGAATCCAATACAAATTAAAATGGGATCAGAAAAATATGAATTGAATGAAACATAAACACTCAGCAAAATATAAAACTTATGGAAGGAAACTAGAGTTTAGTATAAAATAAGTTCTGTCAAACATGTGTACATACATATTTGATAATTATAAACATCATTAATTAAACTTAAAAGAATTATAAATACATAAGAATAAGTCAATAAAATAAAAAATAAAGAAAATATACAAAATTAGATTGTTCATTTGTAAATATTAATGAAAGGAACAAATTTTAGCTAGATGATGAGAATATGAGGACATAAATATAGAAATTAGTGGAGCAAGAGCCAGGTAAAGGAACACCTAGTAAAGTGCATATATTACCAAGCTCAAGGACCCAGGTTCAAGCTTCTGCTACCCACCTGCAGGGTTTCACTTCAAAACAATGAAACACGTCTGCAAATCTCTCTCTCTCATTCCCTCCCTACCTCCCTCACTGTCATTTCTCAATTTCTCTGTCCTGTCTAATAAAAATCAGAAAGGAAAAAATGGAGTATTCATAGAGCTGGGACCGAGCTTCATAGCCACGGTGGAAAAAAAAAAAAGAAAAAAATTAGTGGAACAGACTTGATGGTGATATATCCTTACGCAGATGTTCATTGGGTATCACAAAAAAGATACACATCTAATTTTAGGGGAGGGAAAATAAATTTGTCTTTCCACAGTCTTTTTCTAGACTCATAGACGTGCATATGTAAGGAGTAAAAATAACTAAAGCAAGGCCTGGTAAAATAGTAGTACACTTGGGTATACCCACCTTTGAACTTGGACTCCACCCATTGGTGCTTCTCTCTCTCTCTCTCTCTTTCTCCTGGTTTCCTTGCCTCTTTGTCTCTATCTAAATATAAGCAAACAAATAAGTTTTTAACGATTATAATATATTGTACAGAAGATTAACTTAAATGGAATTGCAGACATAAATATAAGAAAAAAACTCATTTTGAACTTATAAAATAAAACCGGAGAAAAGGTGTGACTCCTTTTGGAGAATAGTTTTATTTATGAAATCAAAAGTATGAAAGTTAACAAGAAGGGGAAAATGTTAACAAAGTGAAAAAAAAACTAGGCTTTAAAATAAATTATTAAAAAGATTAACAGTTTCATGAAAAATATATTCAATCATACATCTATAAAGAACCTGTACTCAGGATACATCAAGAATTTTCATGGCTTTTTAATAAGACAAAAATCTACGAAGAAATTACATGTATAACTGAAAGATTAATGGGAACTTTTGTTAATGGGCTTCTTCATTAGTGACATAATGACGACCACAAAAATATACCACTATATAAACCAGAGAGATTGTAATATAAAGACCATCACGAATTTGGGTGAAAACTTAAAGAAGCTGACTGTAACATATCTCTAGGAGAATGTAATGTGTTACAGACAAATGACTGAACTACTTTAATACTTGGTTCTGAATGAAAGAACTAAAAACAAATTATTATAGATAATGCTCCAAAATATGAAATGACAAGAAAAGGTAACTTTACTGTCAGTGTTGTACTAGAGTGGGAGACACTGTGCAGAATGAAGAAAAATTCTAAAAAGATGAAGATGTACTTAAACTATGATTAATGTCTCCACAAAAGTTAAATTTACTAACTATAAATTATATTTATACTCAGGATCTGGAACATGATGGCAGAGGAGGATATAGTACAGATTGAATTGATATGTGGAAAACCGAAATATGTTACATATGTACAAACTACTGTATTTTACAGTTGACTGTAAACTATTAATCCACCAATAACAAAATAAAAAAACATATTTATATGTATATGCATAAAATTATGGTATACACATTTTATACAAGATAGTAAATAACCATTAAAATTACTTGAATAAAAGTATTCTAATGGTATCAGAAGTACTTCAAAGAAGTATGAAATGTACAATTTAGGATAATGAGCTATCAGAAATTTTATTTGTTTGTTTATATTGGCCAGAACACCACTCAGGTCTGGCTAGGTGTTACTACTTAAAAAACATAGGATCTCCTTCACACAAGTCCCCTGTGTCACCATCTCCCCAGCCCTATTGTTGATTTCCAAATGTAGCTCTCATTGTAGTTTCTCAAGTACATCTCACTAGTTCACATAATGACTCTAACAGAGGCACAACATAGTTTTCTTCTGTAGAAAGCAAATATCCTGCTTGTATGTGATATCCTGCTTGTGTGAGTTATCCTATTAGTCTTTGGTGAATCTCTGTGGTAAGTGGTAGATGTGCATCAATAGTTAACTGTTAAGTATTTTATTTTTGAAAACTAATGAGACTATACTAAATGTTCTCTTGTCTCTTGTATGGTATTGCTCAGGTAGTAACTGACTTAAATGTGCAGTGCTAGAATGTCCACTTCTTCAGCAGTTTTATTTATATTGAAGAAAATCTGAGTGTGTTTTCTTAGAACAACTTAACAGGAAATAGCAGTAATCCAATGATGTTTTAAATTACATCTAACATGTTTTGACCAAATCAAATTAATGAGCATTTTCACAGCTACAGTTTTGTTTAATTACCTGTGCTAATGGAATACTTACAAGATTTTAAGTGAAAAGTCTTTAAGATTTATTTATAATAAAATAGCTTTTAAATAATATTTACTTTTCCCAAAACTACAGAGAACTCAAATTAAGTTGAGTATTTTTTCATTATGAAAAAATATATAATAATTCAAGTCCCTAAACTTAAGGGTCATGATGAAAACATCCAAATACTTTGATTTACGGCTTAAAATGTGTAGTTTTTGTTCACACTGTAACTCTCAGAAAGAAAATTATGAGGAATTACGGAAAAAATATATCTAGACTGGAGAAATGCTATCATCAATAGTTTAACAGATTTTCACTTGAGATGCTGAGGTCCCAGGCTTCATAATAGACATAACTGAACAGAGCTCTGATTAAAAAAATAATAAATATGGAAATAAGTAAATATCACATCTTTAAATATAGTATGATACTATCTAAAAATACTGATCCTATAGATTTAAGCTACTGTCTTCAATACAAAAATGATCCAGTGAAAATTCCCTTATATTAACACAAACTATCACTGATTACAGTACAGTTTTTTTTTTTCCATGTTTTCCTTTTTTATTTTTATTTTTATTTTTATTTTTTTTTTTAAATTTTTAATTTAAGAAAGGATTAGTGAACAAAAGCATAAGGTTTTTTAAATGTTTGTCAATGAACAAAAGTAAGCTAGAATAACACTCTGGCACAAGAGATTTTGGGGGTCACACTCAGAACCTCATGTTTGTGAGCCCAGTGTTTATCCATACCTACACCTTCTGGGCCTTCACTTAAAATATTCAGGAGGAGATAAGAAAACATGTATTTTATAGTGCCCTATTGAAATATAGTAAAAGAAGGAAAAAAGCTGCTTCCTCAAATCTTTGTATTAAACTTATACTACTGTACGTAATATGTAGCATTAGAAATAGTAGCTAAAAATTCAGAGTGTTATATTGGAACTAAGGTAAATTTTTGAAAGCTTAATATCCATTAAATATAGAATTCCATATAATTCCCACCACCAGAGTTCCACATCTCATCCCCTCCATTGGAAGATTCCCTATTCTCTATTCCTCTGGGTTACAGACAAAAAAATCTTTGTGGGGTCTAGAAGGTGGAATGACTGGCTTCTGTAATTGCTTCTCCTTTGAACATGAACTTTGGCAGGTCAACCCAGACTCCTAATATGTTTCTATGTTTTCCCTAATGAGGTAGGGCTCTGGGCAGGTGAGGTTCCAGTAAACATTGGTGAGGTCATCTGCCTAGAGATGTCAGAATGGTGATATAACAGTATCTACAACTTGATGGTTGAAAATCAGTAGGATATAAAGCAAAATGAATTATTTAAAAACAGGAACTTAATGGTAAGAATAGAATAGATGAGAGAGCTGGGTGGTAATGCAGTGGGTTAAGCATAAGTGGCATGAAGCATAAGGACTCCTGTTCAAGCCCCTGGCTCGCTACCTGCAGAGGAGTCCCTTCACAGGTGGTGAAGCAGGTCTGCAGGTGTCTATCTTTCTCTCTCTATCTCTGTCTTCCCCTCCTCTCTCCATTTCTCTCTCTGTCCTATCTAACAACAAGGACATCAGTAACAACAACAATAATAACTACAACAACATGGGTAACAAAAGGGAATAAATAAGCAAATAGTTTTTTTAAAGAATAGAATAAATGAAACTAAAGATCTTTATGTGGGAAGACGCTAGGAAGTCTATTTTATGTCTATTCCAATGGGCCCATAACTTTAGTAATTTTGATCTTGATAGCTAGCATAAAGGTGGGCTAAAAGTATTGTCTGGGAAGATGGTGTGAGACTTGAGAGTGGAACAAGAAAGAACAAAGAGTATCTCCAAAATATAAGGAAAGTATACTAATAGCATGACCCTTTTTTTTAAAAAAAATATTTATTTATTCCCTTTTGTTGCCCTTGTTTTATTGTTGTAGTTACTGTTGATGTCGTTCTTGTTGGATAGGACAGAGAAAAATGAAGAGAGGAGGGGAAGACAGAGAGGGGGAGAGAAAGACAGAAACCTGCAAACCTGCTTCACCGCTTGTGAAGCAACTCCCCTACAGGTGGGGAGCCAGGGACTCAAACCGGGATCCTTATCCTTGCGTTTTGCGCCATGTGCACTTAACCCACTGTGCTTAACCCACTGCGCTACAGACTGACTCCCAGCATGACCTTTTTATTTAAGATAATAGGAGAGATACAGGGCAGGGGTAGATAGCATAATGGTTATGCAAATAGACTGTCATGCCTGAAGCTTTGAAGTCCCAGGTTCAATCCCCTGCACCACCATAAACCAGAGCTGATCAGTGCTCTGGCAAAAAAAAAAAAAAAGAGAGATACATATATGTATAGAGAGAAATAGTGGGCCAGAGAGTGGCTATAGCATCAAATTTCCTTCAGTGTGCTAGAGGTGGGGACTGACCCTGGATATCTTGCATATGAAAGCAGGTACACTATCCATGTGAGTGTTCTTCACTGACAAACAATATATTATTTTTAAAATTTTAATATACATTGCTTTTCCTTTGTACTATAAGTGTGCTAAACCAAACCAAACTTCTTCAATGCTTAGTTGTAATTTATGGTATTAACATATGTACATAATTTTATGTATTTTTTATTTTTATTTTTATTAATTAATTAATTTATTTATAAAAAGGAGACATTAACAAAACCATAGGATAAGAGGGGTACAACTCCCCCTAATTCCCACCACCAGATCTCCGTATCCCATCCTGTCTCCTATAGTTTTCCTATTCTGTATCCCTCTGGGAGTATGGACCCAAGGTCATGGTTGGATGCAGAATGTGAAAGGTCTGGCTTCTGTAATTATTTCCCCACTGAACATGGGCATTGACAGGTCGACCTATACTCCCAGCCTGCCTCTCTTTTTCCCTAGAAGAGTGGGGCTCAGAAGAAGCAGAGCTCCAGAACTCATTGGTGGGGTTATCTGTCCATGGAAGTCTGGTAGGCATCATGGTATCATCTGGAACCTGGCGGCTGAAAAGAGAGTTAACATACAAAACCAAACACATTGTTGAAGAGTCATGAAACTAAAGGCTGGAATAGTGTAGATGAAGTGTTGTGGGGAGTCCTCCATTTTGTAAATAGCTAGTAAGCATATTTTAGTTATATTCCAGAGGACCTATAGTTATACTAGTATCTTTTTTTTCCCTGAGCCCTAAATCTGGTATGCAGGTGGATCCAGGTTATTGCCTGGGGAGATGATGTCATGGCTGGAAAAGAGTCAGAAAGCTGGATCAGGGAAGAGAGTAGGTCCCTAATATGGGAAAGTGGTATAAATATTGTTGACTGTAAACCCCATTGATTGATATTGTTTGGGGCCCATATTCAGCTTAGGAGCCTATGTGACCTCTGCGTCCCTATATATCTGAGCTCACATTCTGTGGTCATAAGTAGGAACATTCCAAGTATAGCATAGAATATGTTGTCCCCCTTCCCTTCGGAGGATAGAATATTCTCTACCACTGTTGATCCAAGTTAGGGCAAGTTTCCATGGGGGCCCACAGAGGGGTCTCTTTTCTTGTTCCTGATAGAGATGACTGGTAACAATAGAGAGAGGGATTTATTTGATGTCTGGGCCCATCATGTCTGTTTGGGAATCTCAGGACTCCCTGAATAGGGCCCCAGCTCATGGGGTTGCCTGATAGTGACTAAAGAGTCATCGTTAAAGTATGGCAGTCTCTTGCCCTTACTCAGCTTTGGCAGTCCTTGCAAAAAGGACTAACTAAGGTTAGCTTTGGAGTGAGGGAGAGAAATGTAATAGGAAGTAGGAGAGGAAGGTATCTAATTCTAATAGGATACTATTTCATTAGGAACTTTATACTGACTCACTGCAGACTATTGTGTACTTATGCTTTCAGTTATACATTTTGCCCTAGTTTATGAGTACGTGTGAACTTATGCTCTATCTCAGGGGACCTGGTCTAAATCTAGGTTTTGGGACTTTGTTAGGAAGTTAACCACGGTCGCACCTGAGAAATGAAGGTGAAAGGTTGACATTCCACACCTGAAGTCTCTGGACATAATCTGAAGTGACGCATGCTGAGGTGGTACTCATTGCATTGATTAGGTTGGGATTGGCGGATGTAATATTATTTGGTATGAACTAAAAGAAGCTTTCAGGAAAGTGTGCCCCACACTAGAGTTTCTAGCACTGGGGGAAATATAGGCTTTATAAGGGAAATGTGAGGTTTTTGCTGTCTAAGGGTTCAAGAAGACAATAGATCCTGTTATAATCATGTTATTTGGTAAGTGAGTTAACTTAGAAAAGCCCTTTTGTAGGATTTACTGTATCATACCCAACATCACCATAATTTATGTCCTTTGATATTATTTGTATATAGCTGTGCCACTGGTTGCTTCTATTCTCACTGGTATAGACTTATAAGAAAGCCAACATATCAGACTCAGCCTAAGTATTAAAAAAGACTCAGTCTGTGCTTTAAAATTTTTGAGACTTACAATCATTTTTTACCCTCTCATATTAATTAATGATTTCTAAGATTACAAATTAATAGGAGTATACATTAACACCATTCCCACCACTGAAGGACAGTATCCCAGCCCACCCACACACCCCCGCCACAACTGGAAGGCAAATGTCCACCCTCACCCTGACCACAGGGTTTTTACTTTGGTGCCCTACTCCAGATTTAGTCAAATCCTGCTTTTAGTTGCCCTTTGTGTTATTTCTAAACTTCTGTTGATGAGTGGGATCATCCCATACTCATCTTTATTTTTCTGACTTAGCTCACTTAACATAATTCCTTCTAGCTCCATCCATCTGGGTCAGAGAAGGTGGGTTCACTGTTCTTAGTAGCTGCATAGTAGTATTCCATTGTGTATATATACCACAGCTTTCTCAGCCACTCATCTGTTGTTGGGCACCTGGGTTGCTTCCAGGTTTTAGCTATTATGAATTGTGCTGCTATGAACATAGGAGTACACACCTCTTTTTGGTTGGGTGTTATGGAGTACTTGGGGTATATTCCTAAGAGAGGAATTACCGGGTCATATGGAAGGTCCATGTCTAGCCTCCTGAGAGTTCTCCAGACTGATCTCTACAGAGGCTGGACTAATTTACATTCCCACCAGCAGTGCAGAAGGGTTCTCTGTCCCCACAGCCTCTCTAGCATTTGTTGCTGTTGTCCTTTTTGATGTATGCCATTCTTACAGGGGTGAGGCGGTATCTCAATTTTTCTCTGACAATCAGTGACCTGGAGCAATTTTTCGTATGTTTGTTAGCCTTTTGGATCTCTTCTGTAATGAATGTTCTGTTTATATCCTCTGCCCATTTTTGGATGGGGTCGTTTGCTTTCTTGTTGCTAAGTTTGCTGAGCTCTTTGTATATTTTGGTGACTAGTCTCTTGTCCAATGTATGGCATGTGAAGATTTCTCCCATTCTGTGAGGGGTCTCCTTGTTTGTGTGATAGTTTCTTTGGCTGTGTAGAAGCTTTCCAGTTTGATGTAGTCCCATGGGTTTGTTTCTGCTTTAGTCTTCCTTGCAACTGGGTTTGTATCTTTAAAGTTGTCCTTGAAGTGTAGGTGGGAAAGTGTTCCACCAGTGTTTTCCTCTAAGTATTTGATCGTTTCTGGTCTAACATACATTCCCTTGATCCTTTGGAGTTGATTTTTGTTTCTGGTGAGATCAGGTGGTTCAGGTTCATTCTTCTGCATGTCTCAACCCAGTTTTCCCAGCACTATTTATTGAAGAGAGTCTCCTTCCTCCATTTAAAACTTTGGGCCCCCTTATCAAAGATTAGATGTCTATAGGTGTAGGGGTTTAGTTCTAGGATTTCAATTCTGTTTCACTGGTCAGTGTGCCTATTTTTGTTCCAGTACCAGGCTGTTTTGGTGCTGATGGCCTTATAATATAGTTTGAGATCTGGGAGTGTGATGCCTCCATTTCTGTTTCTTTTCCTCAAGATTGTTTTGGCAATTCTAGGTGTTTTCTGGTTCAAGATAAATGATTTCAGTTTATTTTCTATTCTCTTAAAGAAGCTTGGTGGAACTTTCATAGGTATTGCATTAAATATGTGTATGGCTCTGGGGATAATATTCATTTTTTATGATATTAATTCTTCCAATCCATGAGCATAGGATGTCTTTCCATTTCTTGGTATCAGTTTCTATTTCCTTGAATAGTGACTGTTTTCAGTACACAAGTCTTTCACTTCATTGGTCAGCTTTACTCATAGGTATTTTATTGATTTTGCTGCAGCAGTGAATGGGAGTGACTTCTGGATGTCTTCTTCAGATTTAGTGTTTGCATAAAGAAATGCCACTGATTTTTGTACATTGATTTTTAGCCTGAAACCTTACAATATTGCCTAATAACTTCCATTAGTTTTCTGCTGGATTCTTTAGTTTTTTTTTTTTTTTTAATTTTCTTCCTTTTTTCTTTTTTTTAATATTTATTTTATTTATTTATTTCCTTTTGTTGCCCTTGTTGTTTCATTGTTGTAGTTATTATTGTTCTTGCTGTTGGATAGGACAGAGAGAAATGGAGAGAGGAGGGGAAGACAGAGAGAAGGAGAGAAAGATAGATACCTGCAGACCTGCTTCACCGCTTGTGAAGCGACTCCCCTGCAGGTGGGGAGCCGGGGTTCGAACCGGGATCCTTATGCTGCTCCTTGTGCTTTGCGCCACCTGCGCTTAACCCGCTGTGCTACAGCCGACTCCCTCTTTAGTTTTTTCTATGTTCTCTTGTTTTCAGTGTCTCTCAATCTCTTTTTGAGCTCTTTTACCTCTTTCTTTGTTTTCTCTAGCTCATCCTCTGTCTGGCTTATTCTGTTTTGTGCTTTTGTTAATCTGATTTCCCTTTCTTCAGCTTCTTTCTTCAGTTCAGTTATAGTGTTAGCTTGTTCTGCTAATTGGCCTTTTAGTTCAGCTATTTCAGTTGTCATTTCTCTAATTACCTCGAGATAGTCTGTATTTTCTTTGAGGGTTTCATCTGTTGTTTCCCTAATTCTGATAGCCCTTTCTTGTACAGTTGTCTTCATTTCTGTGATTAATAGGTTTACTATTGCTTGCATACTTTTCTTATCTATGATTACTTCTGACTTGGAGTTTCTTCTGGACTCCTGTCCTCATTCATTGTGGTAGCAGTTTTATTTGATCTTGATTTAACCATTTTTTTAATTGATGTGGTTTTTATATTTCTGTTCTGTCATTCTTCAGTTGTTGTGTTTTGAGTATAAGCCACGCTATACTAAAGACCTGTATGACAAATGCAGTCACCAACCTCAGAAGTTACAACAAAAATAACTGAAGCAAGGATTGATGCAGTTCAACCAATACCATTTAGCCAAAAAAACCCTCTATTCCTCGGGAATATAGCAACCAACCAAAAGAAAAAGAAAGGAAAATCAAAGAAAGGAAAACAAGAATAGACAAATATACAAATCTACTGTCCACTATAAATTGTAGGGATAGAAAGAGGAGAATGGGAAGTAGAGAGGACACACACACACAGGGTCCACTCCAAGTCATATTTCTTCCCCAAATAGTTTACAAGCAAGTATCAATGAATTTAGAAAGAAGAAAAAAGGAAGAGCAGTGAAAGGAAAGAGTTTTTTGTTTTTGTTTTAAATTAGCTTACAGGAGGGAAAAAGTTGAGTGTAGGGAAAAGGCAGAGAGAAACAAGTTCCTCTCACATTGGGTAGGACACCCAGTCACCTAGCAATGGACAAAACAACAACAGTTAATTTTGGTCAACCTGAAGAATGTGCATGGAAACGGACATGTGTATCTAATAATAGTAATAATAGGATAAAATAGAGTAAAAAACCCCTAACAGTCAGTTGGCAAATTGGACCACTCATGTTTAGCTACAGGCAGGTTGAGCAAAGACAATAGTTGTGAGAAGAATCCAAAGAAAAAAAAGAAAACCTTCCAGGGTTTCCCAGCAATGGATGCAGGGATGCAGCTCAAATTGCTCAGGTATTTTGTCACTGATATGCTCAGGCCACTTAAAAAAAAGAAGAGTTACTTAAAAAAGGATGAGGGTTGGAATGGCACCCCTGATGAGCCAGGAATCTTGGTGAAGAGAATAGCTCAGCAGGAAGCCTGCTAGAAGCTGCTCTCCAGCCCCTGTGGTTTGGGGGTGGGGGGTGAGCTCAGAAATAATAAAAATATTTTCCTTTGTTCCCCTGGCCTCCATTTTTCAGACAAAGAGTAAGTTATAGAACTGTATTTTGGTGTCACTCTGACCAGCTCCTGTTCACCCTTCTATAGACAGGCCAGTATTCTACCTTCTCTAGAGAATGCTGGGTTACACACTATTGCTTCTTGGAGCTCAGGGAAGCTGCAGCTCCAAAGTCACCATGTTGGCTCTGCCTCTATATGTATTTAATTTTTTTGGATAAGCAATAGCAATTTGAATATCTGGGCTTTCCAATTATGTGGCTTTGTCATTGTATCCTAAGCTTCATGATTTGAGAGATGAAGATGTTATATAATAAAATATATTACATCATTATTAAATCAAAAGCAAAGTTGCATGATTGAAGGAAACTCATGCACTACTTTATGAAAGTGAAAATTAAATTCAACTTATAACTTGACTAGTAGTATCAACCAGTGCATAAGCTCATGCCAAATTATCAGCTGTAATTTCAGAAGGTAATTATATTCATAATCATGTCGTAAGAACAGTAAGTCTATTTATTAGAATTTTCATAGTAATTTTTCACTTGATAACAAATGAACCTATATTTCCCATTCCTCATCTTCCTTTTTTGAGAAAGTTTCTATTCTGTCGATGATTTAAATTTTTATAAAACTATTCATACTGACTAGTGGTCAATAACCAAGAATGATTTCTGTTATTATTCTTTTTAAAATGATTTATTTGATAAGACAGAGAGAAATTGGGGTTTGGATGGTAGTACAGCAGGTTAGGTGCAGGTGTGCTTTAAAAAGTTTGAGACATACAATTTTTCCCCTCTCATATTAATTAAATAAAGATTTATATGACTACAAATTAATAGGAGTGTACATAAACACCTACCACCAAAAGACTGTCCCATCCCACTCCCTTACCCCCCTCACCACCCCAAGAAGCCAAATGTCCACCCTCACCCTCACCAAAGGGTTTTTACTTTGGTGCCCTACTCTAGATTTAGTCAAATCCTGCTTTTAATTTCCCTTTCTGTTCTTCTTTATCAACTTCTGTTGATGAGTGGGATCATCCCATATTTATCTTTATCTTTCTGACTTAGCTCACTTAACATAATTCCTTCTAGCTCCATCTAAGATGGGTCAGAGAAGGTAGATTCATTGTTTTTAATAGCTGCATAGTATTCCATTGTGTATATATACCATTGCTTTCTCAGCCACTCATCTTTTGTTGGGCACCTGGGTTGCTTCCAGGTTTTAGCTATTATGAATTGTGCTTGCAGACCAGTTTCAACACTTGTGAAGCAACTCCCCTGAGGATGGGGAGCTGAGGGTTCAAACTGAGATCCTTACAACTGTCCTTATGTTGGCACCACCTGTGCTTAACCCACTGTGCTACCACCCAACTCCCATCTCCATTTCTTTTAAACATGACCATATCATAGTTGATAAACCATCAACATATACATCTACAGTGCCTATCCAAGTGGCACAAAGGGTTCAGATGAAGAGAGTAAATTATGTACTACAATGCCTAAGGAGACTAACTTTATTTGCTAAACAGAAAGAAGAGAGTCATGAGTAAAGGAGAAAATTATTAAAATAACAAAGATGTTGGCATAAAGCTTTTAGAGTCAGCACTTACTCCAAGAGACTAATAATATCAAGCAAATGGTACACCAGCCAAAACTTAACAAAGAAATGAGGGGAAAAGGTAGTCTGATAAAAGTCCTCTTCAGATCACAATCACTAAAGCACACCTATATTTTGGGCACACTAAGGTGTACACATTTAATACCAATGTCTTCTCTGTAACACACCTGTTATGTGTAATGCTACAATCAGGGTGGTCAAGCAAGGGAAAATAACTTACAAGAACCAGGGTATTGACAAATCTAGGTATGATCACTGAGTAAAAGTGACCAAAATATCATGCCTGTGGGAACAACAGATAAGTCATATAAAACACACACACGCACACACGCACACACACACACACACCATCATTTTAAAACCTACAAAATTTAAAGAAACTCACTGAGACATAGGTGAGTTTAAGAAAGCTGGGTAACATACAGAAACTAAGGAATCATATGAAAGAGACATGAAAAACTGCCGGAACATACAGAAACTAAGGAATTTATGACCACCAACCCTACCTTGCAAAAACTACTGAAAGGAGTCCTACAAGGAAGGTAGCAAAGGAACTTAACTCTAAATTAAATAATCTAAGGTAGGATAGAACTGGGACCACAAACAACAACAACAAATGGAGCAGAAAGGAGAGAAGAAAGCACAGTGTGGTCAAAATTACTGAAGCAAGGGTAACTAGTAAAAACCTAAACATCAGAATTGAAACTCTGAAATTTTAGTCTTCACTTCACCTTCACTGGAAACTGAAGGAAACCTGATGGGTGGGATGAGCCAAGAATAAAAAGATGGATACTGGATGACTTCACATTTATGTGAAACTTGGGAGACAAAGTCAGAAAGAGAGAGCACAGGATTACACTTGAACTGGAATTGCTTTACTGTACCAAAGCAAGGACATCTGGCAAAGGAATAAAATAGAGGGATTTGAGGAGGGGGCTTTGGAGTCCTTCATGAGATGGGAGGGAGGTTGAGAGTATTTAACAGATTCCTGTTATGCAGAACTGGAAAATCATATACAGGTGTATGTAAACAGTAATCCATTAACCATGCCCATGAATAAATAGATAGCAAGTCTAAATTTGCTTTTTTGCTATACCTAGCCTTTTTATTATATATATCAGATAGAGACCTAATTGAGTGTATGGGGATGATAAGAGAGTGAGAAAGACAGCTGTAGCATTGCTTCACTGCTCATGATGCTCTCCTCCTGAATGTGCAGACAGGGGGCTTAACTGGGTCCTTTGTGCACTGTTATGTGTGCTCAACCAAGTGTGCCTCCACCTGACCCTTTGATGATTATTTCAATTCGCTACCCTTTTTGACTTTGACTAGGTCTCCAGTATTAGAAATGCTATATTTTATGTAAGCCATGTATTTCTTAAACTCGTATTTTATAATTTTCTCCTCCATTTTTATATCAGTTTAGGGATATCTTTACTCAGCTGCTTACAGATAAATATTTCTGCAATCTAGTTTGCATAACCTACAATTCAGTCCATTCACTTTATTCTTATAATGCATTGTCTTATTTTAAAATACCCAACTACATTATTTGTACAGATTGATATTCTTTCATAATAATCTTAATCTTATCCCATAAAATATATTTAATCTATTTTTAAACCACTATTCCTGTCATATTTTATATATCATTCTATAGTTATGCATGTTTACATAAGTTATTTTTTTATTTTCTGTGTCTTGCTTTCTTTAGAATAACACACACATTTTAAGCTCTATCATTATGATAATATTCACCTTCCAGGTGATTATGCAAACAAACTCTCATGACTCAAGCTCCAAAGTCCTAGGTTCAATCCCCACAACACCATAAAGCAGAGCTGAACAGTGCTCTGGTTAAAAAATAAATAAATAAAAATAAAAAATATCCACCTCCCAGAGCCCCATTCCCCAGGGCAAATATAGAAACAGATTAGGGTCATGGATCCACCTGCCAATGTCCATGTTTAGCAGAGAAGCAATTTCAGAAGCAAAAGCTTCCACCTTCTACATACCATAAAGAATTTTTTTTTCCTTAGTCCCAGAGAGAAATAACAAATAGGGAAGTTTTCAATGAAGGGGATGGGAAATGGGACACTGGCTTTGGGAACTGTATAGAATTGAACTCCTGTTATCTTATAATCATGTTAATCACTACTAAATCACTAATACAGAAATAAAATAAAATATCCTGTATTATTAATCAAGACCTTTACCCTCTTGTTACATAAAAGTCCAAAATCTGGTAGGTGTACTTGAAGCCACTACATTTGCTTGGATGAACCTCCATATATAGTATCTCTGTCCAAAATATAGCAGGATTTTAAAGAAATGCATATTTTATTTTAAGAAGTTTCAAATGAAGGTCTAGGTGGTGGAACACCTGGTTGAGTGCACATGTTATTATATGCAAAGGCCCAGGTTCAACCTCTCACTCACCACTTATGGGGGGTGGGGAAGGAACAAAGGTTTACAAGAGGTGAGTCAGGTCTACAGATATCTCTCTCTTTCTCTACCTCCCCCTCCGATCTCAATTTTCCTCAGTGCTTTCTACATAAAATTGAAAGAAGAATGAAAGAGATGGTTGTCAGGACAGTTGGATTCACTGTGCAGCCACCAAATTCCTAAGATAAACCAGGAAGTGGTGTGTCGGGGGTAGGGGGGAGGTTTTGAACTAACTCACAAAACTCTCAAATTGTAAATGTAACTGCAAGAAAAAATAACTGTGAACTGGAGGTCCCTCTGTGTCTAATTTATGAACCTAGCCTTGTACAGCACCCAAGATCATCAGATACTCCTTTTGTTCAACAGAGGTCCTCTAACTAGAGCATATTAAAATTTCAGAGGATTTTTTTTTTTTTTTACTCTAGGATTATTGCTAGTGTTCGATGCCTGCACTACAAATCCTGGAGGCCATTTTCCCCACTTTGTTGCCCTTGTTTTTGTTATTGTTGCCATTGCTGTTGTTGTTGGATAGGAAAGGGAGAAATAGAGGGGAGGAGAAGACAGGGAAAGAGGAAGGTGGACACCATGAAGCAACTGCCTTGAAAGTGGGGAGCCAGGGGCTCGAACCAGGATCTCTATGCTGATCCCTGTGCTTAGACACATATGTGCTTAACCCAGTGTGCTAATACCTGGCTCCCTGGAATAATTTTTTTATAGATTCAAAACAAATTTTCCTTACATGGAAATGTACTTTATCAAATATACAATACTTCTTCAAATGCCTGGTGTTTTCAAAAAATAATATTGATATTTTCTATGTTTATTTTTCTTTGTCATTTCCATATAAATTAGAAGAATTTTTTTCCTAGGGAATAAAGTGTATACACATGTTTTGGAGATACTGAGAGAATAAAACTAAACCACAAGGTCTGTTTTACATGTAGTCAGCAAAAAAAAAAAAAAAAGGCAACAATGAGATACCACAAATACCTCTCCTAGGGATATATTCTAAAAACTAAATCACACAGATTCAGAAAGATCTGTGTACACCTATGTTCATAGCAGCACAATCCATAATAGCCCAAACATGGATGCAATCGAGGTGTCCAAGACAAATGGATGGCTATAAAACTTGTGGGATATATACACAACGGAATAATTCTAAGCAATTAATAATCATGACCCCACCACCACCCCCCAAAAAAAGAATCATGACCCATTCTGGATAGAGCTAGAAGGAATTATGTTAGTGAGATAAGTCAGAAAGAAAAAGATGAGTATGGGATGATCCCCCTCATAAACAGAAGCTGAGAAAGAAGAGCTGAAAGGGACATGCAAAGCAGAATTTGACTGAGTTTGGAGTATTGCACAAAAGTAAAAACTCTGAGAAGGGGGTAGATTTTCAGCTTCACGACAAGGGGTTGGGGGTAGGAATACAGACCTTTGGTGGTACAAGTTTTGTTAATACACACTATTAATTTATAGTCTTACAATTCACTATTTAATCTATATGAGGGGGAAATAGATTGAATATCTCTACCTTTTTTGTGCATAGACTTCAGTTATGAGTATATATTCCTTTAATCTAAACACGTAAGGTGTAAAATTGGCTTACTGAATTTTAATTGTGGGCTTAAAGTGTTAATACATTTCCAAGAAAAAAGGTCTTTACCTTTATTTTGAAATATTAAATCAACTATATAAACTTACACCAGAGAGACCAGAAGAAACTTGCTGAATAACTATACTAGGTAGGGATATATGTAAATAGCAGGAAAGGACATAAATCATGGGGAGGTCATATGGGATACAGAAAATCCTAACAATGGAACTTTCAAAGTCAACCAAAATCTCAAATAACCTTATTATCATAATAACTATCTATTCCCTTCGTAAACCCTAAGACATCAGGAACCTTCCCCATTCTTTATAAAAACCCCTATTTCTCCCAGTTCTGGAATGTCTGTCTGGGGCATGGCTCCTTTTTCAACAGGCTTTTCTTGACCCATATCAATGATGCTGCATCTGCTGATCTCAACCTAATCAATGCAGCCAGTACCACCTCTGCACGTTCCCATTTGAACAGTGTCCACAGATTACAGACTGGGATGTCAACCCTTCAGCTATAGTACTCCGGTAAGACCTTCCTAGCTCATAGAACACTTAAATTCCACTTCATATAATGCACCTCCTAATAAAGCCCAGGCACCTAGATATCAATCAGGGCTCAAGAGACAGAGCACATGTACACATGTATCCATAAGTTAGGGAAAATATATACCTTAAAGCAAAAGTACACAATCATTTTCAGTGACTAATAAATGCAGCAAGCAAGTAGAAAGACCTAAACAAGACAACTTAAAGTAGCTAATCAAACAGTTTCTGCTTAGACCTACATACGTTCCTCACCTACTTCTGATTTCACTACCCTCAGTCACTCCATGGCTAACCTTGTCAGACAAAGTAAGGACTACAAAACCTGGATAAGGGCAAGAGATTGGTACACTTTAATTATAGCTCCTTGGCTTTCTACTAGGACACCTTAACTTCAGGTGCCCTTGTCAGGGAATGCTGGGATTCCCGCACAGACATGATGGGCCTAGACCGCTAATAGATCCCTCTCTTCACTGTCACTGGTTACCTCCCTCAGAAAGAACATAATAAATCTTTATGTGGTCCCACATAAGACCTGTACCTCAATGTGGATCAACAATGGGAGGGACTGCCCCATTCTTGGAAGGGAGTATGGGTCAGCATACTCTACCACTCAAACAAGATGGGTCTGGCAATGGGTGAAGCCTAGAACATTCTTAGCTATGACAACAGAATGATAACTCAGATCTACAGGGATACAGAGGTTAAGCAGACTCCTATACTGAACATGGACCCCAGATCAAATCGATGCAGTTTACACTTAATGGTATTTATATATTTTCCCCATATTTGGGAGCTACTCATTTCCCTGATCCAGCTTTCTGGTCCTATTTCCAACCCTGACTCCATCTCCCCAGATAATACCTTTGGCCCACCTGCATGTTGTCTGGTAGAATCAGGAAAAAATTAGTAAAATCAAAGGCTTCTTGGAATATACCAAAAATAGACCTACTAGTCTTTTTCAAAATGGAGACCCAAAATCTCAATTGCTATAGTCTTACCTTTAGGTTCCAGATTAGTAAACAATTTGTTCTTCCTTACATCTTAATGCTTATTCAGCCGCCAAGTTACAGATGCTTCCATGGTGCCGACCTGACTCCCCTGGGCACACAACTTCAACAGTGTACCCTAGAAACCCATCTCTCTGGAGCTCTGCCCCACTAGGGAAAGAGAGAGCCTGGCTGGGAGTATGGATGGAACTGCCAGTGCCCATGTTCAGTGGGGAAGCAAGTACAAAAGCCAGTCCTTCCACCTTCTGCTCCACATAATCATCCTGTGTCCGTACTCCCAGAGAGATAAAGAATAGGAAAGCTTTCAGTGGAACTCTGGTGGTGGCAAATGTGTGGAATTTACCCTTCCTGTCCATGTTTTTGGATATTCTCTATTTTATATATTATAAAAGAACTAATAAATAAGTCTCCAAGCTAAAACAAAATTAGAAGAATAAAAATGAATCTACTTATTTTTTTTCCCTACAAGAAGCTAGTCTATTACAGAACATAAACTACACAAAATTTTAGATGCCATGCACTCTTCCGTTCTTCTTTGTTTCATCATCTGGGCTTCACAGAGCTGAGATGACATTTTCAGATAGGAAATGAGAGAGAAAGAGAGGAGAGAGAGGTCACAGTAGCAAAGCTTCTCAGTTCAGTGTAGGAGGGGCAAGCTGAACATTCGTCATAAACATACCAAAGGTCTGCACTTTCCAAGTCAGCTATTTAGCCTCACACTTTATTTTATATTATTATAATTTTTTTCAATTTTTTATTATCTCCATTTATTTGATAGAAAAACCAGAAACAGAAAAGAGTGGGGAGATAGAGAAGAGAGTAATAGAGAGACACTTGCAACCCTGGTTCACTGCTCATGAAGCTTTCCCTAATGCAGGTGGGAAAGGCCTTGAACCTGGATCCTTGCGCACTATAATATGTGCATCAACCAGGTGTGCTCACACGTGGTCCCGAGCCTCACTCTTTAAGTAGCTCTTTTATCCTAGGTTATAAAAACAATTATATTGGAATTTTATATCAAGTTTTAAGTTGTTATATATCAGAATTCAAATGAAATCTAAATGTTAATGATGAGTCCAAGATGAGAAAGGGAAGAGGGAAAAAAATTTCCATCCCCTCTAATGTCAGATTCCTTTCTGTGTTTTCCACTGTACTCTGTTAAGTCTACATTAGGGTTCAGTGAAAATAAAGGATATCACAACCCCCAAAAGTACTGTGAGTTGCTCACAGGAATATATAGATGCCTTTAATACGGCTGGATCAAAGTAATGGGTTGGGTTTAAACAAACCTCTAATTACACACAGATCCAGTGACTTAAAACTTCTAACTCTAAAGAGCTGGTTAGCAAAACTGGAACTGAGATGTCAGAAATATTGAGAGGGTCTTGAAACACGGCAATCAAATGATCAAGGGTATGCTTGATTATAGGAACTGATAGTTTCTAGAAAATACTGCATTGTGGTGGTTAGACAGTAGCTCAGCAGGTTAAGGGCACAAGGCACAAAGCACAAGGGCCTGCATAAAGATCCAGGTTCCAGCCCCCAGCTCCCCACTTGCAGAGGGGTTGCTTCACAAACAGTGAAGCAGATCTACATGTGTCTGTCTCACTCTCCTCCTCTCTGTCTTCCCCTCCTCGTTTCTTCTCTCTCCTATCCAATAACAACAATAGCTATAACAACTACAACAAGGACAACAAAATGGGAAAAATGGCATCCAGGAGCAGTGGATTTGTAGTGCAGGCACTGAGCCCTAGCAATAACTATGGAGGCAAAAATATATATAGATAATAATACATTACATACATTATAGTATATATCAATATATGTAGTATGTTGTAGTATGCAATATAATGTTTCTTATGAAGTTATAGAATTTATGTTATATGGAAAATAATTCCACAGGACATTAATATACAAATTTATATAACAAAATAATGTATGAGTACATATAAGTTAAATAAATACGAGCATACATAGAGGTAATCAACAGAATGAAAGTATTAGTGGTAGCAAGCTGAGAGTGCTATGTAAATTGCACTGACATGACTAACCTCAAAGATTATGAAGACTTCCAATTGCACTTCACTTCCCTTATTGGGAAAAGAAATTAAGAAGGCAATTAGCAGTGAAGGTTGTGATTTTTTAAATTTCCTTTGCCTGTGTAACAAAGCTAGAGAACGAAGAAATGTGCTTAATTTAGACCAAGATATAGCAAATTAAATACACATACACACCATCCATGAGCCATGCCTTCGCCTCAGAGACAAAAAGAGGGTCTAATGACAATTGCTGAGTGTTAATATGCTAAAAAATAGCATATTTTCTGAATTGTTTAATGGAGAATATTTATGATGCCAAACAATACAAAAAGTCTCTGGGATTTTCTATCATTGAAAGTTGACACATGTTGCAACATTTCTATTTCTGGGAAGCTAGATATCATACATAGAAAGTTCATAATTTTGGGGATTTCTGTGTTTGTGATTTCTGTGTTTGCAATCCTTTCTGATTCATAGATGCAGATTTTTCTTTCATAGATGGAGCTGGCAACTTTTCTTTCACTTTAGGCTGATCATTTTCTTTTGGTTCAATAATCCCTACATGCTTGGTGGACTTTGTCTCTTTGGTGATTTTAGTGTCCTCCTCCCTGTTGCTCTCTGTGATACCTTTGGTCTTATCCATTTTTCTTGTTTCATTGGTCTCTTCAGACTCCTTCATTAATTTTTTTCTTTCACAGTACGTAAAACCAGCCGAAATTACTGCAACTAGCAGAAAAAGTATTAAACGAAGCAGCCAAAATTGTCTTGTACCTCTTGGACCTGCTTCGATTACTTTGGGGGCTGGGCCACTATCAACACTACCTCCAAAACCTGGACGTTCGCAGTTGGGTGGACTCCATCCAAGATTGCAATGGCAGTGTTGTTTACTGTTGCAAACCCCATTCATTTTACAGAACTCACCTGAACAAGGACTTTTCAGATCTGACATAGGGACACACCTCCTTTTGATGCAGATATGCTCTGCACCACATTCTGTGCCATCTTTCACTTCACCAATATCAGGAATAGTCATCCCAAAATGGTAGTCAGTGCCCCAGCAGGTGATGCCATCAAGAGAAGTCCAATGCACAGTACTGTGATTACTCAGAAGAGGAATTTTATCCACGTTCACACACTGAACTCTTCCACACTGTCTATCTTTAGCTTCACATTGTACATAAGTATGTTCATCGAGACCACAGTGACCAAAACGGTCACCTCGGGTATTCACCTCTTGGTAGCATCTGTCATTTGCACTCTTGGCTCCTTTACCAAAAATTTTCCCACACTGTTCATCACGATTATTGCATCTCTTTTCATAGCAGTAACCACCAGGGCATGGCATGCCCCCCTGAACATACACATCCTCTGGACAAAGATAGGATGTCCCATTGCACCATTCTGGGAGATCACATACATTTTCTGCTGCTCTACACACTGTGCCTGCTGGCAAGATCTTACAGTCTTTGCAGCAAAGTCCCGAGGAACAGTTAGCCCCAGGTCTCAGAGTACAGTTTGACTGACAACATGGATCTTTTGCACACAACTTTAAGGAGCCACAGTCACACTCTTCTTGTGGCTCAGTCACATGGTTTCCACAGCGTGGGTATGTGAAGACCTGATCATGCTTTGGTGGACTATGTAAACACTTTCGATGCTGTGTGGTAACACGCCAAAAAGAGGCATAACTGCAATTGCTGTATTTTGTTGCATTTAATATAGCAGGAAACATTATGCAACCAATAGCATCACCACATGGACATGTGTAGTTAAACTGAGTATCATGACGCATCCCCAAATTGTGGCCCAGCTCATGTGACACAAGATTAGCAAATTCTATCAGCTCATCATTTGTAAAACTATCAGATCCACAATTGTTTGTGTCACATACTGCTCCTACATATGCTAAACCAAGGAGACCAGAGTAATCTTGATTTACAAAAATATGAACAACATCATGTGGCACTCGATTAGCAAAGCTGGTTTGCTTCCATGTGCAAAACCTTGATAAGAGACTAAACATGTTATTTACTGGCATGGGGTTTTGGTTAGTCCAGATCTCAAGTCCAGTTAAAATCACCTCCACATCCAATGATTTTAAAAAGAAATCTATTCCATTCATAACAATGCATACATCGGCATACACATTTGAGACATTGCTGTTGCTATGAACATACCTGTTGTTATCCACCACCACTGCCAGTTCTAAATACCGCCTGTGGGTCCACCAGCCTTCATATCCACTCTGCATCAAAGTGGCATTGTCACTCTCCAGAGCCTTTAACTGCCATTCTATTTCTTCATCTGTCAATCCACATCTCAAGGGTGGGGATGTATCCTTGCGTTGTATACTATATACCAGGTGTTCAAATGTATCTGAATGATTTCGAAGTTTGATTTCATAAGCAATGTCATGTATCTGGAGAATTCCTCTAAAACCACCAAAACAGCTACTCAGGGCCACGAGGGACTCTGGGTCTCCCTCCACATATCCATGGTAGAAACAGTCACTCTGGACTAAGGGCTGGTCCTCAAGAAGAGCACCCTGGTCTGTGTAGGTGAACACTGGCATGTGTCTAGCCAGCAAATTCTTGTTGACTTTCATGTGGATGATGTGTGTCTGGCCTCCAAAATGCAAACTGTAAGAGATCCAGCCTGGGGGCCTCATGCTTCCACCAGTGCCTGTTATCTTTAAGGGTGTCACCACTTCTGGGACTCCTTGACTTTGAGAGTGCCCAAAGTGGGACAATCCAAAAAGGAATAGAAAGATCTTCATCCAGAACAGCAGGGCTGTATGTTTCATATGCACCAAGGCCTCAGCCATAACCATTATGGAGCTAGCATTTGGAGCCATTGGTGACATTGACAGTGGACAGTGCAGGAAGCATCACTGTTCTGTCTTCTCTGTGAGAAGGCTGTGTGCAGTGCTGACTTTGAATGATCTTCCTCTAGGTACAGTGCAGTGTCAAGCCAGCAAAATGAATATCCTAAAAAATAATAAACAAAAAAGGTAGAGACTGGAGTAGGATTATGAAGTAGCCAAGGCTTAGGAGGAAGCCAAAGTAATTTAATAAACAGAATTTTCACTTGTCTTCATATATAATTGTACTGCATTTCATTTGATCTGAAAGCAATTTGAAATAGAGTGATACTATGAGAGTAATAATAAATGTGACAAGTTGACATTTATTGAAGATAGATGATGGGCATTTTTGTTATTTTCCACCTTGCTAGTAGTTAAATGTATAAGCATATATGAGCATTTACGCAACCAACCAACACACACACACACACACACACACACACACATTGTCACTGGGATAATCAATATGGCTTAGTGCATTCATGATGTGCTCACAGCTCCTAGATGCTATTTGCTTCCTTGTTCATCATTTGTTTCTTTCTTTTTAAAAATAAAAATGGAAAGTTGTGGTTATGGGGGGGAGCTGAGATACCTGCAATACTGTTCACCTCTTCTGAATTGACCCCCTATATGTGTGACCTGGGAGCTTGTTTCTGGATCTTTGCTTTTGGCCACATGTGAACTCTTACCAGATGTACCAATGCCTGTTCCAAAGTGGTATGGTCTAGATGAAATGGTCATGACTGATCTTGTTAGAGCATGGACTATGTATCACTATGTGATATAAATACTAGTCTTTCTACTAATTTTTTAATGATAAATTACATATTGCCGTTAGTAGAGAGAGGAACTACAATATAAATATATCAATATCTTTTAATTTTTATAAAATAACATTCTAAAAATTATACCTTATTATTTTTTTAATTAATTTTTTTCCAGAGAACTACACAACTCTGCCTTATGAACCTGAGACTTTAGAGCCTCAGAAATGAGGGATATTTGCATAACCATTATGTTATCTCCCTCACCCCCAAAATTATAACTTATTCTAATTACCTTCTAAACTAATTTCACTTTGTGAAATTGCAATAGTAAGATACCGTTCGTTTGTATAATTTCTTTTCTTGTGGAATTAGGCCTTTGCATGTGCATGCTTTAATTTTACCTGGCCATTTCTCCCCATTTTAACCCAGAGAGAGAGAATGAGAGAGAATGCTGAAGTTTCATCCAATAGCATAAAAAATTGGTCCTCTTAGACCCAGACCTAATTTCTGCTTAAATATTTTTAATAGTCTCATCCCTTTCATTGTAATTATTTTCCAGTCAATGATAATATATTGTTTCCTCAAGAATGATAGCAACATTTGCTTTATGTTCATTCTCGAAAAGCATGTTATCCTATTTATTCTACTTAACAATCCGCCCAACAGACCCCATTCAGAATCCCAGTTGGAATCCCAATTGGAGAAACAGATCTGACATCTGATGATGATAAACTTTGTTTAACAAAACCTCTTCCCAATAATTAAACTGGTAATCATCTCAATCAATAATTCTTAGTCTTATACCATCTGCTAAACCAACCCTTCACTGATCTCAAAGACTGACCATCATATCTACACATTAATGTTTATCCAAACATAATTTTATTCACGCTTCAAGTGTTTTATAATGTTTATTTCATAATAATAAATATACTAACAATATAATAAAAAATAAACTAAAAAGTTTATTTCAGCTTTAGAACCGTTTTCAGTAAAATGTATCCATTGACCTATTTCCATTACCTAAACATTATCGCTCTATTTTTCTAGATAGAAAAAATAAACCACAACTTTTATACTACATCAAAATCTTATCTTCAAATAATCAAGTACATGAGGGAATCAATTTAATTTAATTGGATAGTTTTGGAAAGACTTATCTGTTTATTTTTCACTAAAAAAAAGAAAGAGGAGAAAAATGAAAAGAGCACTTCTCAGCTCTTAGATATGTGGTTTGTAGAATAAAATCTGGGCCAGTTTCCTAATGATGAGATATCTCACTGAACTTCAACTCATTCCCATTCAATTTTTTTGTCTCAGGTTTAAACCAGTTAGATTGATCCTTATTTTCTTCTTTTCACAATTGCCATAACAAACTTTCAATAAAAAAAAATCTTGGAAAATATAAGGGTGTTCTTAGAGGGTAAAAAAATTTAGAAATATTGTGTCTTTTACTTTGGTGCAATACACCAACTCCAGTTCAGGTTCTACTTTTGTTTTCTCTTTTGAAGATCAGTAAATTGTTTTTGAGAAAAGTATTTCTATATTGTGGGTATATTATTAGGATACCGATCTGCTCTGCAGATATCTTCTGATATATACATGGTATATTACTTGTAGATATTGTAATGGAAATAAATTATTTAAGAATAATGTAATGTGTTTGAGAAATATTAACTGATATAAATAAGTCCATAAGAATTTATTTCTAGGATCATAGATTGTGAGCAACTAATAGGAAAATGAACTTCAAGTATATGTGAACTAGATTTCACTTGTCTTCATAACACCATTTTGTGCAATGATTGCAGGAACACACCTCCTGAGAGGATATAACATTTTCATTCATGATATGATATACCATGAGTGTCTTACAAAACTTCAAAGTGTGAGATACAATTTTTTATGATTTTTTTCATATTGACAGCTTCATCAAATTTGTAAATCTCTGGACCTTAGTAGCCACTCCCCTCCCCCCCTTTTTTTTTTGCTTATAACCTAGCTTACCATTTGTCAACATATAAGTAGCAATCTTTTTAAAACCCAGTTTTGCAACTCTCAATTAAATTAGCATGGGATAGGACATAATGAAGATTACAGAACCTCAAGATCAGAAATATTAACAGTTATGTTTTGTTTGTGTTTGTTTATGTGTACACTAGTACTCCTGGATTTCCCATATAGAGATTTGTTCTTAAATCACTTACCAGCAGAAGTATGAATCGTTCTCATATTTCCCAACTACAACACTGTCAGAGTTTGTACAACCAGTGTCTATGGATAAAGATGTTGACATTTTTAAATGACAAAAAAAAAAATTCCCCTTTTCCTTTCATCTCTCATCTTATTATGATCTAGTTTAACTTCTTAGCAACAAGACTTACAATTCTATAGACCATGGCAACTGGCTAGTGGTTCTCCCAACTCTGACTTCACTACCGTCATCAAATATATCATTCTAATCATTTATATGAATAAAAGATAACTTTACCCGAACTGCGTATTTTTTTATTATAGTATAAGGTCTTTGGTTTCAGTACTGCTGGTACATATGTGATTTTTTTGTATTCCATGGAGAGATTTACCATGATTTAAACTGATTTTCAGGAAACCCATAATTAGTGGGCAGGGATAGAATATTGATAGAGCAAGGAACCTGAAGGGAGAGACACCTGGTTTGATCCTTGGTGCTCCACATACCAGTCTGGGATCCTTTGCATTTTTCGTTCTTGGTCTCTCTCTCACTTACTACAGATAACTCACTCTATCTCATCTGAAATAAACAAAGGCAATAAGTCTTAAAAAATGGAATCCACTCTCAGTAATTATAAATGAATTTCTGTATTGACATTAACCTATATGAAATATATAGCACATTTGAGTTACTTAAGCGTAAAGTCCTTAACAAGGACATTACTCATCTATATTACAAAATTATTACCACAACAAATGAGTTAATATCCAACATCTTATTTAAATTTTAAAAATTAATTTCATTTTCCTTGTGATGATAACTCTTAGGATGTCCTCTAAAAATTGTACATGAATCGTGTATCTATATTACAACATAATACTATGCTTTACATTCTTAGTAGTTATATTAAAAATGAAAGTTTGGTTTTTATAATTTTTATTTACAAAAAAGAAACACCAACAAAATCATAGGATAAGAGGGGTACAGTTCTACATTGTTCCCCCCACCACCAGAACTCCGTAACACCTCCCCTCCCCTGATAGCTTTCCTATTCTTTAACCCTCTGGGAGTATGGACCCAGTATCATTACAGGGTGCAGAGGGTGGAAGGTCTGCCTTCTGTAATTGATTCCCAGCCAAACATAGGCATTGGTAGGTTGATTAATACTTGCAATTTTTAAGTTACTGTGTTTAGCTACCCTGCTTCAGGTTTCCTGTCCCCACCTGAAAGGAAAAAACTTCAAACAGATGAAGCTTTTTTCAAGTGTCCCTCTTTGTCTCACCCTTTCTACCTCTTCCATACCTCTAAATTCCCTCTCTCCCTACTTAAAAGGGAAGAAAGAGAAAAAAAATGTAAGAAAAGAGGAGAGAAGAAAGAAAAGAAGGAAGTATGAAGGAAGGAAGGGAGGAAGGAAGAGGAAGAGAAAAAGAAAAAAAAGAAATGAAAAGAAAAAGTAAGAGAAAAAAATCACTGCAAGGACTGCTGGGAAACTGTGCAGATGCAGTCACATCTGCCATGTTGTCCCCTCAGGCTACTGCTAGTTCCCGCGAGAGTTGGGACATTTTTGGAGTGCCTGTTCCGCCATGTTGTGCCCTCAGGGCATTGTCTATTTACCCGAGATATCTGGAGTGCTTTGGTTACTCCTCCCACCTCCCATTCTCACGAGAGTTATTATCCTATCTTGGAGTATTATTGTTACTCCTCCCCCTTCTCATTCTCATGAAAGCTGCTCCTATAAAAGCCCTTCTTCCGCACCTCGTTCTCTTGCCAGCGCTTCACTTTGGTGTTCAGACGCAGGAAAGGTTACTGCGTGAGGCAGCCATTTTCGCTACTTCCACATGGCCCAACCTGTTTCTCTAGCACTCAACTCTGAGGTGCCAGCACAAATAAAGATTTGTGTTCCCTCTTTGCTCCAGACCTCTTCTCTCTCTTCTCCGTGGCACACAACAACATCTGGTGCCCAATGTGGTGCACGAACTCACAACCCTAAGATTAAGAGTCTCATGCACTACCAACTGAGTACCATGACAAATAAAAACAATAATAATAATAAATAAATAGGAAAGATACATCCCCCAATACTCAGTTGGCTAAGGCACCAAACCTCTTTTTCTATAAAGCATCCAAATCAAGTGCCCTGCTAACCACAAGAAGCAGATTGTTTGTGTTTCTTCCACAGAAATCCTGGAAAAAACCATCTGGACCCCTGCACACTCTGACATCACCCACTAGATGGCACGACTACAGTGGCACACCCCCCGAAACCCTAGATGTCACCTAACGTGATCTGAAGAACCTGATTCACAGACTCCAAGGACAGAGCTTTTTTACTGCCTGTCTGCCTTTCCTGCTTCTGCTTTGACCTGTCACGTTTTGGCAATTCCAGCTCACTCTCTACAGAAAAGCAGAATTCCAGAGGCTGACCTTCCTCATGCAGCATTTCATCACCTGCCATTTCTCCCCCTAGTCGCCTACTTTGGACTGAGACTTCTATTGGACTTGCTGATATACCCTTTGGACACTTTAAACAATTTTACAGCAGCTTCATTCCCTTCACATTGCTGGTTTCTCATAGACTGACCCTGAGTAGTTCATAGACTTTACACACTGTTGCCCTGGGCATTAGATAAAAGGAAAAGGGGAGATGCTGGGAAATTGCGCAGATGCAGTCACATCTGCCATGTTGTCCCCTCAGGCTACTGCTAGTTCCCGCGAGACTTGGGACATTTTCGGAGTGCCTCTTCAGCCATGTTGTGCCCTCAGGGCATTGTCTATATCCCCGCAATATTTGGAGTGCTTTGGTTACTCCTCCCCCCTCCCATTCTCACGAGAGTTATTATCCAATCCTGGAGTGCTATGGTTACTCCTCACCCTTCCCATTCTTGCAAAAGCTGCTCCTATAAAAGCCCTTCTTCTTCCACACCTCGCTCTCTTGCCAGCACTTCACTTTGGTGTTCAGATGCAGGAAAGGTTACTGCATGAGGCAGCCATTTTCACTACCTCCATGTGGCCCAACCTGCTTCTCTAGCACCCAACTCTGAGGTGCCAGCACAAATAAAGATTTGTGTTCCCTCTTCACTACGGACCTCCTATCTCTCTTCTCCGTGGCACACAACAACACAAGGACAAGTGCTTTTGTCATACTGACATCAAGCCATAGGGATGACTTTAGTGCCATCTAAAAAAAGGGAGGGGCCGGGGATGTAGCATAATGGTTATGCAAACAGACTCTTGTGCCTGAAGTTCCAAGTCCTGAGTTAATCCCCTATGTACCACTAAAAGCCAGAGATGAGTAGTACTCTGTTGTTTCACTATATCTCTCTCTCTTCGCCTCTCTCAAAATATATACATATATTTTTAAATGAAAAGAATTTCAGCAATGAATGAGATTGAAAATAAGAGACACATTTTTGTAGAGAATGGAAGAAAGTAATAGAAGTTGGGAAAATTAAGATAGGGCTGATAAAGTAGCCCATTTGAATAGTGGCACATTTTTGTCATGCGGATAACCCAGGGTCCAGTCCAGTCCCCACCACGTTAGAGGAAGCTTCAACAATGTAGTATCTTTACTTATCTCTCTGTTTTTGTATCTCAGTTTATACCAGGAAAAAAAATCACAACAAAACAATGAAGCCCTGATAAGGGAAGATAAATATAAAGAAAAATAAAATAAAGACTAAGAGTAAAATAAGTTTCTTCCATCTCTGAGCTTCTTTACCACCTACTTGAGTTCTAAAAGAGATCAGTTGAAAGACACAGCTTTACCACGTTACTAGTAACAATTTTTTGTCAACCAATAATGCCCTCCTAACTCCCAGAAAAATATGACAGTGGTGACTTGAGAGGGGCCTGCTTATTTGTCGTTAAAGTTTGGAGGCTCCAGCAGGCCAGGCTAGTGTCACGGGGATAGACAGAGACAGAGACTCGGGGACACAAAGCTGGGCTGAGAAGCTGCAGTTTAATCTTTATTCACGAACGGGCAAATCACCACACCATGTGCTTCCCCATCATTCTCCCCTAGAAGCTGCCACTGGGACTCTGGACCTCCTTAGCATAGGGGGTGGGGAGAAGGAGGGGCACGAAACTAGCAGGGGCCAAACCAAATCTCTCAGAGGTATGGGGAAGGGGACCAAACGAACACGAAGAATACCAACATATTCCTTCTTTATTTTTTTTTTTTAACTAAATGACCACAGTATCAGGGGTGTGGGGTGAACAGAAACCTATATTGTACAGGCAATTTCAAAAAAAGAAACTGGAACAAACATGGAGAAACATATAAGCGAGTAACAAGAACCAGTGTGCTGCCAAGGGAAGGCCTGAGGGGGGCATTTTTGTCTCTGTGGGCAAAACTTTATCAGCTAAAAAAACATTTTCTGCCTCTGGGGGCTTCTTTTTCCTCTGGAGGGCGTTATTTGTCTTGATAGGCATTTTCTAGCATGGGGGGAGGGTGAGGCCTAGAGTATTTTGCACTAGTTTATGGATACGTGTGAACATATGCTCTCTCTCACAGAACCTGGTCTATATCTAGCTTTTGGGCCGTTGTTAGAAAGTGAACCACCTGGGATGGAATTAGAGAATACTATGAAAGGAAAGGTCTCACCTGAGTAATGAAGCTGAAGGGTTGTCATTCCACAGGTAAAGGCATGGGACACAGTCTGAGCTGAAGCATGTTGAGGTGGCAATCGTTGCGTTGATTAGGTTGCGATTAGCAGATGCAATATTATTTGATACAGATTGGGAGAGGCATGTGGGCCCAATACTAAGGTTCCAGGACTGGGGGAAATATAGGCTCTATAGTGGAGATGTGAGGTTCCTGCTGTCTTAGGGTTCAAAAAGTCAATGGGTAGTTAATGTTATCATCACATTATTTGGTAACTGGGTTAACTTTGAAAAGTCCTATTGTTAGAGTTTGCTGTATAGTATCCAGTATCTTGTACGTAGCTGTGCCATTGGTTGCTTCTGATCTACTTGGTCTAGGCTTTTGAGAGAGTCTGCATATCAAATACACAGCTTATATATTAAAAAGACTCAGTCTGTGTTTTAAAAACTTCAAGACATACAATTAATTTTTCACCCTCATATTAATTAACTAGTGATTTATATGACTACAGTTTACTAGGAGTGTACATAAACACCATTCCCACCACCAGAAGACTATGTCCCATCCTACCCACCAACCCCCACCCACCACCAGCCCAGGAAGCTGCATGTCTACCCCTCACCAGAGGGTTTTTAATTTGGTGCAGTACTTTCAATTTAGTCAGATCTTGTTTTTAGTTTCCCTTTCATATCTTCTTTCTCAACTTCTGTTGATGAGTGGGATCATCATACACATCTTTATCTTTCTGACTTAGCTCACTTAACATAATTCCTTCTATCTCTGTCCAAGATGTGTCAAGAAGGTGGGTTCATTGTTCTTGATAGCTGCATAGTATTCCATTGTGAACATATACCACAGCTTTCTCAGTCACTCATCTGTTGTTGGGCACCTGGGTTGCTTCCAGGTTTTAGCTATTATGAATTGTGCTGCTATGAACATAGGAGTACACACTGCTTTTTGGTTTTGTGTTATGGAGTCCTTGGGGTATAACCCCAGGAGAGGAATTACTGGATCATAAGGAAGGTTCATGTCTAGCCTTCTGAGAGTTCTCTACTGCTCTCCACAGAGGCTGTACCAATTTACACTCCCACCAGCAATGCAAAAGGGTTCCTCTATCCCAACAGCACAGCCTCTCCAGCAATTGTTGCTGCTGTCCTTTTTGATGTATGCCATTCTTACAGGATTGAGGTGGTATCTTAATGTTGTCTTAATTTGCATTTCCCTGACAATCAGTGACCTAGAGCATTTTTTCATATGTTGTTTGTCTAAGAAGCTATTGATCCCTCCATCTAGCTTGAATGAAATTATAGCAGGATATATTATCCTTGGTTGAAACCCTTTTTCATTCAGGGCTCGATAGATATCTTGCCACTCCCTTCTGGCTTTTAGAGTTTGAGTGGAGAAATATGCAGATAATCTTATGGGTTTTCCCCTGTATGTGACTTTTTGTTTCTCTCTTGCAGCCTTTAGGATCCTTTCTTTATCCTAACTTCTTCAAATTGTGACTATGATGTGTCTTGGTGTCTTCACGTCTGGGTTGATTCTGTTTGGTACTCTCTGGGCCTCTTGAACCTTGATATCCTTTCTGTTATTCAGGTCTGGGAAGTTTTCTTGTATTATTTCCTCTAGAATGTTTGCTTCTCCTTCCTCTCTTTCTTCCTCTGGCAGGCCAATTATACGAATGTTACTTCTTTTGAGATCATCCCATATGTCTCTGTTGTTGTTTTCAGTGTCTCTCAATATATTTTTAAGCTCTTTCACCTCTTTCTTCGTTTTCTCTAACTCATCCTCTGTCTGACTAATTCTTTTTTCTGCTTCTGCTAGTCTGCTTTCCCTTGCCTCAGCTTCTTTCTTCATTACAGCTATTTCAGCTTTCAGTTCTCTAATTGCCTCAAGATAATCAGTATTTTCCTTGGGGGTCTCAACTGTTGTTTCCCTAATACTGCCATTCCTTTCCTCCAATGTTGTTTTCATTTCTGTGATTAATAAGTTTATTATTGCTTGCATACTTTTCTTATCTATGGTTACTTCTGACTGATTTGTGGTTTCTTCTGGGCTCTTGTCTTCATTCATTGGTTTAGCAGTTTTATTTGTTTTTAATCTACCCATTTTTTTATTTATGTGTTTCACTCTTTTTTTTTTATGCTCTGTTGTTCCTCAGTTGTTGTGTCTTGAGTACAAGTAACACTGTACTAAATACCTTTATGACAATTGCACTCACCAACCTCCGAAATTACAGTAGCAACTGAAGTAAGTATTGAAGGAGTTTAATCGTTACCAGTTAGCTATAACCAAATCCCAGTGAAGAAAGAGAAAAGAAAGAGAGGATAGCAAGAATAGACAGTTATGCAAATCTACTATCCAGTGTATATTCTAGGGGTAACAAGAGGGGAAAGGGAACTAGAGCAGAGATACACACATAGAGAATCCACTCTGAGTCAGATTTCTTCCCCAAAGTAATTCAAAAATTCAGAAAGGCAAAGAAGAAAGAAGTGTATGACAAGATTGAAAAAAAAAGAGAGAGAGAGAGAGATAAGAGAGAGAAAAGGGAGAAGATAAGAAGAAGAGTTGTAATTAAAGAGCAGTGCAAGGAACTTCCCAAATGTGTATCATTGAATTCAAAAACAAACAAAAAGAAAACACCCTGTTTGGTGGTATGGGGTATCCTGCTAGGAGCTGGTCCCAGGGACTGCTTATGGGGGTGGGGGGTGGCGGGAAGGATGTATGCTTGAAAATTAAAAGGAAGAAAAAAGAATTTTTTCCCCTACTCTAATTCTTAACCCAAATTAAGTTATAGTCACCTCCTTGGTGTCATCGCTATGGCCCCTTATTGGCTGGCCTGCTAAAGGCAGAATATCCTATTGTTTACACGAGATGTGTCCGGAGCTCAAAGGCTAGCTGCTTCTCAGTCCACCATCTTCCGGGAAACCCCCCCCTCCAGACTTTTTAAAGGATTTCTCGAAAATGAAAACTAGCTCCAAGTCCTTTGATCCAATGAGTGCTATACTCAAGAAGTCTTTGGATCCGCCCTCAGGGTCGTGGTGGACCCTGGAGACTCCCAAGAGAAAGCCCCCGAGCTAATGTGCTCTTGCCGGGTCCTCTACCCGCTGCGCTCTGCAACCGGCGGAGGAGCCGCCTTCCCGGGCGGAGGACAATGCCCGGCGCACTCACCTTGCCCCGCACCGCCTGGGAAGTCTGGAGCCCCGCTAGTCGTTGTCACCTTTACTCTAATTCTTAACCCAAATTAAATTATAATCACCTCTTTGGTGTCATCCCTTATTGACTGGCCTGCTAAAGGCAGAAAATCCTACCGTTGCTGATAATGCGATCAGAGCACTTGCTGTTAGCAGCTTCTTAGTCCACCATCTCTCTCAATCTCTTTTTGAGCTCTTTCACCTCTTTCTTAGTTTTCTCTAACTCATCCTCTGTCTGATTAATTTTGTTTTCTGCTTCTGTTAGTCTGCTTTCCCTTCCCTTTCCTTTCTTCAGTTCAGCTATTTCAGCTTTCAGTTCTCTAATTGCCTCAAGATAATCCTTAGTTTCCTTGGGGGTCTCAACAGTTGATTCCCTAATACTGCCATTCCTTTCCTCCAATGTTGTTTTCATTTCTGTGATTAATAAATTTATTATTGCTTGCATACTTTTCTTATCTATGGTTACTTCTGGCTGATTTGTAGTTTCTTCTGGGCTCTTGTCTTCATTCATTGGAGTTGCAGTTTTATTTATTTTTGATCTACCTATTTTTTTGATTTATGTGTTTCTTATTTTTATGCTCTGTTGTTCCTCAGTTTTTGTGTCTTGAGTACAAGCAACACTGTACTAAATACCTTTATGACAATTGTACTCACCAACCTCAGGAATTACAATAGCAATTGAAGCAAGGATTGAAGCAGTTTAATCACTCCCAGTTAGCCATACAATGTCTCTAGTCCACGAAAAAATAGCAACGAAGTCCAAGTGAGTAAGAATGAGAAAGGAAAGAAGGGATAGCAAGAATAGACAATTATGCAAATCTACTATCCAGTGTATATTCTAGGGGTAGCAAGAGGATAAAGGCAAGTAGGTCAGAGATACACACATAGAGAGTCCACTCTGAGTCAGATTTCCTCCCCCAAATAATTCACAAATGAATATCAGTGAATTTAGAAAGACAAAGTAGAAGGAAGGAAGAAATGGAAGACAAAATAAAAAAAGAGAAACAATAGAGAGATAAGAAAAAAGATAAGAAAGAGAGCTGTAATAAAAGAGTAGTGAAAGGAAAGTTTTTTAATTGATTAATTTATTTTTTATTTTATTTTATTTTTTAATTAGCTAGGAGGAGGGAGAAGCTAGAAAAGTAATTGACAGACACTTACAACAACAGAAGAGACATATTGGATGACCTTAAAAAAAGTAACATTCTAATAATTAGCATACAAGAGGGAGAAAGAGAGGAAGGGGAAGTAAACTTTATAGAGGAAATAATAGAAACAAATATCAAAGGGATTCAAGAGGTAGAGTGAAGAACTAAGGACAGATAATCTTATGCAAGTAAAGTTGAAGAACAATATCCTCACAGCCCCAGCAGTGGTCCAGATTGGTCAGGTATCCCACTACTAAGATAATGCTTTAGCCTCTTCACAAAGGGGGAAAAATGCTTTGTTTTGAAAAGACTTCCCTGCTGAGCTTGAATTCTTGATAAACAGATGAACTTTACAGAAGCACCTCCCTGTCAACTGCTGGTTCCCTCACCCCTCTAGTGTGGGGGTGCTGTTGGGGGGGTGCAGATGGAAATAGGCCAACTCTGTGTTTCCTTTATCCTTTCATCCTAGAAAGGTAAAAAAAAAAAGCCTAGAAAGGTAAAAAAAAAAGGCCTAGAAAGTTAAAAAAAAAAAAAAGCCTAGAAAGGTAAAAAAAAAAAAAAAAAAAAAAAAAAAGGCTGCCTGTAGTAGAGAATTCTGGGACTGAACCTCATAACTGTGGTGGAAAAAAAAAGAAAAAAATGGAAAAAAGTAAAGAAGTAAATTAGTGGAACAGACTTAATAGTGATATATCCTTTCACTGATGTTCATTTGGGTATCACAAAAAATATACACATCTCACTTTAGAGAAAAGAAAATAAATGTGTCTTTCCACAATCTCTCTTATTTTTATTTTTATTTTTTGGAACAGCATAAGGATCCTAATTCAAGCCCTCCGCTCCCTATCTGCAGGAGAGTTGCTACACAGGTGGTAAAGCAGCTCTGCAAATGTCTATCTTCCTCTCCTCCTCTCTGTCTTTCCCTCTTCTCTACATTTCTCGCTGTCCTATCTAGCAATGATGACATCAATAACAACAACAATAATAACTACAACAATAAAAACAACAATGGCAACAAAAGTGAAAATAAATAAAAAAGAAATATAAGCAAGTTTGATTAAAAGATATTCAATCATATATCTATGAAGAACCTATACTCAGAATACATCAGAATTTTCATGACTTGTTAGTAATATAAAAATCTACTAAGAAATTACATGAATCACTAAAAATGGGAACTTGTGTTAAAAGTCTTCCTCATTAGTGAAATGCAAATGACAACCACAGAAAAATACCACCACATAAATCAGAGAGATTGTAATAAAAAAAGATAATAATGAATTTGGGTAAAAATTTAAAAAGACTGAATATCATATATTTCTAGGAGAATGTAATGTGTTACAGACAGAAAAATGAACTATTTTAATATTTGCTTCTTTATAAAAGAACTAAAACAATGAGGTTCCAAAATATGAAATAATAAGAAAAGGTAATTTTTTCATAGGTGTGTACAAGAGTGGAAGACACTGCGTAGAGTGAAGAAAAATTCTGAAAACACAGAAGGTGGAATGACTGGCTTCTGTAATTGCTTCTCCACTGAACATGGACTTTGGCAGGTCAAGCCAGGCTCCTAACCAGTTTCTATCTTTCCCTAATGAGGTAGGGCTCTGGGCAAGTGGGGTTCCAGGAAACTTTGGTGAGGTCATCTGCCCAGAGAAGTCAGAATGGCGATATAGTAGTATCTGAAATTTGATGGTTGAAAATCTGTAGGAAATAAAGCAAAAAGAATTGTTTAAAAGCAGGAACTTAATGGTAAGAATAGAATATATGAGGGAGTCAGTGGTAGCACAGCAGGTTAAGAGCACTTGACACGAAATGCAAGGACCCTAGTTCAAGCCCCCAACTCCCCACTTGGTAACAGGGGAGTTGATTCACAGGAGGTGAAGCAGGTCTGCAGGTGTCTATCTTTCTCTCCCTCTCTCTGTCTTCCCCTCCTCTCTCCATTTCTCTCTCTGTCTTATCCAACACAGCAACATCAATAACAACAACAATAACTACAACAATAAAACAAGAGCAACAAAAGGGAATAAATAAACAAATATATTTTTAAAAAGACTAGAATAGATGAAACTCAATATCTTCATGTGGGAAGAAGCTAGAAGGTCTATATTTTGTCTATTTCAATGGGCCCATAACTTTAGTAAATTTTTGCCTGACTGATCTTGATATTCAGCATAAAGGTGGGCTAAAAGTATTGTCTGGGAAGATGGTGTGAGACTTGAGAGTGGAATGATAAAGTAGGACTAGGACAAAGAGTATTTCCCAAATATGAGGAAAGTATACTAATAGCATAACCTTTTTATTTAAGATAAAAGGAGAGATACATATATACATAGAGAGAAAGAATAGTCCGGGGGTGGCTATAGCATCAAATTTCCTTCAGTGTGCTAGAGGTGGGTACTGACCCTACATATCTTGCATATGAAAGCAGGTACACTATTCAAGTGAGTGATCTTCACTGCCAAATAATATATAATTTTTAAAAATTTTAATATACATTGCTTTTTCCTTTGTACTATTAGTGTGCTAAACCAAACTTCTTCAATGCTTAGTTGTCATTTATGGCATTAACATATGTACATAATTTTTATGTAATTATTTTTTATTTATGCAATTTTATAGTAATTTGAATATCTGGGCTTTCCTATTATGTGGCTTTGTCATTGTATCTTAAGCTTCACTATAAAATTGTGGAGCAGAGAGATGAAGATGTTATATAATAAAATGTATTACATCATTATTAAATTAAAAGCAAAGTTGCATGATTAAAGGAAACTCATGCACTACTTTACAGATATTGAATTGATATATTAAATTCAACTTAAAACTTAGTATAGAGAAAAACATCGAGAAGAGGGGAAGACAGAGAGGAGGAGAGAAATATATAGACACTTGCAGACCTATTTCACCACTTGTGAAGCGACTCCCATGCAGGTGGGGAGCTGGGGGCTTGAACCCGGATCCTTACACTGGTCCTTGTGTTTGTGCCACCTGTGCTTAACCCACTGTATTACCACTGAATCCCATATCCATTTCTTTTTTTTTAATTTTTAATTTTTTAATTTTTAATTTTTTGTTTAATTTTTTATAAAAAAATTTTAAATTTTTATTTTTAAGGTGACATTGACAAAACCATAGGATAAGTGGGATATAACTCCACACAATTCCCATCATCAGAACTTTCTATCCCATCCTTTCCCCTGATAGATTTCCTATTCTTTAACCCCCTGGGAGTATGTACCCAAGGTCATTGTGGGATGCAGAAGGTTGAAGAACTGTCTTCTGTAATTGCTTCCCCACTGAACATAGGTGTTGACAGGTAAATCCTTACTCCTAGCCTTTGTTTCTCTTTCCCTAATGGGGAAGGGATCTGGGGAAGTGAAGCTCCAGGACATATTGGTGAGGTTGTCTGTCCAGGGCTGTCTAGTTAGCATCATGCCAGCATGTGGAACCTGGTGGTTGAAAAGAGAGTTAACATAGAAATCCAAACAAATTGTTGACTAATCATGGACCTAAGGGCTGATATAGTGAAAATGCAGAGTTGGAGGGTCCTCTATTTTGTAGATAGCCAATAGGCATAATTTAGTTAAATTCCAAAGTGTCAGTGGCTATAATAGTTTTTTTTTCCTTTTTATTTTTGCCCCTGAGCTTGAAATATGATATGCCAGTGGATCCAAGTTATTGTCTGGGGAGATGATTTCATGGCTGGGGAAAGGATCAGAAAGCTGGATAAGGGAAGAGAGTAGCTCTCTAATATGGGAAAGGGGTATAAATATTGTTGACTATAAATCCCATCAATCCGATGTGATCTGGGGTGCATAATTAGCTTAGGAGCCTGTGCAATCCCTCTAGATCTGAGCTCACATTCTCTGGTCATGGGTAGGAACATGCCATGCTGCCCAATATTGACCCATCTTCCTCAGGTGTAGCTTAGATGATTTTGTCCATCTTCCTTTTGGAGGATGGAACATTCTCTACCATTGTTGATCCAAGTTGAGGGCAAGGTCCTATGGGGGCCCACAAATGTCTGGAAGCCCCCTGCTCCATCCTCCATTGCTGACACTATGGTCTATTTACATAATCATTGTTTTGCCTGATCTGTCTTCTTTCTACCTCGAGACCTGCTCTGCCTTCAGGGTATTAATTAATCCCACTGGTTAAAACCTTCTCAACAGTTGCTAAGGGAGTTTCTACCATTAGCCCACTCTTCCCTTTTCTCCACCCCTTTTCCTAGCCATTTACTTTTCCAACTTGCCACTTCCGGTTTTCTAAGATATAAAAATGTTGTGTCTGATCAATAAAGATGCATTGCATTCCCGCTCCACCATAAGTTCCTCATCTCTCTCTCCAGCGACACTAGCCCAGCATTCTGGTGACTGAACATGGGGCCACTGTCTCCACACAAGCGGCAGACATACGTTGGTGCCCCAGATAAATTTACAATTGCTTGGCTCTCTGCAGCCTTATGCTTAATGAAAGCAATGTGATTCCTTTTATCCCTCTTCTTATTTTTCTGAGACCTCTCTGCCATGGGTGACCTTCCTCCTTATGAAGAGGTTTCCCAAACCCTCTACTCTTTTTTCATGAGACAGGTTATCTATCTCTGGGACATTTTGCTCTGGGCCACACATTGGTTCATATTGACCATGATTGTAGACCTTGGGAGATGTGTGGAGATTTCCCCTGGGACCTCCTTGACTCCCTCTCCCATGACCCCATGGAGAAGTTCGATTCTAACTTGCAGAGCCTTCTATTCCCCAAGACTGGAGACACATGGTTAGTTCTACCCTCCTGAATTGATTCTTCCTTCTATGGGAAGCCATTTTTGGGATGGATGCCTGCAGCAATCCCCCAGGAACAGTCAGAACCAGCCTAACTGGGATTTTGAGGCCCTTTTTGGAGTAGGATGTCCTCTGAGACTCATAATGCATCATAGCAGGATCTAAAGAACCTGCTTCACAGAGCACAAAAACAAAACCTCCCTACTGCTTTTCTCCCCCAACCCTTCATTTTCTCTGAATATCTTAAGCTTGCTGTCTGCCCCCTCTGCTTTCAGTTGTGTTTTGTAAGAGAGTGATTTGAATGACTGAATTTTTTGTATGACAAATTTTGATCAGAGCACTCTGAAACTTAGTTGAATTTATATAAAAGTGCTGGCCATGGTTTCTGGAGACATCCAGAAACAATACTTTTTTTTTTCTTTTGAATTTTTTTAAGTCTTGGAGTAAATGTAAAACATTTAGTCTTAAACTGTGTGGATGGAAATGGTTCAAATAAGACAGTACAGATCTAAATTCATGTTTGAAATGATATGTCTTAGTAACAAAAGTTTTTCTCCTCTTGTATGTTAAAGACTGCATGTTTATGTGTGTTTTTGAAGTTTGGTAAACATTAAGGTTAAAAGTGTAACTTTGAAGTGCTCTGAAAACTAATCTTGTGGAAATTAATTCACAACAAATCTGGCATCAATCTGACATTGTAAATGTTCTAAAAAAAACATTGTCACTAACATGTGTTAACTAAATAACCTGAGTTTGTTTAAATCTAATGTAAAAATTAGTTAAAAATCAATATATTTCAACTAAATCTGGTCCAAAGATCCTGTGCACACCTAGGATGTGTCTCCATCTTAAATGGGTGTAACAAAAGGTAGAAAAGACTCTATTGATATGTAAAGTTCTCATATGCCTTCTCAATTAAAGAGGTAGAAACAGCCTGGGTGAATGATAGATCACACAATGGATATGCTAATTATTCTCATGCTTGAGGCTTCTAACAATGGTTCTTCTATTTACCTTTCCACATTTTATTGAGCTTAAACTGTTTAAACAACATTAAAATCGTACTAGAAAGGACTTCCAAAATTATAAAGATACTTAAACCAATTATAATCATTGAGTTATCAATTATAGTAAACTTCTAATTTGTTACAAGTTTTTTTCTTCACAAATAAATGTCTATAGCTATGTCAAGCCTTCACATGAAGAAGCATCTGCTCATATGGTAAGGTATTAAACTATATAAGAAGTTCCTCCATATACAACATTCACATATTTTTCTACACTTAACTGGTGTATCGCATTTTGCCATTATATGTCTGCCTTTGTCAGCCAACAATTTAAAGACTTTTTTCCTTTATAACATCACCCATGCCACAGACATCCCTTACAACCCCCAAAGACAAACAGTTGTTGAGAAGGCTGGCCAAACACCTAGGCCCAATTAAGTAAAGAAAAAAAAAAAGGGATACATCCCCACAATATTCAGTTGGCAAAGGCACTAACTACATTAAACCTTTTTTAATATCTATAAAAATTCAAACCAGAAGCCCTGCTAACCATGGGAAGCAGATTTGTTTGTGCTTCCTTCACAGGAAACCCTAGAAAACCATCTGGATCCCTGCACACTTGGACAGCGCCCCCCCCCCCCAAACCCATGATGTGACCTGACATGATCTGAAGAATCTTATTCACAGACTCCAAAGACAGAACTTTCTTACTGCCTTTCCCTCGCCCATCACTGTCTGCCCTTCTTGCTTCTGCTTCACACTTCACGTTTTGGTAGTTCAAGCTCACTCTCTACAGAAAAGCAAAATTCCAGTGGCCATCTTTCCCCATCAAGGTAAGACGTATGACAATTCTTCCCCTGGTCATTCTTCTATCTGGTGATTCTTCTATCGAACTTGCTGGTGGACCTTTGGACACTCCCTTTACATTGCTGGATTTCTCAAAGACTAACTGCAGCAGTCCATGGACTGTATTGGGACTCTACAGAACTGAATAATCCCTTTGCATGGCAGGCCACAAAACCCTTCTCCTGGCAAGCCAAACTTCCCCTTGCTTCCAGGCCCTGCCCCCTTGTCATTAGGCCCTGCCCTTTGTCGGCAGGAGACACCCCTTCACCAATAGGCCCCACCCTCTCTGCCCATTAGGCAGCCCCTCTCTGCCTACCAGGCCTCTCTTCAGTCTCACGCTGTCCCTTGCTACTCTTACTTATAGCTCCCTGTCTTATTCCAGTTCTTTTGAAAATGCCTGCAGGATATCATTCTGCCCAAAAGGTTTCTGTTCACCCCTACACTGCTATTCCCCTGACATAAATGGAGTCTTTTACAGACATTGACCCATTTATATATGGCCATTAAGAAAAAGGGAAACATCAGGAAATTGTGAGCATGTGGTTGAGCTTTGAAGGGTTTGAACCTGAGGAGTGTGTCTATCCTGTTAGTCTCTCTCTATACTGAGAGGTTGAGAAAGGAAGGACAGTAGTAACTCCAAAGGTGTGCCTCATCCTATCAGACTCCCTTCCTCACAAAGCACCACACATTCTTGATAGTATGGCCATTAGATAAAAAGAAAGGAGGATATGTTGGGAAGCCCCCCACCCCATTCCTGTCTCCATTGCTGACACTATGGCCTATTTACATAATCACTGTTTTGCCTGATCTATCTTCTTTCTACCTCGAGACCCGCCCTGCCTTCAGGGTATTAATTAATCCCACCAGTTAAAGCCTCAGCAGTTGCTAAGGGAGTTTCTACCATTAGCCCGCTCTTTCCTTTTCTCTATCCACTTTCCTAGCCATTTCCTTTTCTGACTTGCCACTTCTGGTTTTCTAAGATATAAAAGTGTTGTCTCTGATCAATAAAGACGCATTGTGTTCCCATTCAGCCTTGAGTTCCTCATCTCTCTCTCCAGTGATGCTAGTATGGCACACAAAGGCATCTATTTTGTTATTCCTGACAGAAATGACCAGTAAAAATGGAGAGAGGGATTTATTCATGGTCTAGGCCCATAAAGTCTGTTTGTGAATCTCAGGACTCCCCGATTAGGGCCTCAGCTGGTGGAATGGCATGATAGTGAATAAAGAGTCATAGTTAAATTATGCCAGTCGCTTGCCCTTATTCAGCCTTTGCAGTCCTTGTTTTGCTAAGGTTAGCTTTGGAGTGAGTGAAATAACTGTAATAGGAAGTAGGTGAGAAGGGTATGTAAGTCTAAGTAGACACTATTTCATTATGAACTTGATACTGACTCACTACAGACTATTTTTGCTTTCAGATATATATATATATTTGCCTTAATTTATGGATACATGTGAACATATGCTCTGTCTTATGGGGTCTGGCCTATATCTAGGTTTTGGTACTTTGTTAGGAAGTGAACCTCCTGGAATGGAATTAGAGAATACCATGAAGGGAAAGGTGTCACCTGAGTGATGATGGTGAAGGGTTGACATTCCATGTCTGCCTTCTCTGGACACTGTCTGAAGTGAAGCATGCTGATATGGAAATCACTGCATTGATTAGGTTGGGATCAGAAGATATAATATCATTTGGTATGACTTGAGAGAAGCATGCAGGAAAGTCAGTCCCACCCCAGGGGTTCCAGGATTGGGGGAAATATAGGTTCTATAGAGTAAGTGGGAGGTTCCTGCTGTCTTAGTGTTTAAGAAGACCATAGATAGTTACTGCTATAATCACATTGTTTGTCAATTCAGTTAACTTTGGAAAAATCCCTTTGTTAGATTTGCTTTATCATACACAAATCACCATATTTTATGTCCTTTGACATTACTTGTATGTAACTAAGCAACCAGTTGCTTCTGGTTTCCCTGGACTAGGGTTTTAAGAGAATCAAAATATCAAAGACTCAGCCTATGTATTGAAATAATACTCAGTCTATGCTTTAACAAGTTTGAGATATGGTAGTTGGGCCATAGCACAGCAGGTTAAGCACACCTGGCACAAAGACCAGCATAAGGATCCTGGTTCAAGTCCCTGGCTCCACACCTACAGGGGAAAAGCTTCATAGGCAGTCAAGCAGGTCTGCAGGTGTATATCTTTCTCTACCCCTCTCTGTCTTCCCTTTATCTCTCCTTTTCTCTCTGTCCTAGCTAACAACAATGACATCATTAACAACAACAATAATAATCACAACAATGAAAAATAAGGGCAAAAAAGGGGAATATATAAATAAAAAAAATTTTTTTTAATTCTACCAATGTTTTCCTCTAAGCATTTGATAGTTTCCGATCTAACATCCATGTCCTTGATCCATTTGGAGTTGATTTTTGTTTCTGGTGAGATAAGGTGGTTTCAGGTTCATTCTTCTGCATGTTTCAACTCAGGTTTCCCAGCACCGTTTATTGAAGAGAGCCTCCTTCCTTCATTTAATAGTTTGGTCTCCCCCCTTATAAAAGGTATTAAAAGTATTAAATGATGTCCATATGTGTGGGGGTTTAGTTCTGGGCTTTTAATTCTGTTCCACTGGCCTGTGTGCCTATTTTTGTACTAGTACCAGGCTATTTTGATGATGATGGCTTTATAATATGGTTTGAAATCTTGGAATGTGATACCTCAATTTATGTTACTTTTCATCAAGATTATTTTGGCAATTCTAGGTGTTTTCTGGTTCCAGATAAATTATTTTAGTTTTTGTCCTATTCTCATACAGAAGCTTGGTAGAACTTTGGTATCACGCTAAAGTTGTATGTGGCTCTGGGGAGAATATTCATTTTGATGATATTTATTCTTCCAATCCATGATTATGGGATGTCTTTTCACTTCTTAGTATCATTTTCTATTTCCTTGAATAGTGATTCATAGTTTTCAGTATACAAGTAATTTACTTCATTGGTCAGCTTTATTCCTAGGTATTGATTTTGCTGCAACAAGTGAATGGGAGTGATCTCTGGATGTCTTCTTCTTCAGATTTAGTGTTTGCATAAAGAAATACTACTTATTTTTGTACATTGATTTTGTAGCCTGACACCTTGCTATATTGCCAGTTAACTTTGGAAAAATCCCTTTGTTAGATTTGCTTTATCATACACAAATCACCATATTTTATGTCCTTTGACATTACTTGTATGTAACTATGCAACCAGTTGCTTCTGGTTTCCCTGGACTAGGGTTTTAAGAGAGTCAAAATATCAAAGACTCAGCCTATGTATTGAAATAATACTCAGTCTATGCTTTAACAAGTTTGAGATATGGTAGTTGGGCCATAGCACAGCAGGTTAAGTACACCTGGCACAAAGACCAGCATAAGGATCCTGTGGTCTGACAAGGAACTTTGGATGATTTCAATGCTCTTGAATTTGTTGATGCTGTCTTTGTGGCCTAGCATGTGGTATATCCTTGAGTATGTGCTGTGTGGATTTGAAAATAATGTGTATTTGAGTTATTTTGGGTGAAGAACTCTGAAAATGTCCAGGAGGTCTATTCTCCCCATCTCTTCATTTAATTCTCTCATTTCTTTGTTGATTCTCTGCTTCATTGACCTGTCTAACTGTGAGAGTGGGGTACTAACATCTCCCAGAATTATTGTATTATTATTGATGTATTTTGTAGTTCTTTCAGTAGGTGTTTGATGTATTTAGATGGTCCCTTGTTTGGGGCATAGATGTTAATAATTGTTAAATCTTTTTGGTTGATTGATCCTCTAATCATTAAGTGATGGCTTTGCCTATCTTTGATTATTTTCTTTTTTTTAAGGTCTTTGGTGTCAGAGATGAGAATGATTATTTCCACTTTTTTTGTGGTCCATTAGCTTGTATGATAGTCTTCATCCCTTCACTTTAAGCCTGTTTTTGTCTTGTTGGGTCAGATGGGATTCTTGCAGGCAGCATATGGTTGGATTGTGTTTTCTGATCTGTCCTCCTACTCTGTGCCTTTTAATGGGTGAATTTAAGCCATTGACATTTATTGATATTATGGATTTAATGTATTGTAATGCCATTGTAGTTTCAATTTTGTAAAAAAAAATTGTAGTCCTACAATTTTTTATTTGCTCTGATATATAGAAAGTATTATGGTGATGTTCTTGTTTATAACAGGTTTTTAGTACCTCTAAGGGCAGGTTTGGTGATGGTTGCCTCCTTTAACTGTTGTTTGTTTAAGAAGGTTTTGATCCCTTCGTCTATTTTGAGTGAAAGTCTAGCAGGATATAGTATCCTTGGTTGAAACCCTTTTTCATTCAGGGCGCAATGGATATCTTGCCATTCTATTCTGGCTTTTAGAGTTTGAGTGGAGAAATCTGCTGATAATCGTATGGGTTTTCCCCTGTATGTGACTTTTTGTTTTTCTCTTGCAGCCTTTAGGATCCTTTCTTTGTCTTTACATTTTTCATTGTAACTTTTATCTGTCTTGGTTTCTTCAGGTCTGGTTTGATTCTGTTTTGGATTCTCTGGGCCTCTTTAATCTTCATGTCATTTCTGTTTTTTAGGTCTGGGAATTTTTCTTCTACTATTTCCTCTAAAGTTTTTACTTCCCCTTCCTCTCTTTCTTCTTCTGGTAGGCCAATGATATGAATTTTACTTCTTTTGAGATCATCCCATATGTCTCTGTTTTTGTTTTCAGTGTCTCCCAATCTCTTTTTGAGTACTTTTACCTCTTTCTTAGTTTTCTCTAGCTCATCCTGTGTCTGGCTAATTCTGTTTTCTGCTTCTGTTAGTCTTCTTTCCCTTCACTCAGCTTCTTTCTTCAGTTTAGTTATAGTATTAGCTTGTTCTGATAATTGAACTTTAAGTTCAGCTATTTCAACTTTCAGTTGTCTAATTACCTCAAGGTAGCTAGTTTTTTCCTTGAGGGTCTCATCTGTTGTTTCCCTAATTCTGATAGCCCTTTCCTCCATAGTTGTCTTAATTTCTGTGATTATTAGGTTTACTATTGCTTGTATACTTTTCTTATCTATGGTTACTTCTGACTGATTTGGAGTTTCTTCTGGGCTCCTGTCCTGATTCATAGTGGTGACAGTTTTATTTGCTCTTAATTTAACCACTTTTTTATTGATATGTTTTTTTTATTTTTCTGTTCTGTCTTTCTTTAGTTGTTGTATTTTGAGTACAAGCCATGCTATACTAAAGAACTTTATGACAAATCCAGTCTCCAATCTCAGAAATTATAATAGTAACTGAAGCAAGAATTGCTGCAGTTTAACCAATACCAGTTAGCCGAACAACACCTCCAGTTAAAAAAAAATAGCAACCAAATCCAAAAGAAAGAGAAAGAGAACAGAAAAAATGGGAAAGCAAGAATAGACAATTATGCAAAACTACTATCCACTGTAAATTGTAGGGATAGCAGGAGGAGAAAGGGAAGTAGAGACACACACACAGAGTCGAATCTGAGTCATATTTTCTCCCCAAAACAATTCAAAAGCGAGTATCAGTGCATTCAGAGAGCAGAAGAAGGCAGAAGGAAGGATATAAAGACAATAAAAAGAAAAAAATGGCAAAAGGAAAGAGTTTTTTTTTTAATTAGCTAGGAGGAGGGAGATAGGGGAAGGTGAAATGAAGAGTTACTTCCTCTCACACTGGATATGACACACAGTCACCTAGCAAGGAAAAAAACAATAACAGTTAATTTTGGTCAACCTGAAGAAAAGGGACACATGCATATACAGTAGTAATAATAAAATAGATTAGAGTGAAAAATGCTGACACTCAGTCTGCAGCTTGGACAGCTCCAGATTGGCTCCTGCAGCCTGAGCAAAGATAGCCAATTGTAAGGAGTATCCAAAAAAAAAACCAAAGAAAAACCTCCAAGTAGTTTTTCCCAGGCAGGGGTGAGGCTCTTATTGGTCAGATATTTTGTCACTCAAATAGAGCTCCAGCCACTTGGAAAGAAAGATAGATAGATAGAGAGAGAGAGAGAGAGAGAGAGAGAGAGAGAACTCAGAAAATAAAAGGATTGTAATGACATCCCTGGCAAGCCAGGAATCTTCTTAAACAAAAAAGCTCAGCTGGAAGCCTCCTAGGAGCCACTCTCAGCCCCTGGGTTCTGGTTCTGGAGTGGTGAGGAGGGGTGAGCTTCAGAAGCCATCAAAAGATTTCCGTCCTTTTTTCTCCATTTTCTAACCAACCCAGAAGTAGGCTATGGGACCCCTCCTTGGTGTCACACTTAGAACCCCTTATTCACTCTCCTGCTTACATCCCAATGTCCTACTCTATCCAGTTGCTTTTGATGCAGCTCATGCCAGTAGATATCTCTGAATCACCATTTTGGCTCCGCCCTCCTGTTGGATAGTCTGCCAGCTCCCCCTGGCTTCTGCTTAACCATATGCCTATATAGGGATAGATTTAATCCCATTCAAAGCTTTGGTCTATTTACATAAATCACTTTTACATTTACATAAAGCACCACACTCCCTCCAGGACATTGGTGGTTTAGTGGTAGAATTCTCACCTGCTCCACCCCCTCTCCTTGTCACACCCTGATCCTCTCCTTGTCACACCCTGATCTTCCACCAGTCATTTTTCGCTCCACCCTATCTATATCACATCCTGTTTCCACCCTACTTGGAGAGTATAAAAACAGCTGCTCTTCTGATTAAAGACACTTGGAAATTGCTTTCTGGCTCCGAGAGTTCCAGAGTGTATCTCCTGCAAAGTTAGTGCAGCAGCCTAGATCAGCTCCAGTTGAGTTCTCTCCAACACAGAGAGCACTAGCTCGGGAAGAAGTACCCTCAGGCTACCCTGGCACCCTCCCATCTCCATTTCTTTTAAACATGACCATATCATAGTTAATAAACCATCAACATCTATAGTTCTTATCCAAGTGGCAAAGGGGTTCAAATGAGGGGAGTAAATCATGGACTACAATGCCTAAGGAGACTAACTTGATTTGCTACACAGAAAGGAGATTCATGAGTAAGGGAGAAGATTATTAAAACAATGAAGATGTTGGCATAAAGCTTTTAGAGTCAGCACCTACTCCAAGAAACTAATAATATTAAGCAAATGGTAAACCAGTCAGAAACTTAACAAAAAAAATTAGGGGAAAAGGTAGTCTGATAAAAATCCTTTTCAGATCACAATCATTAAAGTACACCTATATTCTGGGCACACTAAGGTATACACATTTAATACCAATATCTTCTCTGTAAAACACCTGTTATGTGTAATGCTGCAATCAAGATGGTCAAGCAAGGGAAAACAATTTACAAGAACCAGGGTATTGACAAATCTAGGTATGGTCATTGAGTAAAAGTGACCAAACAAACATGCATGCTGAGAAAAACAGATAAATCATTTAAAATACACACAGAGAGAGAGACAGAGACAGAGAGAGAGACAGAGACAGAGACACAGAGAAAGAACATCATATTAAAACCTACGACAATTAAAGAAACTCATGAGAAATAGGTGAGTTCATGAAAGCTGGGGAAAGGGTAGGAAAAATATCTTGAGACAAAGATCACTTGAACAGTGTAGCAGCCCTTAGGAAGCAGAGGGAGCCATATTAGAATGCAGGCTCACCCAGGAAATGTGGGTGACACATTGTTGCTGAGAGTGGCAGCAAAATGAGACTGGCAGCACTCCCATCACTCACTATTTTTCTATCTGAACCAAACCATAGTAAAGTGGAAGACTCTGCTGGGTCACTCCCCACCAAGACAGACAAAAATAAAACCATAGCACTTTCTGTTGCTTGAACAGCAGAAACCACACTCAACCATAACCTGGAAAGAACATTGCTGTCCAAAATCACAGAGACTAAAAATAATATCTGAGTTTGAATTCAGAAAGCATATTAAGAATGAAATTTAAGAGTGAAGCTATAACATAGAAACAGAAGTTAAAGATCTCAGTGATCATGTCACCAAAGAGCTAAAAATTCACAAAGAGAATGTGAAGCAACCATTTGAAGGAGAGGATGTACAGAAGCATACCAGGAATTAAAAAGGAGACCTACTAAATAAAAGAAATTAGCTTGTGGGGAGACTTATCAGGGCTTGTAGATGAAACCATCACACTCTTAAAGTAGAAAGATCCTAAAGATGGAAACATTACCAAAAAGTGAAGCAATTTTCTATGAAATGTCTGATTTCATTAGGAGAAAATAATGTGAATATTATTAGGGTTCCTGAGGATGAAGTTAAAGATATCATATCTAAGGAAATAGTAGGATAAAATTACACACACCTGGGCAATATTTACAACATTGAGGAAGATGAATAAAATCCAAAACTCTTGACTCCCAAAAAGCCCTTTCAATGACCCATCATAGTAACATTATTCAAAAAAAAAGAACCCTGAAGAGATACTGCAGGCTGCTATTAAAAGGAAGAATTCAAGGGGCCAGGTGGTAGTGTAACTGGTGCACTGCATGTAACAATGTGCAGGGACTCACAATCAAGTCCAAGATGCCCATACAGGGGGAAAGCTTTGCAAGTGGCTAAGCAGTGCTACAGGTCTCTCTCTCTGTCTGTCCCTCTCTCTCCTCCCACCTCCACCTTCCCTCTCAATTTCTGGCCATCTCTATACAATAAATTAAAATTTTTGATATACAGATGCAGAACTTTTAGCCTTTCACCAGATTTCTCAACACAAACTTGAAAGGCAAGAAGGAAGAAGAATGACATATTTACAGTACTAGGAGATACAGATTACCAGCTGCAATATTCTATCCTGTTAAACTATCCATTAGTCATGAAAGAGAAATGAAAAACTTCCCTAATATACAAAAACTAAGGAATTTATGACCACCAACCCTACCTTGCAAAAACTACTGAATGGACTCCTACAGTGAAAGTAGATAAGGAACTCGAACTCTAAATTAAGTAATCTGTGGTAGAGTAGAACTGAGAACACAAACAACAACAACAAATGGAGCAGAAAGAAGAAGAAAGCACAGAGTGGTCAATGTCAGTGAAGCAAGGCTAACTAGTAAAGACCTAGACACCAGAATGGAAATTCTGAAATTTCCATCTTTACTTCATCTTCACTGGAACCTGAAGGAAACCTGATGGGTGGGATGAGTCAGGAAGAAAAGTGTAGAAACTGGATGACTTCACTTTTAGGTGAATCTTGGGAGACAGAGTCAGAAAGGGAGAGCACAGGATTAAACTTGAACTGGAAATGCTGTACTGCACCAAAGCAAGGACATCTGGCAAAGGAATAAAATAGAGGTTTTTGAGGAGGGTGCTTTGGAGTCCTTCATGGGATGGGAGGGAGGTTGAGAGTATTTAATAGATTGCTGTTATGCAGAACTGGAAAATCATATACAGGTATATGCAAACAGTAATTCATTAACCATGTCCATGAATAAATAGATAGCAAGTCTAAATTTACCTATTTGCTATACCCAACATTTTTATTATATATATATCAGATAGGGACATAATTGAGTGTATGGAAATTATAAGAGAGTGAGAAAGACAGCTGTAGCATTGCTTCCCTGCTCATGATGCTCTCCCCCTGAATGTGCAGACAGGGGGCTTAACTGGGTCTTTTGTGCACTGTTATGTGTGCTCAACCAAGTGTGCCTCCACTTGACCCCTTGATGATTATGTCTACTCACTGCTCTTTTTGACTAGGTCTCCAGTATTACAAATCTTATATTTAATGAGAGCCATGTATTTTTAAATTGTATTTTATACTTTTTGTCCATCATGCATATAACACTTTAGGGATATCTCCACTCAGCTGCTTCCAGATAAATACTTCTGGAATCTAGTTTGTGTAACTTACAATTCAGCCCATTCGCTTAATTCTTATAATACATTGACTTATTTTTAAAATACTCTGTTACGTTATTTTGTACAGATTGTAATTCACTCACAATACTCTTATTCTTTTCCCATAATCAACATATTTTTATCTATTTTGAAACCATTACTCCTGTCATGTTTCATATGTCTTTCTATAGCTATCCTTGTTGACATAATTTATTTTTTGTTTTCTCTGTCTTGATTTCTTTTCAGAATAACACATATATTTTAAGCACTATCATTATGATAATATTCACCTCCCAGAGACCCATCTCCCAGGGAAAACATAGACACAGATTGGGGTCATGGATCCACCTGCCAATGTCCATGTTTAGCAGAGAAGAAACTTCAGAAGCAAAAGCTTCCACCTACATACCATAAAGAATTTTTTTCCTTAGTCCCCAAGATAAATAAGGAATAGGGAAGTTTTCAGTGAAGGGGATGGGAAATAGGACACTGGTTTTGGGAACTGTATAGAATTGAACTCCTGTTATCTTATAATCATGTCAATCACAACTAAATAACGAATACAGAAATAAAATAAAATATCCTGTATCATTAATCAAGACCTCTACCCTCTTGTCACATAAAAATCCAAAATCTGGTAGGTATACTTGAAGCCACTACATTTGCTTGGATAAACCTCCATATACTGCATCTCTTTCCAAATTATAATAGGATTTTTAAAGAAATGTATATTTTAAGAAATTTCTAAAGAAGGTCTAGGTGGTGGAACACCTGGTTGGATTGCACATGTTATTATATGCAAAGACCCAGGTTCAATCTCCCACTCACCACTTATGGGGGGGTGGGGAAGGATACAAAGGTTCACGAGAGGTGAGTCAGGTCTACAGATATCTCTCTCTTTCTCTACCTCCCCCTCTGATCTCAATTTTCCTCAGTGCTTTCTACATAAAATTAAAAGAAGAAGGAAAAAGAAATGGTTGTCAGGACTGTTGGATTCACTGTGCAGCCACCAAGTTCCTAAGATAAACCTGGTAGTGGTGTGGGAGGGGGAGGTTTTAAACTACCCCACAAAACTTCCAAATTGTAAATGTAACTGCAAGAAAAATAACTCTGAACAGCAGGTCCCAGGGTGTCTAATTTATTAACCTAGCCTTGTACAGTACCTAAGATCATCGGATACTCCTTTTGTTCAACAGAGGTCCTCTGACTAGAGCATATTAAAATTTCAGAGGATTTTTTTTTTTTTTACTCTAGGATCATTGCTAGTGCTAGTTGCCTGCACTACAAATCCACTGCTACTGGAGGCCATTTCCTCCACTTTGTTGTTGTTATTGTTGCCATTGCTGTTGTTATTGGATAGGAAAGGGAGAAAAAGAGGGGAGGGGAAGACCGGGAGAGGGGAAGGTGGACACTTTCAGACCTGCTTCACAACCTATGAAGCAACCGCCTTGAAAGTGGGGAGCCAGGGGCTCGAACCAGGATGTCTGTGCCCATCCCTGTGCTTGGACATATATGTGCTTAACCCAGTGTGCTACTGCCTGGCTCCCAGGAATAATTTTTTGATAGATTAAAAAAATTATCCTTATATGAAAATGTACTTTATCAATATACAATACTTCTTCAAATGCCTGGTGCTTTCAAACAAATAATATTGATATTTTCTATGTTTACTTATCTTTGTCATTTTCATGTAAATTAGAATAATTTTTTCATAGAGAAAAAAGTGAGTACTTATTTTGTGGAGATACTGAGAGAAACTGAACCACAAGGCCTGAAAACTGAACCACAGAAAACTGAACCACAAGGCCTGTTTTACATGTAGTTACAAAAAAAAAAAAAAAAAGATAACATTGAGATACCACAAATACCTCTCCTAGGGATATATCCTAAAGACTAAATCACACACATTTAAAAAGATCTGTGTACACCTATGTTCATAACAGCACAATTCTTAAAAGAGCAAACTTTAAGAATCATGACCCCTGCCAAAAAAAAGAATCATAAGCCCACTTTCTCCAACTCATTCTGGATAGAGGTAGAAGGAATTATGTTAGTGAGATAAGTCAGAAAGACTAGATGAGTGTGGGATGATCCCCCTCATAAACAGAAGTTGAGAAAGAAGAGCAGAAAGGGACATGCAAAGCAGAATTTGACTGAGTTTGGAGTATTGCACAAAAGTAAAAACTCTGAGAAGGGGGATAGATTTTCAGCTTCACTACAAGGGGGTTGGGGCTAGGAATACAGATCTTTGGTGGTACAAGTTGTGTTAATGCACATTATTAATTTATAGTCTTATAATTCACTATTTAATAAATACGATGGGGAAATAGATTGATTGAATGTCTCAAACTTTTTGATGCATAGAAATCAGTTCTTAGTATTTATTCCTTTAATCTAAGCATGTAAGGTGTAAAATTGATTTACTGAATTTTAATTGTGGGCTTAAAGTGTTAGTATATTTCCAATAATGACCTTTCTTTTGAAATATTAAATCAACTATAATCTTAGTGCAAAGAGACCAGAAGCAATTAGCTATATAGGATAGGGATATATGTAAATAGCGTGAAATGACACAAATCATGGCAAAGTCATATGTGATATAGAAAATCCTAACAATGGAACTTTCAAAGTCAACCAAAATCTCAATAACCTTATTATCATAATAACTATCTATTCCCTTCTTAAACCTTAAGACATCAGGAACCTTCCCCATTCTTTATAAAAACCCTTATTTCTCCCAGTCCTGGAACGTCTGTCTGTGGCATGGCTCCTTTTTCAGCAGGCTTTTCTTGACCCATATCAATGATGCTGCATCTTCTGATCTCAGCCTAATCAATGTAACCAGTACCACCTCTGCACATTTCAATTTGAACAGTATCCACAGATTACAGACTGGGGATGTCAACCCTTCAGCTCCAGTACTCTGGTGAGACTGTTTCTTGCTCACAGAACTCTTAAATTCAACTTTATATAATGCACCTCCTAATAGAGCCCTGACACCTAGATATGAACCAGGGCTCAAGAGACAGAGCACATGTACATATGTATCCATATGTTAAGGAAAATATATACCTTAAAGCAAAAGTACACAATCGTTTTCAGTGACCAACATACATGCAGCAAGCAAGTAGAAAGACCTAAACAAGACAACATAAAGTAGCTGGCTAATCAATTAGTTACTACTTAGACCTAGATACCCTCCTCACCTACTTCTGATTTCACTTACCTCAATCACTCCAAGGCTAACCTTGTCAGAAAATGTAAGGACTACAAAACCTGGATAAGGGCAAGAGATTGGTACACTTTAATTATAGCTCTAAGTTCATTTCCCACGTCTACGCTCGACCGGACCTGCCAATATACGCAGATATCTTCACCCACCCTGTCCAACGCTTGACGACTCGTCACCCAATCTGGTCCCCTACGCCTACACTGAACTTCTCTGTTCCAGACTCTTGGAAACAGAGTTGGCAGTCAGCTGAGGTAAAGAACAAACACCTCATCACAGACCCCTGCAAGCGTCAACCCGGCTTTGACTTAGCACATTATGATTGGGCCCTCCTCAATGGCTATCGAACAGGCCATGGCCGGTGCGTGGCTATGTTCCATCGCTGGGGAGCCAGAGACTACCCGAACTGCCCCTGCGGCTACAGACAGACTATGACCCATATAGTCAATGACTGCTACCTCTCCAAATTCAAAGGAGGTCTTGAAACTTTACATCAGGCTCAACCTGACGCTGTTGACTGGCTACGGAAGAAGGGCAAATGCTAGAAGAAGAATTATAGCTCTTTGGCTTACTACCAGGCCACCTTATCTCCTGGGGCCCTTGTCAGGGAATTCTGGGGTTCCCACACAGACATGATGGGCCTAGACCTCTAACAGATCCCTCTCTTCACTGTCACTGGTTACCTCCCTCAGAAAAAACATAATAAATCCTTATGTGGTCCCACATAGGACCTGGACCTCAATGTAGATCAACAATGGGAGGGATGGCCCCATTCTTGGAAGGGAGTATGGGTCAGCATACTCTACCACTCAAACAAGATGGGTCTGGCAATGGTTGAAGCCTAGAACATTCCTAGCTATGACAACAGAATGATAACTCAGATCTACAGGGATACAGAGGTTACGCAGACTCCTGTACTGAAAATGGAACCCAAGTCAAATCTATACGGTTTAAGCTTAATGGTATTTATATATTTTCCCCATATTTGGGAGCTACTCACTTCCCTGATCCAGCTTTCTAGTCCTATTTCCAACCCTGACTCCATGTCCCCAGATAATACTTTTGGCCCACCTTCATATTGTCTGGTAGAATCGGGAAAAAATTAGTAAAGTCATAGGCTCCTTGGAATATACCAAAAAAAGACCTACTAGTCTTTTCCAAAATGGAGACCCCAAGCCTCAATTGCTGTATTCTTACCTTTAGGTTCCAGTTTATTAAACAATTTTTTCTTTTTTACATCCTAATATTTATTCAGCCACCAAGTTTCAGATGCCATCATGATGCCAGTCTGAATCCCTTAGGCACACAATCTCAACAATGTACCCTAGAAACCCGTCTCTCTGGAGCTCTGCACCACTCGGGTAAGAGAGAGCCTGGCTGGGAGTATGGATGGAACTGCCAGTGCCCATGTTCAGTGGAGAAGCAAGTACAAAAGCCAGACCTTCCACCTTCTGCTCCACATAATCATCCTGTGTCCGTACTCCCAGAGAGATAAAGAATAGGAAAGCTTTCAGTGGAATTCTGGTGGTGGCAAATGTGTGGAATTTAACCATTCCTATCCATTGTTTTTCAATATTTTCAATTTTACATATTAAAAAAGAGCTAATACATAGGTTTCCAAGTTAAAAAAATTTCAGAATGCTAGAAATGAATCTACTTAGTTTTTTTTCTCTACATGAAGCTGGTCTATTACAGAACATAACTTACACAAAAGTTTATGTGCCATGCACTCTTCCATTCTTCTCCATTTTGTCATCATCTGGACTTCACAGATAAGATGGTGACTTTTTCAGATAGGAAATGAGAGAGAGAGGGGGAGAGAGAGAGAGAGAGAGAAAGAGAGAGAGAAGAGATGGAGAGGAAAGGGAGAGAAATCACAGTAAAAAAACTTCTCATTCAGTGGGTGGGGGCAGGCTGAACATTAGTTATAAATATAACAAAGCACTACACTTTCCAAGTCAGCTATTTAGCCTAACTATTTTATAGATTTATAATTTTTGATCTTTTTTATTATCTTCATTTATTTGATAGTAACAACCAGAAACAGAGAAGAGTGGGGAGATAGAAAAGAGAGTAATAGAGAGACACTTGCAACCCTGGTTCACCACTCATGAAGCTTTCTTTCCCTGATGCAGGTGGAAAGGGGTCCTTGAACCTGGACCCTTGCACACTATAATATGTGCATCAACCGGGTGCACCATCAAGTGGCACCAAGCCTCACTCTTTAAATAGCTCTTTTATGCTAGGTTATAACAACAATTATACTGGAATTTTATAGCAAGTTTTATGTTGTTATATTTCAAAATTTAAATGAAATCTAAATGTTAATGATCCAAGATGGATAAGAGAAGAGTGAAAAAATTTCCATCCCCTCTAATGTCAGATTCCTTTCTGTGCTTTCCACTGTACCCTGTTAAGTCTATATTAGGGTTCAGTGAAAATAAAGGATATCACAACCCCCAAAAGTACTGTGAGTTGCTCACAGGAATATATAGATGCCTTTAATATGGCTGGATCAAAGTAATGGGTTGGGTTTAAACAAACCTGTAATTACACATAGATCCAGTGACTTAAAACTTCTAACTCTAGGAAGCAACTACAGAAGCCAGACCTTCCACCTTCTGCATCTCATAATAACGTTGGTTCCATACTCCCAGAGGGATAAAGAATAGGAAAGGGTACATGATTGCTCAACAATTTGTTTGCCTTTGTATGTTAACTCTGTTTTCAATCACCAGGTTCCAGATGTCATCAGGATGCCGGCCAGGCTTCCCTGGACTGAAGACCCCACCATGGTGTCCTGGAGCTCCACTTCCCCAGAGACCCACCCTACTAGGGAAAGAGAGAGGCAGACAGGGAGTATGGACTGACCAGTCAACGCCCATGTTCAGCGGGGAAGCAATTACAGAAGCCAGACCTTCTACCTTCTGCAACCCACAATGACCCTGGGTCCATGCTCCCAGAGGGATAGAGAGTGGCAAAGCTATCAGGGGAGAGGGTGGGATATGGAGATTGGGTGGTGGAAATTGTGTGGAGTTGTACCCCTCCTACCCTATGGTTTTGTTAATTAATCCTTTCTTAAATAAAAAAGAAAAAAAAAAGAAAACAACAACAACAACAAAAAACTTCTAACTCTAAAGAGCTGGTTAGCCAAACTGGAACTAAAATGTCAGAAATATTGAGAGGGTCTTGAAACACGGCAATCAAATCATCAAGGGTATGTTTGATTATAGGAACTGATAGTTTCTAGAAAATATTACATTGTGGTGGCTAGACAGTAGCACAGCAGGTTAAGGGCACAAGGCACAAAGCACAAGGGCCTACATAAAGATCCAGGTTCCAGCCCACAGATCCCCACCTGTAGGGGGGTGCTCCACAAGCAGTGAACAGATTTGCAGGTGTCTACTTTTCTCTCCTCCTCTCTGTCTTTCCTTCCTTGATTTATCTCTGTCCTTTCCAACAACAAGAGTAGCTATAACAACTACAACAAGGGCAACAAAATGGGAAAAATGGCCTCCAGGAGCAGTGGATTCATAGGGCAGGCACTGAACCCTAGCAATAACCCTGGAGTCAAAAAATATATATAAATAAATAATAATACATTGCATACATTATATTATATATCAATATATGTAGTATGTTGTGATATGTAATAATGTGTCTATGAAGTAATAGAATTTATGTTATATGGAAAATAAGTCCACAATACATGAATATACAAATTTATACAAAAAAAATGTGTGAGTACATATAAATTAAGGAAATACAAACATACATAGACGTAATCAACAGGATGAAAGTATTAGTGGTATCAAGCTGAGAGTGCTATTTAAATTGCACTGACATGACTAACCTCAAAGATTATGAAGACTTCCAATTGCAATACACTTCCCTTATTGGGAAAAGAAATTAAGGAGAGAATTGGCAGTGGAAATTGTGATTTTTAAATTTCCATTGCCTATGTGACAAAGCTAGAGGACCAAGAAATGTGTTTAATTTAGACCAAGATATAGCAAATTGAATACACATATACACCATCAATGAGCTAATTCTTTGCTTCAGAGGCAAAAAGAGAGTCTAATGAAAAAATAATACACAATTGTTGAGTGTTAATATGCTAAAAAATAGCATATTTTCTGAATTATTTAATGGAGAATATTTATGATGCCAAACAATACAAAAATCTGTGATTTTTCTATCAATGAAAGTTGACACATGTTGCAACATTTCTATTTCTGGGAAGCTAGATATGATACATAGAAAAGTTCATAATTTTTGGGATTTCTGTCTTTGTGACTTCTGTGTTTGCAATCCTTTCTGATTCATAGATGCAGATTTTGCTATTTTAATTGGAGCTGAAGATTTTTCTTTCACTTTAAGCTGATTACTTTCTTTTGGTTCAATAATCCCTACGTGCTTGGTGGACTTTGTCTCTTTGGTGATTTTAGAATCTTCCTTCCTGTTGCTCTCTGTGATGCCTTTGGTCTTACCCATTTTTCTTGTACTAATGGTCTCTTCAGCATCCTTCATTAATTTTCTTCTTTCACAGTACTTCAAACCAGCTAAAATTAATGCAACTAGCAAAAAAAGTATTAAACGAAGCAACCAAAATAGTCTTATACTTGTTTCAATTATTTTGGGGGCTGGGCCACTATCAACACTACCTCCAAGTCCTGGATGTTCGCAGTTGGGGGGACTCCATCCTAGATTGCAATGGCAGTGGTCTTTATTGTTGCAGATTCCATTCATTTTACAGAACTCACTTGAACAAGGACTTGTCAGGTCTGACATAGGGACACACTTCCTTTCAATGCAGATATGCTCTGCACCACATTCTGTGCCATCTTTCACTTCACCAATATCAGGAATAGTCATCCCAAAATGGTAGTCAGTGCCCCAGCAGTTGATGCCATCAAGAGAAGTCCAATGCACAGTACTGTGATTACTCAGAAGAGGAATTTTATTCACATTCACACACTGAACCCTTCCACACAGTATATTTTGAACATCACATTGTATATAAATGTGTTCACGGAAGCCACAGTGACCAAAACGGTCACCTCGGGTATTCACCTCTTGGTAGCATCTGTCATTTGCACTCTTGGCTCCTTTACCAAAAATTTTCCCACACTGTTCATCACGATTATTGCATCTCTTTTCATAGCAGTAACCACCTGGGCATGGCATGCCCCCCTGAACATACACATCCTCTGGACAAAGATAGGACGTCCCATTGCACCATTCTGGGAGATCACATATGTTTTCGGCTGCTCTACACACTGTGCCTGCTGGCAAGATCTTGCAGTCTTTGCAGCAAAGCCCAGAGGCACAGTTAGCCCCAGGTCTCAGAGTGCAGTTTGATTGACAACATGGATCTTTTGCACACAACTTTAAGGAGCCACAGTCACATTCTTCTTGTGGCTCAGTCACATGGTTTCCACAACGTGGGTATGTGAAGACTTGATCATGACTTGGTGGACTGTGTAAACACTTTCTTTTCTGGGTGGTAACACCCCAAAAGTAGTCATAACTGCAATTGCTGAATTTCGTTGCATTCATTAAACTAGGAAACATTACGCAGGCTGAATCACCACATGTACATGTGTCATTACCATAATTATCATGACGCATCCCCATATTGTGGCCCAGCTCATGTGACACAATATAAGCAAATTCTTGCAGCTTGTCATTCGTAAAGCTGTCAGATCCACAATTAAAGTTTCTTTCACATACTGCTCCTACATATGCTAAGCCAAGGAGAGTATAGTAATTTTCATTTACAAAAATATGAGCAACATCATGTGGCACACGATTAGCAAAGCTGGTTTGCTTCCATCTGCAAAAATCTGATAAGAGATTACTCATGTCATTTGTTGCCATGGGATTTTGGTTAGTCCAGATCTCAAGTCCAGTTAAAATCACCTCCACATCCAGTGATTTTAAAAAGAAATCTATTCCATTCAGAACAGTGCATACATCAGCATACACATTTGAAACATTGCTGTTGCTATGAACATACCTGTTGTGATCCACCACCAATCCCAGTTCTAAATACCGCCTGTGGGTCCACCAGCCTTCATACCCACTCTGCATCAAAGTGGCATTGTCACTCTCCAGAGACTTTAGCTGCCATTCTATTTCTTCATCTGTTAACCCACATCTCAAGGGTGGGGATGTATCCTTGCGTTGCATCCTGTACACCAGGTGTTCAAATGTATCAGGATGATTTCGAGGTTTGATTTCATAAGCAATGTCATGTGTCTGGAGCATTCCTCTAAAACCACCAAAACAGCTACTGAGGGCCACGAAGGACTCTGGGTCTCCCTCCACATATCCATGGTAGAAACAGTCACTCTGGACAAAGGGTTGGTCCTCAAGGAGAACACCCTGGTCTGTGTAGGTGAACACTGGCATGTGTCTAGCCAGCAAATTCTTGTTGACTTTCATGTGGATGATGTGTGTCTGGCCTCCAAAACGCAAATTGTAAGAAGTCCAGCCTGGGGGCCTCATGCTTCCACCAGTGCTTGTTATCTTCAAGGGTATCACCACTTCTGGGAGACCTTGACTTTGAGAGTGCCCAAAGTGGGACAGTCCACAATGGAATAGAAATATCTTCATCCAGAACAGCAGGGCTGTATGCCTCATATGTACCAAGGCCTCAGCCACAGCCATTATGCAGCCAGCATTTGGAGCCATTGGTGACAGCTTCTAGGGGGCAGGGCAGGAAGCATCACTATTCGGTCTCTTCTGTGAGAAGGCTCTGTGCAGTGCTGACTTTGAATGATCTTCCTCTGGGTGTAGTGTCAGACCAACAATATGAGTATCCTATAAATAATACAAAAAAAGGCAGACTGGAGTAGGATTATGAAGTAGCCATAAAAAGGCATAAGAGGCAGCCAAAGTAATTTGATAAATAGAATTATCATTTGGCTTCAGATATGAATGATTGCACTGTATTTCATTTGATCTGAAAGCATTTTGAAATAGAGTGATACTATGAGAGTAACAATAAGTGTGACAAGTTGACACTTGTTGAACAGAATGAAGGGCATTTATGTTATTTTGCACTATGCTAGTATTTAAATATATAAGCATATTTGAGCTTTTATGCAGCTAACACACACACACACACACACACACACACACACACACACACACACACACACACGTTGTCAGTGGGCTTATCGCTAGGGCTTAGTGCATGCACAATGTGCCCACAGCTCCTGGATGCCATTTGTTTCCTTGCTCATCATTTGTTTCTTACTTTTTAAAAATAAAAATGGAAATAATTGGGCATGACCGAGCTAGGATACCTGCAATACTGTTCACCTCTTCTGAATGGACCCCCTCCCTATATTTGTGACCTGGCAGCATGTGTCTGGGTATCTGTTTTGGCCACATATGAACTCTTACCAGGTGTGCCAATGCCTGTACCAATATGGTATGGTCTTGCAGAAATGGTCATGATTGATCTTGCTTAGAGTATGGACTATGTATCACTATGTGGTATAAATACTAGTCTTCCTATTAAATTTTGAATGACAAATTACATATTTCCACTATTAGGGAGAGATGAAACAACATAAATACATCAATATTTTCATTTTTATAAAATGACCTTCTAAAATTATAACATTATTTTTAATTTATTTAATTATTAATATTATTTTTTTTACCAGAGAACTGCTCAGCTCTAGCTTATGAGGTATGTGGAATTGATCCTGTGACTTTAGACTCTCAGAAATGAGAGTCTATTTGCATAACCATTATGCTATCTCCCTCACCCCCAAATTTATAACTAATTCTAATTACCTTCTAAACTTATTTCAATTTGTGAAATAAGGTACCATTGGTTTTCATATGTTTTTGTGTTTTTTTGTGTGTGTGTGTGTGTGGAATTAGGCCTTTGCATGTGCATACTTTGTTTTTTAATAATCTCATCCCTTTCGTTGCAATTATTTTCCAATCAATGATGGGATATTGTTTCCTCAATAATGACAGCAACATTTGCTTTATGTTTATTCTCAAAAATAATGTTATGCTATTTATCCTACTTAACAATCCACCCAACAGTCCCCATTCTCAGAATCCCAGTTGGAGAAACAGATCTAACATCTGATGATGACAAACTTTGTTTACCAAAACCTCTTCCCAGTAATTAAACTGGTAATCATCTCAATCAATAAATCTTAGTCTTCTACCACTGCTATACCAATTCTGCACTAATCTCAAAGACTGACCATCATATCTACTCATTAATGTTTATCCAAACATAATTTTATTCACACTCCAAGTTTTTATGTTTATTTCATAATAATAAATATACTAACAATAAAAACTAACTAAGAAGTGTATTTCAGCTTTAGAACCATTTTCAGTAAAATTTATCCATTGACCTATTTCCACTACCTATACTTTATCGCCCTATTTTCTTACATAGAAAAAATAAAGCACAGAAAAAAGAAAAGAAAAAATAAAGCACAACTTTAATACTACATCAAAATCTTATCTTCAAATAATCAAGTACATGAGGGAATCAATTTAATTTAATTTGATAGTTTTGGAAAGATTTATCTGTCTATTTTTCATTTTAAAAAAAAGACAGAAAGAGGAGAAAAAAGAAAAGAACATTGCTCAGCTCTTATATATGTGGTTTGTAGAATAAAATCTGAGCCAGTTTCTGTCACACCCTGATTTTCACCAGTCACTTTTCTCTCCACCCTCTCTATATCACATCCTGTTTCCACCCTACTTGGAGAGTATAAAAACAGCTGCCCTTCTGATTAAAGACACTTGGAAATTGCTTTCCGGCTCCGAGAGTTCCAGAATGTATCTCCTGCGGAAGTTGGTGCAGCACGAGTTCCTGATCCCTTTCCCACACAGCAGCCTAGATCAGCTCCAGATGAGTTCTCTCCAACCCAGAGAGCACTAGCTCGGGAAGAAGTACCCTCAGGCTATCCCGGCAAGTTTCCTAATGCTGAGTTATCTCACTGAACTTCAACTCATTCCCATTCAATTGTTTAGTCTCAAGTTTAAACAAATTAGATTGATCCTTATTTTCTTGCTTTCACGATGCCATAACAAACTTTCAAAAAAATATCTGGGAAATAAAAGGGTCTCCTTAGTGGGATGCATTGGATCGACCTTCTCGTGGTGCATCCCGTGAGTACCCATTCATTGGGGAAACTGACGATCCTTCCTAGCCTACTGAATCCACATGGATCCCAGTCACTTTCAAAGCCAGCAACAAGCAGCTCCTGACAGCTTTCAACCTGACACTGTTGACTGGCTACGGAAGAAGGGCAAATGCTAGAAGAAGAAGAAGAAGAAGAAGAAGAAGAAGGAGAAGGAGAAGGAGAAGGAGAAGGAGAAGGAGAAGGAGAAGGAGAAGGAGAAGGAGAAGGAGAAGGAGAAGGAGAAGAAGGAGAAGGTAAAATAAAATTAGAGATATTGAGTCTTTCACTTTGGTGCAATACACCAACTCCAGTTCAGGTTCTACTTACTGAAGATCAGTAAAGTTTATTTTGAGAAAAATATTTCTATATTGTGGTTATATTATTAGGGTTCTGATCTGCTCTCCAGATATCTTCTGATATATACATGGTTAAATACTTATATTAGACATTGTAATAAAAATAAATTATTTATGAACAATGTAATGTGTTTGAGAAATATTAATTGATATAAATAAGTCCATAAGAATTTATTTGTAGGATTACAGCTTGTAAGCAACTAATAGGAAAATGAACTTCAAGTATATGTGAACTAGACTTCACTTGTCTTCATAACACCATTTTGTGCAATGATTGCAGGAACACACCTCCTGAGAGGATATAACATTTTCATTCATGATATGATATACTGTGAGTGCCTTACAAAACTTCAAAGTGCCAGATACAATTTTTTTCATCTTGACAGCTTTATCAAATTTGTAAATCTCTGTACCCTAGTAAACACTCCCCTTTTATATTTATAACCTAGTTTACTATTTCTCAACATATAAGTAGCAATCTTTTTAAAGCCCAATTCTTCAACTATTAATTAAATTAGCATGGGATAGGACATAATGAAAATTAAAGATCCTCAAAATCAGAAAAATTGACGGTTGTGTTTTTTTTTTCATATGTACAATAATTTTCCTGCTTTTCCCATATAGAGATTAGTTCTTAAATCACTTACCAACAGAAGTATGAATCATTCTCATGATATTTCCCAACTACAACCCTGTCATAGAGAGTTAGTACAACCAGTGTCTATGGATAAACATGTTGACATTTTTAAATGACAAAAAAGCCCCTTTTCCTTTCATCTCTCATCTTATTATGATCTAGTTTAACTTCTTAGCAACAAGACTTACAATTCTATAGACCATGGCAACTGGCTAGTGGTTCTCCCAACTCTGACTTCATTAACTTCATCAACTTTATCATTCTACTCATTTGTATGAATGAAAAATAACTTTAACTGAACTGTGTATTCTTTAATTATAGTATAAGGACTTTGGTTTCAGTACTGCTGGTATACATGTGATTTTTTGTATTCCATGGAGAGATTTACCATGATTTAAACTGATTTTCAGGAAACCCATAATTAGTGGGCAGGGATAGAATATTGATAGAGCAAGGAACCTGAAGGGAGAGATACCTGGTTTGATCCTTGGTGCTCCACATACCAGTCTGGGATTCTTGGATTTTCACTCTTGGTCTCTCTCTCTCACTTACTACAGATAACTCACTCTTTCTCATCTGAAATAAACAAAGTCAATAAGTCTTACAAAATGGAATCCACGCTCAGTAATTATAGATGAATTTCTCTATTGACATTTACCTGTATGAGATATATGGCACACTTGATTTACATATGCTTAAAGTCCTTAAGAAGTATGTTACTCACATATATTATAAAATAATTACCACAACAAATGAGTTACTATCCAACATCTTATTTAAATCTAATAAATTAATTTAAGTTTACTTGTGATGATAACTCCTGGGATGTTCTCTAAAATTTTTATATGTAACATGTATCTATATTGTGACATAATACTATGCTTTATATTCTTAGTAGTTATATTAAAAGTTCAAGTTTTTAAAAAATTTTATTAATAAAAAAGAAACACTGAAAAAACCATAGGATAAGAGGAGAACAATTCTATACAATTCATCCCCCCCCAACCAGAACTCTGCAACACCTCCCCTCTCCTGATAGCTTTCCTATTCTTTAACCAACTGCTGTTGGATTGCATAGTGTGGGGGAGAGAGAAGAGATCAGGTACTCATGGCAGAGCGGGAACACAATGCTTTATTCAAGGGGACACCCAGGGTTGGGTGTGGGCACAGTGGTTTAGGCCAAGTGGAGTTAGCAAAATGGCTGCCTCCCACTATGCCCTCCAGCCCTTCTCCAGAGAAAATAAAGCGAAACCAGAACAGCAGCAGGATATATAGGGTAAAGAGGGAAGTGGCAAGTCAGGAAGTGGCAAGTTAGGAACTGGATTGGCTAGGAAAGGGGGTGGAAAGAGGCAAAAGGCATGCTGGGAAAGTGGAAGCATCCTTAGCAACTGATGGAATGGTTTTAACTGAATTAGCAATACCTTGAGGGGATAATGTGGTGGGGATATTTCAGGCAAAACAATTAGTAAAGTCATAGACCCCTTGAAATATACCAAAAATAGACCTACTAGTTTTTTTCCAAAATGGAGACCCCAAGTCTCAATTGCTGTATTCTTACCTTTAGGTTCCAGATTAGTAAACAATTTGTTCTTCTTTACATCTTAATGCTTATTCAGCCACCAAGTTGCAGATGTTAACATGATGCCAACCTGACTCCCCTGGGCACACAACCTCAACAATGTACCCTAGAAACCCATCTCTCTGGAGCTCTGCTTCATTAGGGAAAGAGAGAGACAGGCTAGGAGTATGGATGGAACTGCCAATGCCCATGTTCATTGGGCAAGCAATTACAGGAGCCAGAACATCCATCTTCTGCTCCACATAATCATCCTGTGTCCATACTCCCAGAGAGATAAAGAATAGGAAAGCTTTCAGTGGAACTCTGGTGATGGCAAATGTGGAATTTAACCATTCCTATCCATAGTTTTTTTTTGATATTTTCTAAATTATATGTTTTTTTAAAAAAAGAACTAATAAATAAATAAATAAGTCTCCATGTTAAGAAAAAATTCAGAAGGCTATAAATGAATCTACTTAGTTTTTTTTTTTTTCTCTCTCTCTCCCTACAAGAAGCTGGTCCACTACAGAACATAAACTACACAAAAGTTTATATGGAATGCACTCTTTGGTTCTTCCTTCTTGTTGTCATCATCTGGGCTTCACAGATCTGAGATGACTTTTTCAGATAGGAAAGTAGAAAGAGAGAGAAAAAGACACAGAGAGAGAGGAAGAAAAGAGAGTGATCACTGTAGCAAACCTTCTCAATTCAGTGTGTGGGGGGCAGGCTGAACATTAGTTGTAAACATAACAAAGCAGTGCACTTTCCATGTCAGCTATTTAGCATCACTCATTATTTTATATTTTTATAATTTTAAATGATTTTTAAAAAATTTTTATTATCTTCATTTATTTGATAGAAACAGCCTGAAACATCGAGGAGTGGGGAGATAGAGAAGAGAGTACTAGAGAGACACCTGCAACCCTGGTTCACCATTCATGAAGCTTTCCTAATACAGGTGGGAAAAGAGGCCTTGAAAGTGGATCCTTGTGCACTATAATATGTGCATCAGCCAGGTGTGCCACCACGTGGTCCCAAGCCTCACTCTTTAAGTAGCTCTTTTATCCTAGGTTATAAAAACAATTATACTGGAATTTTATAGCTAGTTTTATGTTGTTATATTTCAGAATTCAAATGAAATCTAAATGTTAATGATGAGTCCAAGATGAGAAAGGGAAAAGGGAAAAAATTTTCCATCCCCTCTAATGTCAGATTCCTTTCTGTGCTTTCCACTGTACCATTGTTGTGCCCAGAAGTTCGAGTCCTGATCTCACACAAGGAAGACCAGCATCACATGCAATAGCAAGAGCCTTTATTAGCAAGCTTAAGCTTGGGCGCTGACACCCTTCCACACATGGGCAGAATCTGCTGCAGAGGACCCGGCAACATTGTTGCTCTCGGCTTTTTATAGTACACAGAACAAGAGCGGTTGTTTCAGTTTAATGGCTGTAAGGGCTAGTGTTGGTTTGAGCGGTTGTTTCAGTTTAATGGCTGTAAGGGCTAGTGTTGGTTTCAATATAAAAGTCTCTAACCAGTAGCAGTTGGTTCCAGTGTAACAGTCTCTAAGAATTAACAGTCTCTAATCTCCACATTCTAATCTCCACACCATGATAAATCTATATTAGGGTTCAGTGAAAATAAAGGAAATCACAACTCCTGAAAGAACTGTGAGTTACTCACAGAAATACACACACACACACACACACACACACATACACACACACACACACACACACACACACACATATATATTCCATTAATAGGGCTGGATCAAAGTAATGGGTTGGGTTTAAACAAACAGCAATTACACATAAATCCAGGGACTTAAATCTTCTAATTCTGAAGAGGTGATTAGCCAAACTGGAACAAAGATGTCAGAAATTTTGTGAGGGTCTTGAAATACGGCAATCAAATCATCAAGGGTATATTTGATTACAGGGACTGATAGTTTCTAGAAAATATTACATTGTAGGGGCTAGGCAGTAGCACAGTGGGTTAAGCACACATAGCACAAAGCACAAGGTCCTGCATAAAGATCCCAGGTTCCAGCCCCCAGTTCCCCACCTGCAGGGTATCACTTCACTAGCAGTGAAGCAGATAATCAGGTGTCTATCTTTCTTTCCTCTCTGCCTTCCCCTACTCAGTTCCTCTCTCTCCTATCTAACAACAAAAATAGCTGTAACAACAATAACAACTACAACAAGGGCAACAAAATGGGAAAATGGCCTCCAGGAGCAGTGGATTCATAGTGTAGGCACTGAGCCCTAGCAATAAGCCTGGAGGCAAAAAGTATATATACATAAATAATAATACATTGCATACATTATATTATATATCAATATATGTAGTATGTTGTGATATGTAACAATGTGTCATATGAAATTATAGAATTTATGTTATATGGAAAATAATTCCACAGTACATGAATACACAAAATTACATTAAAATAATGTATGAGTACATATAAATTAAATAAATACAAACATACATAGAGGTAGTCAACAGAATGAAAGTATTAGTGGTACCAAGCTGAGAGGCCTATTTAAATTGCACTGATATGACTAACCTGAAAAATTATGAAGACTTCCAATTGCACTCACATCCCTTATTGGCAAAAGAAATTAAGGGGAATTGGGTGGTAGCGCAGTGGGTTAAGCGCACATGGCGAGAAGCACAGGGACCCTGGTAAAGATCCTGGTTCTAGATCCAGGCTCCCAGCCTGCTTGGGTGTAGCTTCATGAGCAGTGAAGTTGGTCTGCAGGTGTCTATCTTTCTCTTCCCTTCTCTGTCTTCCCCTTTTCTCCCCATTTCTCTCTGTCCTAGCCAACAACAACAACATCAATAATAACTACAACAATAACTACAACAATTAAAAAAAAGGGCAAGAAAAGGCAAAATAAATTTTAAAAAATAAAAAAAGATAAATTAGGGAGAGAACTGTCAGTGGAGGTGTGATTTTTTTAAATTTCCATTCTCTGTGTGATAAAACTAGAGAAAAAGAAATGTGTTTAATTTAAACCATGGTATAACAAAGTCAATACACATATACACCATCTATTAACTATGCCTTTGCTTCACAGACAAAAAAAAAGAGTCCAATGAGAAAATAATACACAATTGCTGAGTGGAAATATGCTAAATAATAGCATATTTTCAGAATTATTTAATAGAGAATATTTATGATGCTAAACAATAAAAAGTCTCCAGGATTTACTAATGAAAGTTGACACATGTTGCATCATTTGTTTCTGGGAATCTAGATATGATTTATAGAAAAGTTCATAATTTTAGGGACTTCCGTCTTTGTGATTTCTGTCTTTGCAATCCTTTCTGATTCATAGATGCTGATCTTACTATTTTAGATGGAGTTGGAGATTTTTCATTCACTTTAGGCTGATTACTTTCATTTGGATCAATAATCCCTATATGCTTGGTCGATTTTCTCTTTTTGCTGATTTTAGTGTCCTTCCTGTTGCTCTCTGTGATGCTTTCAGCCTTATTTGTGTCCTTCCTGTTGCTCTCTGTAATGCTTTCAGCCTTATTTATCTTTATTGTTTCACTGCTCTCTTCAGCCTCCTTCATTACTTCTCTTGTTTCACAGTACTTCAAACAAATCAAAATAAAAGCAACTAATAAAAAAAGTATTAAACGAAGCAACCAAAATTGTCTCATACCTGTTTCAATTATTTTGGGTGCTGGGCCACTATCAACACTACCTCCAAGACCTGGACCTCCACAGTTAGGGGGACTCCATCCAAGATTGCAATGGCAGTGGTCTTTATTGTTGCAGACTCCATTCATTTTACAGAACTCACGGGAACAAGGACTTTTCAGATCTGACATAGGGACACATCTCCTTTTGATGCAGATATGCTTTGCACCACATTCTGTGCCATCTTTCACTTCACCAATATCAGGAATAGTCATCCCAAAATGGTAGTCAGTGCCCCAGCAGTTGATGCCATCAAGAGAAGTCCAATGCACAGTACTGTGATTACTCAGAAGAGGAATTTTATTCACGTTCACACACTGAACCCTTCCACACAGTATATTTTGAACATCACATTGTATATAAATGTGTTCACGGAGGCCACAGTGACCAAAACGGTCACCTCGTGTATTCATCTCTTGGTAGCATCTGTCATTTGCACTCTTGACTCCTTTACCAAAAATTTTCCCACACTGTTCATCACGATTATTGCATCTCTTTTCATAGCAGTAACCACCTGGGCATGGCATGCCCCCCTGCACATACACATCCTCTGGACAAAGATAAGATGTCCCATTGCACCATTCTGGGAGATCACATATGTTTTCGGCTGCTCTACACACTGTGCCTGCTGGCAAGATCTTGCAGTCTTTGCAGCAAAGCCCAGAGGCACAGTTAGCCCCAGGTCTCAGAGTACAGTTTGACTGACAACATGGATCTTTTGCACACAACTTTAAGGAGCCACAGTCACACTCTTCTTGTGGCTCAATCACATGGTTTCCACAGCGTGGGTATGTGAAGACCTGATCATGACTTGGTGGACTGTGTAAACACTTTACTTGCTGGGTGGTAACACCCCAAAAAGAGGCATAACTGCAATTGCTGAACTTTGTTGCATTTACTATACCAGCATACATTATGCATCCAGTAGTATCACCACATGTACATGTGTCCTTATCATGAGTTAACCCCAAATTGTGGCCCAGCTCATGGGTCACAATATAAGCAAATTCTTGCAGGTCATCATTTATAAAACTGTCAATTCCACAATTACTTTTTCTTTCACATACTGTTCCTACATTTGACTTACCAAGGATACCAGAGTAATCGTGATTTACAAAAATATGAGCAACATCATGTGGCACACGACTAATAACGCTGGTTTTCTTCCATCTGCAAAAATCTGATAAGAGAGTAGTTATGTTATCTGTTGGGATGGGGTTTTGGTTAGTCCAGATCTCAAGTCCAGTTAAAATCACCTCCACATCCAGTGATTTTAAAAAGAAATCTATTCCATTCAGAACAGTGCACACATCTGCATACACATTTGAGGCATTGCTGTTGCTATGAACATACCTGTTGTGATCCACCACCACTGCCAGTTCTAAATACCGCCTGTGGGTCCACCAGCCTTCAAACCCACTCTGCATCAAAGTGGAATTGTCACTCTCCAGAGACTTTAGCTGCCATTCTATTTCTTCATCTGTTAACCCACATCTCAAGGGTGGGGATGTATCCTTGCGTTGCATCCTATACATCACGTGTTCAAATGTATCTGAATGATTTTGAGGTTTGATTTCATAAGCAATGTCATGTATCTGGAGCATTCCTCTAAAACCACCAAAACAGCTACTCAGGGCCACGAGGGACTCTGGGTCTCCCTCCACATATCCATGGTAGAAACAGTCACTTTGGACAAAGGGCTGGTCCTCAAGGAGAGCACCCTGGTCTGTGTAGGTGAACACTGGCATGTGTCTAGCTAGCAAATTCTTGTTGACTTTCATGTGGATGATGTGTGTCTGGCCTCCAAAATGCAAACTGTAAGAGATCCAGCCTGGGGGTCTCATGCTTCCACCAGTGCCTGTTATCTTTAAGGGTGTCACCACTTGTGAGAGACCTTGACTTTGAAAGCACCCAAAGTGGGACAATCCAAAAAGAAATAGAAATATCTTCATCCAGAAAAGCAGGGCTGTATGCCTCATATGTACCAAAGCCTCAGCCACAGCCATTATGCAGCCAACATTTGGAGCCATTGGTGACAGCTTCTAGGGGGCAGGGCAGGAAGCATCACTATTCGGTCTCTTCTGTGAGAAGGCTCTGTGCAGTGCTGACTTTGAATGATCTTCCTCTGGGTGTAGTCTCAGACCAGCAAAATGGGTATCCTAAAAATACAAAAAAAAGACAGACTGGAGTAGGATTATGAAGTAGCCATAAGAAGGCATAAAAGGCAGCCAAAGTAACAATAAATGTGACAAGTTGACAGTGAACAGAATGAAGGGTTTGCGTTATTTTGTACTATGCTAATATTTAAGTATATAAGCATATATGAGCATTTCCACAACCAAGGACCACACACACACAAAAAAAAAAAAAAAAAAAAAAACATATTGTCACTGGGATTATCACTAGAGCTTAGTGCATGCACAATGTGCCCACAGCTCCTGGATGCCATTTGTTTCCTTGTTCATCCTTTGTTTCTTTCTTCTTAAAAATAAAAAAAAAAAAAACAATTGGACATAGCCAAGCTAGGATACTTGCAATACTGTTCACCACTTCTGAATATGTGTGACCTGGGAGCTTGTGTCTGGATTTTTGTTTTTGGCCACATGTGAACTCTTATCAGGTGTGCCAATGTCTATGCCAAAATTGTATGGTCTTGATGAAATGTTCATGATTGATCTTGCTAGAGGATGAACTATGTATCACTATGTAGTATAAATACTAGTCTTCCTATTAATTTTTGAATGATAAATTATATATTGCCCCTAGTAGGGAGAAGAAAAATATAAATATATCATTCTTTTTCATTTATATAAAGTAACCTTCTAAAATTATAACTTATTTTTTAATTTAATTTAATTAATTATTATTTTGCCAGAGAACTACACAGCTCTGGCTTATGTGGTAAGGGGAATTGAACCTAAGACTTTAGAGCCTGAGAATGAGTCTCTGTTTGCATAACCATTATGCTCTCTCCCTTGCCGCCAAATTTATAACTTACCCTAATTACCTTCTAAACTTATTTCAATTTGTGAAATTGCAATAGCAAGGTACCATTGGTTTTTATGTGCTTTTGTAATTTTTTTTTCTTGTGGAGTTAGGCCTTTGCTTGTGCACACTTTAATTTAACCTGATCCTTATTTTCTTGCTTTCACCATTGCCATAACAAACTTTCAATAAATAAAAATCTTGGAAAACATAAGGGTGTTCTTAGAGGCTAAAAAATTTTAGAAATATTGAGTCTTTTACTTTGGTGCAATATACAAACTCCAGTTCACTTTCTTCTTTTGTTTTCACTTCTGAAGAACAATAAATTTTATTTTTTGAAAAATATTTTTATATTGTTGGTATATTATTAGGATACTGATCTACTCTCCAGATATCTTCTGTTATATACATAGTTAATTACTAGTAGATATTGTAGTGGAAATAAATTACTCATGAACAATGTAATGTATTTGAGAAATATTAATTGATATAAATAAGCACATAAGAATTTATTTCTAGGATCACAGCTTGTAAGCAGCTAATAGGAAAATGATCTTTAAGCATATGTGAACTAGACTTCATTTGTCTTCATAACACTCTTATGTGCAATGATTGCAGGGACACACCTCCTGAGAGGACATACCATTTCCATTCATGGTATGATAGAGTATGAATATCTTACAAAACTTCAAAGTACCAGATACAATTTGATGATTTTTTTCATCTTGATAGCTTCATCAAATATGTAAATCTCTGTACCCTAGTAACCAGTCCCCTTTTTATGCTTATAACCTAGTTTACTATCTTTCAACATATAAGTAGCAATCCATTTAAAAGCCAATTTTACAACTCTCAAGTAAATTAGCATGGGGTAGGACATAATGAAGATTACAGACCCTCAAGATCAGAAAAATTGACAGTTGTGTTTTGTTTGTGTTTGTTTATGTGTACACTAGTACTCCTGCTTTTCCAATATAGAGATTATTTCTTAAATCACTTACCAGCAGAAGTATGAATCGTTCTTATGATATTTCCTAACAACAACCCTGTCATAGAGAATTTGTACAACCAGTGTCTATGAATAAACATGTTGACATTTTTAAATGACAAAAAAGCCCCTTTTCCTTTCATCTCTCATCTTATTATGATCTAGTTTAACTTCTTAGCAACAAGACTTACAATTCTATAGACCATGGCAACTGGCTAGTGGTTCTCCCAACTCTGACTTTCATTACCTTCATCAACTACATAATTCTACCCCTTTATATGAATAGTAGATAACTTTTATTGATGTGTCAAATAACATTGATTGACTTACTTATATAGAACTAGGCTTGCATTCCTAGAATAAATCTCCCTTTGTCATGATGAATAATCTTTTTGGTATACTGCTGTATCCTGTTGGCTAGGATCTTCTTCAATATTTTAGCATCTATATTCATCAGAATTATTGGTCTGTAGTTGTCCTTTTTTATGTCTCTATTGGCTTTTGGTATCAGGGTGATGCTGGCTTTATAGAAGGTGGAAGGGGGTAATCCTGTGTCTTCTATATTTGTGAAGGAAGTATAGATATTAACTGTTTTATGAAAGCTTTGTAGAATTCATTTGTAAAGCCATATGGCCCTGGACTTTTGTTGTTAGGAAGTTTTATTTTTTATTTTTTTAAACTTATTTATTTTCTCTTTTGTTTCCCTTGTTATAGTTAATAGTTATTGTTGTTGTTGAATGAGACAGAAGAAAATAGAGAGAGGAGGGGATAACATAGAGGGGGAGAGAAAGATAGACACTTGCAGCCCTGCTTCACTGCCTGTGAAGTGAGTCCCCTGCAGGTGGGGACCCACAGGCACAAAACAAGATCCTTACAAAGGTCCTTGTGTTTTGCTCCACATGTGCTTAACTCTCTGTGCTACCACTTGACACTCCATTAGATTCTTAATAACTGTTTCACTTTCTTTGTCTGTGATTGGTCCATTAGGTTTTTCTTCCTGGTTCACTTTTGGAAGGCTATATGATACCAGGAATTCTTCCATTTCTTCCAAATTCTGTAGCTTGGTGGCATACAGGTGTTGATAGAAGCTTCACCTGGGTTTTTGGATATGTGGTGTTTGTTGTATCCTCTGTCGTTTACAATTCTTTTTATTTGAGTCTTCCCCTCCCCGCCTTCATAAGTGAATCTTGCTAACAATTTGTCAATTTTGTTTAATTTTTCAAAGAACCAACATTTGGCTTCGCTGATCTTTTGTATGGTTCTTTTATTTCGATATAGTTTATTTGTGCTCTGATTTTAGCAATTTATGTTCTGGTTGCTGTAGGGTTCCTTTGTTCCTCTTCTTCTCAGTCTTTAAGGCATGCAGTAAAATAGCTTACTTGAGTAATGTGTGCTTGTATGTCTATGAGTTTCTCTCTAAGTACTATTTTTACTTTTGTCACCAATATTCTGATAGCTAATGTCTTATTTTCTTTTGTTTCTAGAAACAGTTGAGTGTCTTGCTTATGTTCCTCTTTGACCATGTGGTTATTAGGCAGTTTGTTGTTGAGTTTCTAAGTTTTTTGTGACTTTTAGTAACTTTCTCTTTTTTTTTTGTTGAGTTTTAGCTTTACTCCACTATGGTCTGAGGAGATGCTTGGTATGATTTCAATACTCTTGAATTTGTTGATACAGCTTTTGTGGCTTAACATGTAGTCTATCTTTGAGGATGTGCTATGTGGGTTTGAAAAGAAATTTTATTCCATTTATTTCGGGTGAAGAACTCTGCAAATGCACAGGAGGTCTAGTCTATCCACCTCTTCAATTACTTCCCGTTTTCCTTTGTTGATTCTCTGCTTTGTTGATCTAAGTGTGAGAGTGGGGTGTTGAAGTCTCCTAATATTACTGTGTTACTACTGATATATATTTTCTAGTTGTGTCTATAAGAATTTGATATATTTAGATGGGCTCTCATTGGGTGCATAGAAGTTAATAATTGTAACTCTTCATGGTTGGTTGATATTCAGATCACTATGTAATGATCTTGCCTATCTTTGATTACTATCTTTAATTTAAAGTCTATTGAGTCATAGATAAGAATGGCTGTTCCTGCTCTTCTTTGTGGTCCATTAGCCTGTATGATAGTTTTCCATCCTTTCACTTTAAGCCTGTGTTTGTCTTGGTGGGTCAGGTGGGATTCTGGCAAGCAGCATATAATTGGGATGTGTTTTCTGATCCATCCTCCTACTCGGTGACTTTTAGTGTGTGATTTTAAGCCATTGACATTTATTGATATTATAGATTTAAGACACTGCAGTGCCATTATTCAACAACGTTTTCTTTGCTCTGATACATGGCAAGTATTATAGTGATGTTCTTGTTTATAGGAGATCTTTTAAAACCTCTTTCAGGTAAGAATTACTGATAATTGCCTCCTTTAACTATTGATTGAGAATGTTTTTGATCCCTCCATCTATTCTGAATGAAAGACTAGCAGGATATATTATCCTTGGTTGAAACCTGTTTTCATTGAGGGCTCAGTAGCTATCTTGTCATTCTCTTCTGGCTTTTAGAGGTTAAGTGGAGAGGTCTGTTGATAGTCTTATGAGTTTCCCCTGTATGTGACCTTTTGCTTTTCTCTTGCAGCTTTTGGAATCCCTTCTTTATCCTTACTTCTTTTCATTGTAACTATCATGTATCTTGGTGTCTTCAGGTCTGGGTTGATTCTGTTTGGTACTATAGGCATCCTGAATATAAATGTTCTTTCTGTTGTTTTGGTCTGGGAAATTTTCTTCTATTATTCCCTCTAGAATGTTTACTTCCCCTTCCTCTCATTCTCCATCTGGTATGCTAATTATGAGAATGTTACTTTTTTGAGGCCTTCCCATATGTCTCTGCTGTTGTTTTCAGTGTCTGTCAATTGCTTTTTTAGTTCCTTTACCTCCTTCTCAGTTTTCTGCGATTTATCCTCTGTTTGACTACTTCTGTTTTCTGCTTCTCTTAATCTGCTTTCTCTTCCCTCAGATTTCTCCATCAGTTCAGCTATTACTTTTTACTTTTATTTTCCTTGCTCAGTTACAGTATTTGCATGTTATGCTAAATGTCCTCTTAGCCCAGCTATTTCGCCTTTCAGTTCTCTACTTATCTCAAGATAGTTACTATTTTCATTACTTTATTTAATTTAAAATCTATCGTGTCTGAGATGAGAATGGCTGTTCCTGCCCTTTTTTGTGGTCCGTTAGCCTGTATGATAGTTTTCCATCCTTTCACTTTAAGTCTGTGTTTATCTTGTTGTGACAGATGGGATTCTTGCAAGCAGCATATGGTTGAGTTATGTTTTCTGATCCATCCACCCACCCTGTGCCTTTTGATGGGTGAGTTTAAGCCATTGACATTTATTGATATTATAGATTTAATGTATTGTAGTGCCATTGTTCTAAAAAAAATTTGTTTGCTCGGATATATTGCAAGTATTATAGTGATGTTCTTGTTTATAAGAGGTCTTTTAGTACCTCTTTCAGGGCCGGCTTGGTGATGGTTGCCTCCTTTAACTGTTATTTATCTAAGAAGATTTTGATCCCTCCATCTAGTTTGAATGAAAGTCTATCAGGATATATTATCCTTGGTTGAAACCCTTTTTCATTCAGGGCTCGATAGATATCTTGCCACTCCCTTCTGGCTTTTAGAGTTTGAGTGGAGAAGTCTGCAGATAATCTTATGGGTTTTCCCTTGTATGTGACTTTTTGTTTCTCTCTTGCCGCCTTTAGGATCCTTTCTTTATCCTTACTTCTTCTCATTGTGACTATGATGTGTCTTGGTGTCTTCAGGTCTGGGTTGATTCTGTTTGGTACTCTCTGGGCCTCTTGAATCTTGATGTCCTTTCTGTTATTCAGGTCTGGGAAGTTTTCTTGTATTATTTCCTCTAGAATGTTTGCTTCCCCTTCCTCTCTTTCTTCCTCTGGCAGGCCAATTATACGAATGTTACTTCTTTTGAGATCATCCCATATGTCTCTGTTGTTGTTTTCAGTGTCTCTCAATCTCTTTTTAAGCTCTTTCACCTCTTTCTTCGTTTTCTCTAACTCATCCTCTGTCTGACTAATTCTTTTTTCTGCTTCTGTTAGTCTGCTTTCCCTTGCCTCAGCTTCTTTCTTCATTACAGCTATTTCAGCTTTCAGTTCTCTAATTGTCTCAAGATAATCAGTATTTTCCTTGGGGGTCTCAACTGTTGTTTCCCTAATACTGGCATTCCTTTCCTTCAATGTTGTTTTCATTTCTGTGATTATTAAGTTTATTATTGCTTGCATACTTTTCTTATCTATGGTTACTTCTGGCTGATTTGTAGTTTCTTCTGGGCTCTTGTCTTCATTCATTGGAGTAGCAGTTTTATTTGTTTTTCATCTACCCTTTTTTTTATTTATGTGTTTCTTTTTTTTAATGCTCTGTTGTTCCTCAGTTGTTGTGTCTTGAGTACAAGTAACACTGTACTAAATACCTTTATGACAATTGCACTCACCAACCTCAGGAATTACAGTAGCAACTGAAGTAAGTATTGAAGTAGTTTAATCGTTACCAGTTAGCCAAACAATTTCTCCAGTCCGTGAAAAAATAGTAACCAAATCCCAGTGAAGAAAGAGAAAAGAAAGAAAGGATAGCAGGAATAGACAGTTATGCAAATCTACTATACACTGTATATTCTAGGGGTAACATGAGGGGAATGGGAACTAGAGCAGAGATACACACATAGAGAGTCCACTCTGAGTCAGATTTCTTCCCCAAAATAATTCACAAATTCAGAAAGGCAAAGAAGAAGGAAGAAGTGTATGACAAGATTAAAAAACAGAGAGAGAGAAAGAGAGAGAGAGAAGAGAGAGAAAAGGGAGAAGATAAGAAAAAGAGTTGTAATTAAAGAGCAGTAAAAGGAAATTCCCAAATGTGTATCAGTGAATTCAAAAAAGCACCCTGTTTGGTGGTGTGGGGGATCCTGCTAGGACCTGGTCCCCAGGGACTGCTTATGGGGGGGCAGGAAGGAGGTATGCTTGAAAATTAAAAGGAAGAAAAAAAATTTTTTCCCCTTTTTTCCCTACTCTAATTCTTAACCCAAATTAAGTTATAGTCACCTTCTTGGTGTCACCGCTAGGACCCCTTATTGACTGGCCTGCTAAAGGCAGAAAATCCTACCATTTCCAGGAGATGTGGTCGGAGCTCAGTCACTAGCAGCTTCTCAGTCCGTCATCTTCCGGGAACTGATAGTTATTATTTTCATTGAGGGTCTCATTTGTTATTTCCCTATTTCTGATAGCATATTTTCAAAAGCCTTCTTTACTTTTGTGATTAAGGCATTAATTAATGTTTGGATATTTTCCTCATTTTTAGTTGCTTCTGGCTTACTGGGAATTACTTCCAGACACCTATCATAATTTACTGTATTAACTGATTCAATTGCTTTAACCATTTTTTATTGCTGTAGTTTATATTTTTCTGTCTATTAATTCTTCAGTTGTTGTTTTGTTGAGTACTAGCCACAATAAACCAAAATCATTTCACAAAGGAAATCACAAACCTGAGAAATTACAATAGCCACAGAAGCTAAGAATAATTCAGCTTAACCAAAACCAGTTATCCAAGCAATACCTCCACTCCAAAAACAAAATCAAGACTAAAAACAAGAAACAAAAGCAATAATAAACAAATAAAAAAGGCAAAGCAAGAATAGACTATCTCAAAACTCAGCTATGCAGTCTAGAGATAGTGGGAAGAGGAAAGAAAGGAGGAGAAAAAGAAAAAATACACTCTGAGTCAGATTACTTCTACAAGATAATTCACAAACATATCAGCAAACAAAAAAGACTTTCAATATTAGTTATGAGGAAGGACAAAGAAAAGTGGAGAAAAGATAGAAAGAAAAGCAAGCTCCTCCCATAACAAAAAGCCCACTCAATCACAAATCAATAGAAAAACAAAAGAGACAATTTTGGTCAACCCATAGAGAAGGGCAAATAGAAAAGAGCAAAAAAGATGAGAAAAAAATTAAAAACCCTAACAATCAGTCTGCAGATTAAACTACTCCAGATTGAGTGCACACAACCTGACCCCCTTCCTAAACAAAGCAAAGACAAACAAGTGAAGCAAATATCAAACAAACTCAAGAGGTAAAGTGAAGAAATAAGGACAGACAATCTTACTCAAGCAAAGCTGAAGAGCACTATCCTCACAGCCCCAGCAGTCCTCCAGATTGGTTAGGTAGGTATTCAATCACTCAGATAATCCTCCAGCTCCCTTCACAAAGGGGACAAAAAAAAGGGGGGTTGCTTCTGAAAAGATTCCCGTGCTGAGCTTGGAATTTTGATAAACAGATGAACTTCACAGGAGCACCTCCTTGTCAACTGCTGGTTCCCCCACCCCTCTGGTGTGGGGACTGGTTTGGGGGAAGATTGCAGATGGAAAGAGCAAACTTCACAGTCCACAGGCCAACTCTGTGTTTCCTTTATCTTTTCAGCCTCCCTTTGCCAGCATAAAGGTGGGCTATAGGGCTCTTCCTTAGTTCCACCTAGACCCCCCACCCCACCACCACCCCCACCCCACCCCATATTCCTCTTCCACCACTGGCCTGGATATCCTACCCTTACTCAAAATTTTCAGGTTTAAAGCAGCTTCCTTGCAGAGCTCATGCCAGGTGTTGTTTCCAAGTCACCATCTTGACTCTGCCCGAATTGAATGAAATTTAAACAATTGGCAAACCATAAATCTTATGGAAGGAAGGAAGTTAAAGAAGAGTTAAGTGTAAAATAGATTCTGTCAAACTTGTATACATACATATTTCATAATTATAAACGATATTATTCAAACATAAGAGATTAATAAATATATGAGAATAAATTAATGAAATAGAAACTCTACAAAATTAGGACCTGCTTACTTGAAAATATTAGTGCAAGGAACAAGTTTTAGCTAGATGACGAGAATATGAGGACATAAATATAGAAAACAGTGGAACAAGAACCAGGCAGAGGCGCACCAAGTAAAGTGTATATCTTACCAACCTCAAAGACCCAGTTTCAAGCTTCTGCTCCCTATTTGCAGACGTTTCACTTCACAATAGTGAAGCAGGTCTGCAGGTGCCTCTTTCTCTCTTTCTCTCTCTCTATGTATCTCTCTATCCTTTCTCATATTCTCTCAATCCTTTCTAATAAAAATTACAAAGGTAAAAGTGGCTGCCTCGAGTGGAGGATTCTGGGACTGACCCTCATTAACTTTGGTGGAAAACAAAATGGAAAAATAAAGTAATTAGTGGAACAGACTTAATGGTGATATATTCTTGCATTGATGTTCACTGGGTATCACAAAAAATATACACATCTAATTTTAGAGGAGGGAAAATAAATGTGTCTTTCCACAATCTTTATTTATTTTATTATTTTATTTTTTGGAATGGTATAGGGATCCTAATTCAAGACCCCAGCTTCCCACCTGCAGTAGAGTTGCTACACAGGTTGTAAAGCAGGTCTACAAATGTCTATCTTTCTCTCCTCCTCTCTGTGTTTCCCTCCTCTCCATTTTTCTCTATCTAACAATGACAACATCGATAACAACAACAATAAAAACAGCAAGGGCAACAAAAGGGAAAATATATAAATTAAAACAGAAAGATAAGCCGGTTTGATTAAAATAAGTTCAGTCAGAATACATCAGAATTTTCATGACTTGCTAATAAGATAAAAATCTGCTAAGAAATGATATGTATCACTAAAAGATTACTGGGAACTTTTTTGTTAATAGACTTCTCATTAGTGGAATGCAAGTGAGAACCAAATAAAAATACCATTACATAAATCAGAGAGATTGTAATAAGAAAATAATGAATTTGGGTAAAATTTAAAGAAACTACATAGCATATATTTCTTGGAAAATGTAACTTGTTACTGACAAATTAACTACTTTAATATTTCATTCTAAATAAAAGAACTAAAATTGCTCAGGTAGTAACTGTCTTAAATGCACAGTGATAAATGTTCACTATCTCAGCAGTTTAGTTGTATCTATATTGAAGAATATCTGAGTGTGTTTTCTTAGAACAATTTATTTTTTTTAATATTTAATTTATTTATTTATTCCCTTTTGTTGCCCTTGTTGTTTTATTGTTGTAGTTATTATTGTTGTTGTCATTGTTGGATAGGACAGAGAGAAATGGAGAGAGGAGGGGAAGACAGAGAGGAGGAGAGAAAGATAGACACCTGCAGACCTGCTTCACCACCTGTGAAGCGACTCCCCTGCAGGTGGGGAGCCGGGGTTCGAACTGGGATCCTTATGCCGGTCCTTGTGCTTTGCGCCACCTGCGCTTAACCCGCTGCGCTACAGCCCGACTCCCTCTTAGAACAATTTAACAAGCAATAGCAATGATCCATTGATGTTTTAGATTACAACTAACATTCTTTGACCAAATCAAATTAATGAGCATTTTTACAGCTACAGTTTTAACTTCCTGCACTAACAGAATACTTAAAAAAGATTATAAGTGATGACTCATTAATATTTATTTTTAATAAAATAGATTTTCAATATTAACTTTCTCCCAAACTACAGAGAACTCAAATTAAGTTGAGAATTTTTTTCATTATGAAGAAATATATTACAATAATTCAAGTCTTTTACCTTACGGGTCTTACCAGAAACATTCATATACCTCAATTTACTACTTAAAATGTGTATTTGTTCAAACTATAGCTCTCTGAAAGAAAGTTATGAGTAAGTACAGAAAAAATATATCTAGACTGGGGAAATGCTATCATCAGTAGGATAACAGAGTTTCACTTGAGTTTCACTTGCTGAGGTCCCTTGCTCAGTCCCAGGCTTTATAATAGACAGAACTGAGCAGAGCTCTGATAAAAATAATACAAATAAATAATACAAAATAGTAATAAATATGGGAATAAGTAAATATCACATTGTTAAATATAATGTGATATTATCTAAAAATACAGATCCTGTAGATTTAAGGCTTGCCATCAATACTGAAATGATCCTGTGAAAAATCCCTTATATTAACAAAAATTATCAATGATTACAATACAGTTTTTAAATGTTTGTCAATGAATAAGAGCAAGCTTGAACAACATTCTGACATAGGATAATCTGGCGTCACACTTAGAACCTCATGTTTGTGAGCCCAGTCTTTATTCATGCCTACACCTTCTGGGCCTTCACTTAAAATATTCAGGAGGTGATAAGAAAACATGTATTTGATAGTGCCCTATTGAAATATAGTAAAAGAAGGATAAAAGGCCAGCTGCTTCCTCAAATTTTTGTATTATACTACTGTACTTAATACGTAGCATTAGAAATAGTAGCTAAAAATTCAGAGTGTTATATTGGGACTAAGGTAAATTTTTAAAAGTTCAATATCCGTTAAATATAGAATTCCATATAATTCCCACCACCAGAGTTCCATATCTCATCCACTCCATTGAAAGTCCCCCTATTCTCTATTCTTCTGGGTTACAGATGAAAAAATCTTTGTGGGGTGCAGAAGGTGGAATGACTGTCTTCTGTAATTGCTTCTCCATTGAACATGGACTTTGGCAGGTCAATCCAGACTCCCAACCTGTTTCTATCTTTCCCTAATGAGGTAGGGCTCTGGGAAGTTGAGGTTCCAGGAAACTTTGGTGAGGTCATCTGCCCAGAAAAGTCAGAATGGTGATATAACAGTATCTACAACTTGATGGTTGAAAATCAGTAGGATATAAAGCAAAACAAATTGTTTAACAAACAGGAACTAATGGTAAGAATAGAGTAGATGGGAGTCGGGCTGTAGCGCAGCGGGTTAAGCGCAGGTGGCGCAAAGCACAAGGACCGGCATAAGGATCCCGGTTCGAACCCCGGCTCCCCACCTGCAGGGGAGTCGCTTCACAGGCGGTGAAGCAGGTCTGCAGGTGTCTATCTTTCTCTCCTCCTCTCTGTCTTCCCCTCCTCTCTCCATTTCTCTCTGTCCTATCCAACAACGACAACAACAATAATAACTACAACAATAAAACAACAAGGGCAACAAAAGGGAATAAATAAATAAAATAAATATTAAAAAAAAAAGAATAGAGTAGATGTGGGAGTCAGGGGGTAGTGCAGTGGGTTAAGTGCACATGGGGAGAAGCACAAGGAACCCAGTTCAAGCCCCTGGCTCCCCACCTGCAGGTGAGTTGCTTCACAAGCAGTGAAGCAGGTCTGCAGGTGTCTATCTTTCCCCCCCACTCTCTGTCTTTCTCTCCTCTCTCCATTTCACTCTCTGCCCTATCCAACAAAAAGGACATCAATAACAACAACAACAATAACTAAAACAATAAAACAACAAGGGCAAAAAAAGGAATAAATAAACAAATATTTAAAAAAGAATAGAATGGATGAAACTAACGATCTTCATGTGGGAAGAAACTAGAAGGTCTATATTATGTCTATTTCAATGGACCCATAACTTTAGTAATTTTTGCCTGCTCTTGATAGCTAGCATAAAGGTGGGCTAAAAGTATTGTCTGGGAAGATGATGTGAGAGTTGAGACTGGAATGAGAAAGAAGGACTAGGACAAAGAGTATCTCCCAAATATGAGGAAAGTATACTAATAGCATAATTTTTTATTTAAGATAAAAAGGAGAGATACATATATACATAGAAAGAGTGGTCCAGGGGGTTGCTATAGCATCAAATTTCTTTCAGTGTGCTGAAGGTGGAGACTGACCCTTGATATCTTGCATATGAAAGCAGGTACACTATCCAAGTGAGTGTTCTTCACTGCCAAACTATATATTATTTTTAAAATTTTATAATATATATTCTTTTATCCTTTGTACTATAAGTGTTCTAAAACAAACTTCTACAATACTTAGTTGTCATTTATGGCATTAACATATGTACATAATTTTTATGTATTTAAGTTTTTTAGTTAAGCAATTGTATAGTAATTTGAATATCTGGGCTTTCCAATTTTGTAGCTTTTTCATTGTATTCTAAGAGTGACTATGAAACTGTGGAGCAGAGATATGAAGATGTTATATAATAAAATGTATTACATCATTATTAAATCAAAAGCAAAGTTGCATGATTGAAGGAAACTCATGCACTACAGATATTGAATTGACATATGAAAATCAAAATGAAATTCAACATAAAAATTGACTAGCACCATCAACCAATGAATAAGCTCAGGCCAAATTGTCAGTTGTATTTTCAGAAAGTAAGTATATTCATAAATCATGTAGTAAGAACAGTAATTCTAGTTTTTAGAATTTTCATAGTAATTTTTCATTTGAGAACTAGCAGACCTATATTACCCATTCCTTATCCTCCTTTTTGAGAAAGTTTCTATTCTATAAATGATTTAAATTTTTGTAAAATTATTCATATTGACTAGTGGTGCCAAGAATGATTTGTTAGTATTCTTTTTTAAATGATTTATTTGATAAGACCGAGAGAAATTGAGGGTCTGGCAGTAGTGCAGCCGGATAACCACAGGTGGTAAGAAGAGCAGGGACTCACTTACAGATCCTGTTCAAGCTCCCAACTCCCCATCTGCAGGGGTGTGTTGCTTCACAAGCAGTGAAGCAGAACTTCGGGTGTATATCTTTCTCTACCCCCCTCTCTGTCTTCCCTTTCTAGGATGAAGAATTCTGCAAATGTCCAGGATGTCTAGTCTATCCATCTCTTCAATTAATTCTCCCTTTTCATTGTTGATTCTCTGCTTCATTGATCTGTTTAAGTGTGAGAGTGGGGTGCTGAAGTCTCCTACTATTTCATTTTCTTCTTCCTCTTCTTCTTCTTCATTTTAATTTCTTTATTGGGAAATTATGTTTTACATTCAACAGTAAATACAAAAGTTCGTACATACGTACCATTTCAAAGTTTTCAATATAACAATACAACCCCAACTAGGTCCTCTGTCATCCCTCTTGGACCTGTATTCTCAAACCCACCCACTCACACCAGAGTCTTTTACTTTGGTGCAATACACCAATACCAGTTCAGGTTCTACTTGTATTTTCTCTTCTGATCTTGTTTTTCAACTTCTGCCTGAGAGTGAGATCTTCCCATATTCATCCTTCTGTTTCTGACTTATTTCACTTAACAAGAATTTTTCAAGGTCCATCCAAGATCAGCTGAAAACGGTGAAGTCACCATTTTTAATAGCTGAGTAGTATTCCATTGTGTATATATACCACACATGCTCAGCCACTTACCTGTTATTGGACTCCTGGGTTGCTTCCAGGTTTTGGCTATTACATATTTTTGCTGCTGAGAACATATGTGTACACAGATCTTTTTGGATGGGTATGTTGGGTTCTTTAGGATATATCCCCAGGAGAGGAATTGCAGGATCATATGATAGAGCCATTTCTTGCTTTTTGAGAGTTCTCCAGACTGTTCTCCATAGAGGTTGGACCAATTTACATTCCCACCAGCAGTAAAGGATGGTTCCTTTGACCCCACAACCTCTCCAGCATTTGCTGCTGCTATCTTTTCTTATGTATGACATGCTCACAGGACTGAAGTGGTATCTCAACTGTTGTCTTTATTTGCATTTATCTGACAAAGACTTGGAGCATTTTTTCATGTGTTTCTCAGCTTTTTGGATCTCTTCTGTGGCGAATATTCTGACCATGCCCTCCCCCCATTTTCAGATGGGGTTATTTGTTTTCTTGTTGTTGAGTTTGGTGAACTCTTTATATGTCTTGGTTATTAGGCTCTTGTCTGATGTATGGCATGTAAAGATCTTCTCCCATTCTATGAGGGGTCTTGTGGTTTGCATAGTGGTTTCTTTAGCTGTGCAGAAGCTTTTTAATTTGATGTAGTCCCATAGGTTTATGCTTCCCTTAGTCATCTTTGTAATTGTATTCGTTTCATTGAAGATGTCTTTAAAATTTATGTGGAGGGAGTTGGGCAGTAGCGCAGCGGGTTAAGCGCAGGTGGCGCTAAGCACGAGGACCAGCGGAAGGATCCCGGTTCGAGCCCCCGGCTCTCCACCTGCAGGGGAGTCGCTTCACAGGTGGTGAAGCAGGTCTGCAGGTGTCTTTCTCTCCCCCTCTCTGTCTTCCCCTCCTCTCTCCATTTCTCTCTGTCCTATCCAACAACAATGACATCAATAATAACTACAACAATAAAACAACAAGGGCAACAAAAGGAATAAATAAAATTTAAAAAAAAATTTATGTGGAAAAGAGTTCTGCCAATATTTTCCTCTAAGTATCAGAGAGTTTCTGTTCTAACATGCAAGTACTTTATTCACTTGGAATTTACTTTTATGTTTGGTGAAATATAGTGGTTCAACTTCTTTCTTCTCCACGTTTCAACCCATTTTTTCCAACACTATTTGTTGTAGAGACTACCCGCTCCCCATTTAATAGTCTGGGCACCTTTGTCAAAGATTAGATGCCCATAGGTGTGGGGGCTTACTTCTGGACTCTCAATTCTATTCCACTGGTCAGTGTATCTATTCATGTTCCAGTACCAAGCAGTTTTGTTGACAACAGCCCTATAATACAATTTGAGATTTGGGAGTGTGATGCCTCCAGTTCTGTTCTTTTTTCTCAATTTTTTTTGGCAATTTTAGGTTTTTTCTGGTTCCAGATAAACAGGTGTAGCATTTGCTCTAGTCTCCTAAAAAATGCAGTTGGGATGTTGATAGAGATAACATTAAATTTTTATATGGCTCTGGGTAGTATATTCATTAATTCTTCCAACCCATGAACATGGAATACCTCTCCACTTTTTTGTGTCTTTTTCAATTTCCTTGAGTAGTGACTCATAATTTTCAGTATACAAGTCTTTCACTTCTTTGATTAGGTTTATTCCTAGATATTTTATTGTTTTTGTTGCTATAGTAAAAGGAATTGATTTCTGGATTTCAACTTCTTCCTAGTGTTTGCATAGAGGAATGCACTGGATTTTGAATATTAATTTTGTAGCTGGACACCTTACTATACTGCCAGATGTTACACAAACTCCTGTGCTGAATGTGGACCGCAGATCTAATTGATGCATTTACACTTGATGGTATTTATATTTTTTCCCCATATTTGGGAGCTACTCACTTCCCTGATCCAGCTTTCTAGCCCATTTCCAACCCTGACTCCATCTCCCCAGATAATACGTTGGCCCACCTGCATGTTACCTGGATAGGATCAGGAAAAAATTAGTAAAGTCATAGACACCTTGGAGTATACCTAAAATAGTCCTACTAGTCTTTACCAAAATGGAGACCCCAAATCTCAATTGCAGTATTCTTACCTTTGGTTCCATATTATTAAACAATTTTTTCTCTTTACTTCTTAATGCTTATTCAGCCACCAAATTGCAGATGCTACCATGATGCTGACCTGACATCCCTCCACAATGTACCTGGAAACCATCTCTCTGGAGTTCTACACTAGTAGGGAAAGAGAGAGACAGGCTAGGAGTATGGATGGAACTGCCAATACCCATGTTCAGTGGGCAACCAATTACAGAAGCCAGACCTTCCACATTCTGCTCCACATAATCATCCTGGGTCCATACTTCCAGAGAAATAAAAAATAGGAAAGCAGTGGAACTCTGGTGGTGGCAAATGTGTGGAATTTAACCCCACCCTATCTTTGGTTTACCGATATTATCTATTTTATATATTAAAAAAAAGAACTAATAAATAAATAAGTTTCTAAGTTAAAAAGGCTAGAAATGAATCTACTTGTTTTATTTTTTTCCCTTTAAGAAGCTGATCTATTACAGAACATAAAGTACACAAAAGTTTACATGCCATACACTCTTCAGTATTTCTTTCTTATATTCGTAACCTGGGCTTCACAGATCTGAGATGACTTTTTCAGATAGGAAAGGAGAGAGAGAGAGGAGAGAGATCACAGTTGCAAAGATTCTCAATTCAGTGTGGGAAGGGCAGGCTGAACATTAGTTATAAACATAACAAAGCACTGCTTCTTCCAAGTCAGCTGTTTATCCTCACTCTTTATTTTATATTTTTTATAATTTTTTCAATTATTTATTATCTTCATTTATTTGATAGAAACCACCTGAAACATCGAGGAATGGGGAGATAGAGAAGAGAGTACTAGACACCCACAACCCTATTCACCACTCATGAAGCTTTCCCTAATGCAGGTGGGAAAGGAGGCCTTGAACCTGGATCCTTGCGCACTATAATATGTGCATCAACCAGGTGTGCCACCACGTGGTCCCAAGCTTCACTCTTTAAGTAGCTCATTTATCCTAGGTTTTAAAAACAATTATACTGGGATTTTATAGCAAGTTTTATGTTGTTATATTTCAGAATTCAAATGAAATCTAAATGTTAATGATGAGTCTTTGATGGGAAAGGGAAGAAGGAAAAAATTTCTATCCCCTAATGTCAGATTCCTTTGTGTGGTTTCCAGTGAACCATGGAAAGTCTATATTAGGGTTCAGTGAAAATAAGGGATATCACAAGCCCCCAAAGATCTGTGAGTTGCTCACAGGAATATATATATATATATATATATATATATATATATATATTCCATTAATAGGGCTGGATCAAAGTATTGGGTTGGATTTAAACTAAACTGTAATTACACATAAATCCAGGGACTTAAATCTTCTAACTCTGAAGAGGTGATTAGCCAAACTGGAACTGAGATGTCAGAAATATTGTAAGGGTCTTGAAACATGGCAATCAAATCATCAAGGGTATGTTTGATTACAGAAACTGATAGTTTCTAGAAAACATTACATTGTAAGGGCTAGGCAGTAGCACAGTGGGTTAAGCGCACATGGCACAAAGCACAAGGGCCTGCATAAAGATCCAGGTTCCAGCCCCCGGTTCCCCACCTGCAGGGGGGTCGCTTCATTAGCAGTGAAGCAGATATCCAGATATCTATCTTTCTCTCCTCCTTTCTGACGTCCCCTCCTCAGTTCCTCTCTGTCCTATGCAACAACAATAGCTGTAACTATAATAACAACTACAACAAGGGCAACAAAATGGGAAAAGTGGCCTCTAGGAGCACTGGATTGGTAGTGTAGGCACTGAGCCCTAGCAATATCCCTGGAGGCAAAAAGTATATATAAGTAAATAATATTACATTGTATACATTAAATATCAATATATGTAGTATGTTGTGATATGCAATATAATTTGTCTTATCAATTTATAGAATTTATGTTATATGGAAAATAATTCCACAGGACATGAATATACAAACTTATATAACAAAATAATGTATGAGTACATAAAAATTAAATATAAACATACATAGAGGTAATCAACAGAATGAAAGTATTAGTGGTAGCAAGCTGAGAGAACTATTTAATTTTCACTGAAATGAATAACCTGAAATATTATGAAGCCTTCCAATTGCACTCAATTCCCATATTGGCAAAAGAAATTAGGGAGGGAATTGGCAGTGGAGGTTGTGATTTCTTTTAAATTTCCATTGCTTGTGTGACAAAACTAGAGAACAAAGAAATGTGTTTAGTTTAAACCAAAATATAGCAAAAAGAATAGACATATACACCATCCATGAGCTATACCTTTGCCTCAGAAACAAAAAGAGAGTCTAATGAAAAAAATAATACACAATTGCTGAGTGGATATATGCTAAATAATAGCATATTTTCTGAATGGTTTAATGGGGAATATTTATGATGCCAAACAATAAAGAGTCTCAGGAATTTTCTACTAGTGAAAGTTGACACATCTTGCAAAATTTCCATTTCAGGGAAGCTAGATATGATACATAGAAAAGTTTATAATTTTTGGGAATTCCGTCTTAGTGATTTCTGTCTATGCAATTCTTTCTGATTCATAGATGCTGATTTTGCTATTTTAGGTGGAGCTGGAGATTTTTCTTTCACTTTAGGCTGATTACTTTCTTTTGGATCAATAATCCCTATGTGCTTGGTTGATTTTCTCTCTTTGGTGATTTTAGTGTCCTCCTTCCTGTTGCTCTCTGTGATGCCTTCAGCCTTATTCATTTTTTTGGTTTCATTGGTCTCTTCAGCCTCCTTCATTAATTTTCTACTTTCACAGTACTTCAAACAAATCAAAATTAATGCAACTAGCAAAAAAAGTATTAAACGAAGCAACCAAAATCGTCTTGTACCTGTTTCGATTATTTTGGGGGCTGGGCCACTATCAACACTACCTCCAAGACCTGGATGTTCACAGTTGGGGGGACTCCATCCTAGATTGCAATGGCAGTGTTGTTTACTGTTACAGACTCCATTCATTTTACAGAACTCAAGGGAACAAGGACTTTTCAGATCTGACATAGGGACACACCTCCTTTCGATGCAGATATGCTTCGCACCACATTCTGTGCCATCTTTCACCTCACCAATATCAGGAATAGTCATCCCAAAATGGTAGTCAGTGCCCCAGCAGGTGATGCCATCAAGAGAAGTCCAATGCACAGTACTGTGATTACTCAGAAGAGGAATTTTATTCACGTTCACACACTGAACCCTTCCACACAGTATATTTTGAACATCACATTGTATATAAATGTGTTCACGGAAGCCACAGTGACCAAAACGATCACCTCGGATATTCATCTCATAGTAGCATCTGTCATTTGCACTCTTGGCTCCTTTACCAAAAATTTTCCCACACTGTTCATCACGATTATTGCATCTCTTTTCATAGCAGTAACCACCTGGGCATGGCATGCCCCCCTGCACATACACATCCTCTGGACAAAGATAAGATGTCCCATTGCACCATTCTGAGAGATCACATATGTTTTCGGCTGCTCTACACACTGTGCCTGCTGGCAAGATCTTGCAGTCTTTGCAACAAAGTCCCGAGGAACAGTTAGCCCCAGGTCTCAGAGTACAGTTTGACTGACAACATGGATCTTTTGCACACAACTTTAAGGAGCCACAGTCACATTCTTCTTGGGGCTCAGTCACATGGTTTCCACAGCGTGGGTATGTGAAGACCTGATCATGACTTGGTGGACTGTGTAAACACTTTACTTGCTGGGTGGTAACACCCCAGAAATAGGCATAACTGCAATTGCTGAATTTTGTTGCATTTATTTTAGCAGGATACATTATGCAACCAATAGCATCACCACATGTACATTCATACTTATCATGACTCATCCCCAAATTGTGGCCCAGCTCATGTGACACAGTATAAGCAAATTCTTGCAGCTTGTCATTCATAAAACTGTCAGATCCACAATTATAGTTTGTGTCACATACTGTTGCTACATATGCCTTGCCAAGGAGACCAGAGTAATCGTGATTTACAAAAATATGAGCAACATCATGTGGCACACGATTAGTAAAGCTGGTTTGCTTCCATGTGCAAAACTCTGATAAGAGCTTATTCATGTCATCTATTGGCATGGGGTTTTGGTTAGTCCAGATCTCAAGTCCAGTAAAAATCACCTCCACATCAAGTGATTTTAAAAAGAAAGCTATTCCATTCAGTACAGTGCATACATCAGCATACACATTTGAGGCATTGCTGTTGCTACGAATGTATCTGTTGTGATCCACCACCACTGCCAGTTCTAAATACCGCCTGTGGGTCCACCAGCCTTCATACCCACTCTGCATCAAAGTGGCATTGTCACTCTCCAGAGCCTTTAGCTGCCATTCTATTTCTTCATCTGTCAATCCACATCTCAAGGGTCGGTCTGTATCCTTGCGTTCCATCCTATATACCAGGTGTTCAAATGTACTAGAATGATTTTTTGGTTTGATTTCATAAGCAGTGTCATATATCTGGAGCATTCCTCTAAAACCACCAAAACAGCTACTCAGGGCCACAAGGGACTCTGGGTCTCCTTCCACATATCCATGGTAGAAACAGTCACTTTGGACAAAGGGCTGGTCCTCAAGGAGAACACCCTGGTCTGTGTAGGTGAACACTGGCATGTTTCTAGCCAGCAAATTCTTGTTGACTTTCATATGGATGATGTGTGTCTGGCCTCCAAAATGCAAGCTGTAAGAGATCCAGCCTGGGGGCCTCATGATTCCACCAGTGCCTGTTATCTTTAAGGGTGTTACCACTTCTAAGAGACCTTGACTTTGAGAGTGCCCAAAGTGGGACAGTCCAAAAAGGAATAGAAATATATTTACCCAGAACAGCAGGGCTGTGTGTCTCATCTGAACCAAGGCCTCAGCCATAGCCATTATGCAGCCAGCATTTGTAGCTATAGGTGACAACTTCTAGGGGGCACTGCAAGAAGCATCACTGTTCTCTCTCTTCTGTGAGAAGGCTGTGTGGTGTGCAGTGCAGAGTTTGAATGATCTTCCTCTGGGTATAGTGTCAGACCAGCAATATGAGTATCCTATAAATAATACAAAAAAGGCAGAGACTGGAGTAGGATTATGAAGTAGCCATAAGAAGGCATAAGAGGCAGCCAAAATAATTTGATAAATAGAATTATCATTTGGCTTCAGATATGAATGATTGCACTGCATTTCATTTGATCTGAAAGCATTTTGAAATAGAGTAATACTATGAGAGTAGCAACAAATGTGACAAGTTGACACTTATTGAACAGAATGAAGGGCATTTATGTTATTTTGCACTATGCTAGTATTTAAATATATAAGCATATATGAGCATTTACAGAACCAAAACACACACACACACACACACACACACACGTTGTCAGTGGGCTTATCGCTAGGGCTTAGTGCATGCACAATGTGCCCACAGCTCCTGGATGCCATTTGTTTCCTTGCTCATCATTTGTTTTTTTCTTTTTAAAAATAAAAATGGAAACAATTGGGCATGACCGAGCTAGGATACCTGTAGCACTGTTCACCTCTTCTGAATGGACTCCCTCCCTATATGTGTGACCTGGGAGCATGTGTCTGGGTATCTGTCTTTGGTCACATGTGAACTATTACCGGGTGTGCCAATGCCTGTACCAATATGGTATGGTCTTGATGAAATGGTCATGATTGATCTTGCTTAGAGCATGGACGATGTAACACTATGTAGTATAAATACTAGTCTTCCTACTAATTTTTGAATGATAAATTACATATTGCCACCACTAGGGAAAGGTAAAACAATATAAATATATCAATATTTTTTTCATTTTTATAATATAACCTTCTAAAATTATAACATGTTTTAATTTAATTTAATAAATTAATTAATTATTTTTTTTTTACCAGAGATCTGCTCAGCGCTGGCTTACGTAGTACAGGGAATTGAACCTAAGACTTTAGAGCATCAGAAATGAGGGTCTATTTGGTTACATTATGCTATCTCCCTTACCCCCAAATTTATAACTTACCCTAATTAACTTCTTAACTTATTTCAATTTGTGAAATTGCAATAGTAAGGTACTATTGGTTTTTATGTGGTTTTGTAAGTTTTTTTCTTGTGGAGTTAGGACTTTGCATGTGTATACTTTAATTTAACCTGACCATTTCTCCCCATTTTCACAAATTTTCACAAAGAGAGAGAGAGAGAGAGAGAGAGAGAGAGAGAGGGAGAAAAGAAAGAGAGAGAGAGAGAGAGAATGTGGAAGTTTCATCCACTGGCAGTGAAAATTGCTCCTCTTAGACCCAGACCTCAGTTCTACTTAAATCTTTTTTAATGATCTCATCCCTTTCATTGTAATTTTTTCCAGTCAATGGTGGGATAGTGTTTCCTCAAGAATAACAGCAGCATTTGTTTTATGTTTATTCTCAAAAAGCATGTTATCCTCTTTATTCTACGGAACAATACACCCAACAGTCCCCATTCTCAGAATCCCAGTTGAAGAAGCAGATCTAACATCTGATGATGACAAACTTTATTTACCAAAACCTCTTCACAATAATTAAACTGGTAATCATCTCAATCAATAATTCTTACTATCATACCAGCTGCTAAACCAATCCTACAATAATCTCAAAGACTGACCATCATATCTACTCATTGTTTATCCAAACATAATTTTATCCACACTCGAAATTTAATAGTTTATTTCATAATACCAAATATAATAGCAATATAATAAATTAAACTAAGAAGTTTATTTCAGATTTAGAACCATTTTCAGCAAAATTTATCCACTGACCTATTGCAACTACCTATACTTTATTGTCCTCTTTTCCTACATTGAAAAAATAAACCACAGCTTTCATACTATATCAAAACCTTATTTTCAAATAATCAAGTACAGGAAGGAATAAATTTATTTTAATTTGATAGTTTTGTAAAAACTTATCTGTTTATTTTGCAAAAAAAAAAAGTAGAAAAGAACAGTTTCTCAGCTCTTATACATGTGGATTGTAGAATAAAATCTGGGTCAGTTTCCTAACTGAGATATCTCACTGAATTTTAACTCATTCCCATTCAATTTTTTTGTCTCAAGTTTAAACCAAGGTAGACTGATACTTTTTTCCCTTCCTTTAACAATTGCCTTAACAAACAAAGCAAAACAAAAAATCTTGGAAAACAAATAGGTGTTCTTAGAAGGCAAAAAAATTTTAGAAATATTGAGTCTTTTGCTTTGGTGCAACACACCAACTCCAGTTCAGGTTCTTCTTTTGTTTTCTCTGCTGAAGATCAGTAAATTTTATTTTTAGAAAAATATTTATATATTGTTGGTATATTCGTAGTATACTGATCTGCTTTCCAGATATCATGGTTAATAACTTGTAGATATTGTAATGGAAATACATTACTTGTGAACAGTGTAATGTGGTTGAAAAATATTGTTATAAGTCCAAATAATTTATTTCTAGGATAACAGTTTGTAAGCAACTAATAGTAAAATGAACTTCAAGTATATGTGAACAAGACTTCACTTGTCTTCATAACACTATTTTGTGCAATGATTGCAGGGACACACCTCCTGAGAGGACATACCATTTTCATTCATGATATGTTATAGAATGAGTGTCTTACAAAACTGCAAAGTGCCAGATGCAATTTTTTTATAATTTTTTTCATCTTGACAGCTTCATCAAATTTGCAAATCTCTGTACCCTAGTAACCACTCCCCTTTTTACACTTATAACCTAGTTTACTATTTTTCAACATATAAGTAGCAATCTTTTTAAAGCCCAATTTTGCAACTATCAAGTAAATTAGCATGGGGTAGGACATAATGAAGATTACAGACCCTCAAGATCAGAAAAATTGACGGCTGTGTTTTTTTTTCCATATGTACACTAATATTCCTGCTTTTCCAATATAGAGGTTAGTTCTTAAATCACTTACCAACATAAGTATGAACTGTTCTCATGGTATTTCCTAACTACAACCCTGTCATAGAGAGTTTGTACAACCAGTGTCTATGAATAAACATGTTGACATTTTTACATGACAAAAGCCTCTTTTCCTTTCATCTCTCATCTTATTATGATCTAGTTTAACTTCTTAGCAACAAGACTTACAATTCTATAGACCATGGCAACTGGCTAGTGGTTCTCTCAACTCTGACTTCATTACCTTCATCAACTATATCATTTTACCCATTTATATGAATAAAAGATAACTTTTATTGATATGGCAAATAATATTGATTGACTTACTTATATTGAACCAGGCTTGCATTTCTAGAATAAATCTCCCTTTGTCATAATGAACAATCTTTTTGATATACTGCTGTATCCTGTTGGCTAGAATCTTCTTTAATATTTTAGCATCTATGTTCCTCAGAATTATTGGTCTGTAGTTGTCCTTTTTTATGTCTCTATTGGCTTTTGGTATCAGGGTGATGCTGGCTTTATAGAAGGTGGAAGGGGGTAATCCTGTGTCTTCTATATTTGTGAAGGAAGTATAGATATTAACTGTTTTATGAAAGCTTTGTAGAATTAATTTGTAAAGCCATATGGCCCTGGACTTTTGTTGTTAGGAAGTTTTATTTTTTATTTTTTTAAACTTATTTATTTTCTCTTTTGTTTCCCTTGTTATAGTTAATAGTTATTGTTGTTGTTGAATGAGACAGAAGAAAATGGAGAGAGGAGGGGATAACATAGAGGGGGAGAGAAATAGACACTTGAAGCCCTGCTTCACTGCCTGTGAAGTGAGTCCCCTGCAGGTGGGGACCCACAGGCACAAAACAAGATCCTTACAAAGGTCCTTGTGTTTTGCTCCACATGTGCTTAACTCTCTGTGCTACCACTTGACTCTCTGTTAGATTCTTTTTTTTTTTTTAATTTTTTATTTAAGAAAGGATTAATGAACAAAAACGTAAGGTAGGAGGGGTACAACTCCACACAATTCCCACCACCCAATCTCCATAACCCACCCCCTCCCCTGATAGCTTTCCCATTCTCTAGCCCTCTGGGAGCATGGACCCAGGGTCATTGTGGGTTGCAGAAGGTAGAAGGTCTGGCTTCTGTAATTGCTTCCCCGCTGAACATGGGCGTTGACTGGTTGGTCCATACTCCCAGTCTGCCTTTCTCTTTCCCTAGTAAGGTGTGTCTCTGGGGAAGCTGAGCTCCAGGACATATTGGTGGGGTCTTCAATCCAGGGAAGCCTGGCCAGCATCCTGGTGGCATCTGGAACCTGGTGATTGAAAAGAGAGTTAACATATGAAGCCAAACAATTTGTTGAGCAATCATGGATCCCAAGCTTGGAACAGTGGAGAGGAAGTGTTAGGGAGGTACTCACTGCAAACTCTAGTGTACTACTGCTTTCAGGTATATATTTTGCAGTAGTTTATGGATACGTGTGCACATAAGCTCTCTCTCACAGAAACTGGTGTATATCTAGGTTACGGGACTTTGATAGAAAGTGAACTACCTTAGATTCTTAATAACTGTTTCACTTTCTTTGTCTGTGATTGGTCCATTAGGTTTTACAGTTCTTCCTGGTTCACTTTTGGAAGGCTATATGATACCAGGAATTCTTCCATTTCTTCCAGATCCTGTAGCTTGGTGGCATACAGGTGTTGATAGAAGCTTCACCTGGGTTTTTGGATTTATGTGGTGTTTGTTGTATCCTCTATCTTTTACAATTCTATTTATTTGAGTCTTCTCTCCCCCTCACCCTTTTTAAAAGTGAATCTTGCTAACGATTTGTCAATTTTCTTTAATTTTTCAAAGAACCAACATTTGGATTCACTGCTCTTTTGTATGGTTCTTTTATTTCGATATAGTTTATTTATACTCTGATTTTAGTTATTTATGTCCTGGTTGCTTTAGGGTTCCTTTGTTCCTCTTCTTCTAAGTCTTTAAGGCATACAGTAAGGTAGCTTACATGACCTTTTTTTTCCTGCAATGATATTGTCTATTTTTATTACTTTCTTTAATTTAAAGTCCATTGATTAAGAGATAAGAATGGATGTTATTGCCCTTCTTTGTGGTCCATTACCTTGTATGATAGTTTTCCATCCCACTCCAGAGTCTTTTAATTTGGTGCAATACACCAATTCCAGTTCAGGTTCTACTTGTGTTTTCTCTTCTGATCTTGTTTTTCAACTTCTGTCTGAGTGTGAGATCATCCCATATTTATCCTTCTGTTCCTGACTTATTTCACTTAACATGAATTTTTCAAGGTCCACCCAAGATCAGTTAAAAATGGTGAAGTCACCATTTTTTTATAGCGAGTAGTATTCTGTTGTGTATATATACAACTTGCTTAACAAATCATCTGTTGTTGGAAACCTAGGTTCTTCCAGGTTTTGGCTATTACAAATTGTGCTGCCAAGAACATATGTGTGCACAGACCTTTTTGGATGGGTGTGTTGTGTTCCTTAGGATGTATTCCCAGGAGAGGAATTTCAGGATCATAGGGTAGGTACATTTCTTGTTTTCTGGGAGTTCTCCAGACTGTTCTTCACAGAGTTGGGACCAATTGACATTCCCACCAGCAGTGCAGGAGGGTTCCTTGGACCCCACACCCTCTCCAGCATTTGCTGCTTCTACCTTTTCTGATGTATGACATCCTCACAGGAATGACGTGGTATCTCATTGTTGTCTTTATTTGCATTTTTCTGACAATCAAAGACTTGCAGCATTTTTTCATGTGTTTTTCAGCCTTTTGGATCTCTTCTGTGGTGAATATTCTGACCATGCCCTCTCCCCATTTTGGATGGGGTTATTTGTTTTCTTTTTGTTGAGTTTGGCAAGCTCTTTATATATTCTGGTTATTACTCTCTTGCCTAATGTATGGCATGTAAAGATCTTCTCCCATTCTGTGAGGGGTCTCTTGATTTGTGTTGGTATTCTTCATGTTGGTTTGGCCCCCTTCCCCCTACCTCTGAGAGAAATGGTTTGGTCCGTGCTAGTTTTGCGCCCCTCTTTCTCCCCGCCCCATATGCTAAGGACGTCCAGAGTCTCAGCAGCAGAGGAGGAAGAATGATGGGGGAAGCACATGGTGTGGTGATTTGCCCGTTCGTGAATAAAGATTAAACTGCAGTTTCTCAGCCCAGCCGTGTGTCTCTGGTCGTCTCTGTCTGCTGCCGTGATGCTAGCCGGCCTGCTGGTGCCCCTGAAACATTAACAACAGATTTGCATAGTGATTTCTTTTGCTGTACAGAAGCCTTTTAATTTGATGTAGTACCATAGGTTTATGCTTCCCTTAGTCTTCTTTGTAATTGGATTCATTTCATTGAAGATGTCTTTAAAATTTATGTGGAAAAGAGTTCTGCCAATATTTTCCTCTAATTATCTGGTAGTTTCTGGTCTAACAGCTTGATCAACTTGGAATTTACTTTTGTATTTGGACAAATATAGTGGTTCAGCTTGATTCTTCTGCATGTTTCTACCCATTTTTTCCAACACCATTTGTTGAAGTGCCTCTGCTTTCTCCATTTAATATTCTGGGCACCTGTGTCAAAGATTAGATGCCCATAGGTGTGGGGGTTTACTTCTGAACTCTCAATTCTATTCCACTGGTCAGTGTATCTATTCATATTCCAGTACCAAGCAGTTTTGATGACAATGGCCCTATAATACAATTTGAGATCTTGGAGTGTGAAGCTTCCAGATCTGTTCTTTCTTCTCAAGATTATTTTGGCAATTCTAGATCTTTTCTTGTTCCAGATATACAGTTGTAGCATTTTTCTATTCTTCTAAAAATTTCAGTTGGGATCTTTATGGGATAACATTAAATTTGTATATGCCTCTTGGTAGTATATTCATTTTGATGATGTTAATTCTTCCAACCCATGAACATTGACTATCTTTCCATTTCTTGTGTCTTTTTCAATTTCCTTGAGTAGTGACTCATAATTTTCAGTATACAAGTCTTTCACTTCTTTGGTTAGGTAAATTCCTAGATATTTTATTGTTTTTGTTGCTATAGTAAAAGGAGTTGATTTCTGAATTTCAACATCTTCTAACTTAGTGTTTGCAATAGAGGAATGCCACTGAATGTTAATTTTGTAGCCTGACACCTTACTCTATTGCCTGATGATTTCCAAAAGCTTCTTGCTGTATTACTTAGGTTTTTCTATATATACTATCATGTCATCTGCAAATAGGAATAGTTGACTTCTTCTCTTCCAATCTGTCTCCCTTTAATTCCTTCCTTGCCAGGCTAGTGTGGGGGTGCCACTTCCCAAGTGCATATTCTCTGGGTTGGAGAGAAAGCAACTGGAGCCAGCCTGGGCTGCTACTCACTCACCGATAGGAGGGAGATGACTCATGAACCAAGGTTGTGGTGGCGAGGCAATGCAATTCTTTATTTATCAGAGAGCCAAGGCTTTTAAAGAGAAGATCTGGAAGTGGCAAGTCAGAAACAGAAATGACTAAAGAAGGGGCGGAGAAAGGCAAAAGGGACTGGAAAGGTAGGAACTTCCTTAGCAACTATTGTGAGGGTTTTAACTGGTAGGATTAATAATACCCTGCAGGCAAGGATGGTCTTGAGGGTAGAAAGAAGATAGATCAAAGGAATGGAATGGGTGGGGATCTTTCAGGCAAAACAATGATTATGTAAATAAGCCATAGTATCAGGAATGCAGGGTGGAGCAGGGGAAGCTGGCTTAATGTTTTAAGAAATGCCAGCTCCTGGAGGCAGAAAAGTGCAGGGTGCTTTGTGAGGCTCCTCACAATTTCCCGACATCTTGCCCTTTCTTTTTATCTAATGGCCATAGTATCAGGAATGCAGAGTGCTTTGTGAGGCAGGGAGTCTGATAAGATAGGGCACACCTTTGGGGTTACTCCTGTCCCTTCTTGCTCAACCTCTCAGTAGAGAGAGAGAGACTGACAGGATAGATGCACTCCTCAGGTCAAGCCCTGCCAGGCTCTACCACATCCTCACAATTTCCCAGCACTTAATCCTGCCTAATTACTATGTCAAGAACTTCCAACACAGTTTATGAGTATTTGTTATGGTGGGAAGCCCTGTCTAGTCCCTTATCTGAGAGGAAATACTTCCAATTTTTCACCATTGAGTATGGTGTTGACTGTAGGTTTCCTATATATTGACTCTACTATCTTCAGGAATTTTCCATTAATTCCCATATTTGTAGTGTTTTGATCATAAAGCGATGTTGTATTTAGTCAAATGCTTTTTCTGCATCTAATGATATGACCATGTCGTTTTTGGTCTTGCTTTTGTTGATGTGGTGGATCACATTGATTGATTTACGTATATCAAACTAACCTTGCATGCCTGGGGTAAACCCCACTTGGTCATGATCAACAATCTTTTTAATATACTGCTGTATCTGGTTGGCTAAATTTTGTTCAATATTTAACATCTATGTTCATCAGAGATATTGGTCTGTAGTTCTCTTTTTTGGTTGTGTCCCTGTCTGCTTTTGGTATCAAAGTGATTTTGGTTTCATAGAAGCTGGAGGGTAGTATCCCAGTGTCTTCAATCTTCTGGAAGACTTTTATAGGAAAGGTAATAGTTCTTATTTGAAGGTTTTGTAGAATCATTTGTAAAACCATTTGGTCCAGTACTTTTATTCTTGGGAAGGTTTTTGATAACTATTTCAATTTCATTAACTGTGATGGGCCTGTTTATGTTATCTATTTCCTCCTTACTTAATTTTGGAAACTCTAGGAAATCTTCCATTTCTTCCATGCTCTCTAGCTTGGTGGCATATAGTTGCTCATAGGAGCCTCACGTGATATGTTGAATTTCTGTGGTGTTTGTTGTGATATCTCCTCTTTCATTATGATCTGATTGATTTGGGTCTTCTCCTGTTTTTATTTTGTGAGACTGGCTAAAGGTTTGTTGATTTTGTTCACTCTTTCAAAGAACCAATATTTACTTTCATTGATCTTTTGCATGATTTTCTTATTTTCAATTTTACTGATTTCTCTCCTAACTTTAGTGATTTCTGTCTTTCTGGTTGCTTTAAGGTTCCTTTGTTCTTCATTTTCCTCTTCTTCTTCTTCTTCTTCCTCTCCTCCTCCTCCTCCTCCTCCTCCTCCTTCTTCTTCTTCTTTGTCGTTAAGATGTGTAATCAGGCTTTTTATTTGTGCTTTTTCTTGTTTCCTAATGAGTGCTTGTATGGCTATGAACTTCTCACTCAGTACTGCCTAAGCTGTGTCCCAAATATTGTGATAGCTTGTGTCTACATTTTCATTGAACTCTTGAAACATTTTTATTTCTTCCTTTATTTCCTCTTTGACCCAGTAGATGTTAAGGAGTGTACTGTTGAGCTTCCACGTTTTGGGACTATTACTAATCTTTAGTTGATTGTAAAGTGTTAGTCTAATTCCACAGTGGTCTGAGAAGATGCTTGGGAATATTTCAATGCTCTTGAATTTGCTGATGCTGTCTTTGTGGCCTAACATATGGTCTGTCCTTAAGAATTACCCATGTGGACTTGAGTAGAATGTGTATTCCAGTTTCTTGGGATGAATGACTCTGATAATGTCCAATAGTTCTAGTTTATCTATCTCTTCATTTAGCTCCCTTATGTCTTTACTGAGTTTCTGCCTGGATGATCTGTAAAGTTGAGAGGGTGGGGTGCTGAAGTTCTTTACTATTACTTTGTTGCTGTTAATATATTCCTGTAGCTCTTTCAGTAGATGTTTGTGATGTATTTCGATGACTTCTCATTGGGTGCATAGATGTTAATAATTGTTAAGTCCTCTTGATTGGATGATCCTCTGAGAATTAAGTAGTGTCCATCCATATCTTAAAAAATTTTATTTATTTTAAAGTCTATCATGTCTATTATGAGAATAGCTGTTCTTGCCCTTCTTTGTGGGCCGTTGGCTTGTATGATAGTTTTCCATCCTTTCAATTTGAATCTGTGTTTGTATTGTTGAGTTAGGTGGGTTTACTGTAGACAGCATACTGTTGGGTTTTGTTTTCTGATCCATCTTCCTACTCTGTGCCTTTTAATAGGTGAATTCAGGCCATTGACATTTATTGATATCAAAGATTGATGATATTTTAATGCCATTATTCTAAAGTTTTTTAGTGTTCTGATACATGGCATGTTTGTGGTGATTTGTTAAAAGGAGACATTTCATAATTTCTTTCAGGGCAGGCTTGGTGATAGTTGATTCTTTCAACTGTTGCTTGTCTGAGAAGGTTTTTCTGCCTCCATCTAGTCTGAATGGCAGTCTAGCAGGTTACAGTAGTCTTGGTTGAAAGCCTGTCTCATTGAGCACTTGATTGATATCGTGCCAATCTCTTCTGGCCTGTAGTGTTTGTGTGGAGAACTCTGCTGCTAATCTTATGAGTTTTCCTCTGTAGATGACTCTTTGTTTTTCTCTTGTAGCCTTCAGGATCCTTTCTTTATCCTTATTCCTTTCCATTTTAAATATGATAGACACCTGTAGACCTGTTTCACCACCTGTGAAGCGACCCCCCTGCAGGTGGGGATCCAGGGGCTTGAACCAGGTTCTTTATGCTGATCATTGCACTGTGCAACATGCACTTAACCCACTGCTCTACCCTCCAACTCCCTATTTTATACTTTTTTCCTCCATGTGTATACCACTGTAGGGATATCTCCACTCAGCTGCTTCCAGATAAATACTTCTGCAAACTAGTTTACATAACCTACAATTCAGTCCATTCACTTAATTCTTATAATACATTGTCTTATTTTTCAAATACCCAATTACATTATTTTGTACAGATTGCTTTCACTCACAATAACCTTAATCTTTTCCCATAATTGACATATTTTTATCTATTTAAAACCATTAATCCTTTCATGTTTTATATGTCTTTCTATAGCTATGCATGGTGAAATAATTTATTTATTTGTTTTCTCTGTCTTGCTTTCTTTTCAAAATAATGCACATATTTTAAGTACTATCATTATGATAATATTCATCTCCCAGAGCCTCATCCCCCAGGGCAAACATAGAAACAGATTGGGGTCATGGATCCACTTGCCAATGTCCATGTTTAGCAGAGAAGCAACTTCAGAAGCAAAAGCTTCCACCTTCTGCATGCCATAAAGAATTTTGCTCCATATGCCCAGAGAGAAATAAGAAATAGGGAAGTTTTAAATGAGAGAGAGAGGGAATGGGACTCTGGTTTTGTAAACTGTATAGAATTGAACACCTCTTATTTATAATCATGTTAGCCACTACTAAATAACTAGTACAGAAATAAAATAATCAAGACCTCTACCCTCTTGTCACATAAAATTTCAAAATCTGGTAGGTGTAATTGAAGCCACTACATTTGCTTTGAAAAACCTCCATATACTGTACCTCTGTCCAAATTATAGTAGGATTTTAAGGTAATATATATTTTAAGAAGTTTCATAAGTAGGTTTAGGTGGCGGAACACCTGGTTGAGTGCAAATATTATTATATGCAAATTTCTACTCACCACTTATGGGGTGTGGAGAAGCAATAAAGCTTTACAAGAGGTGAGGCAGGTCTACAGATATCTCTCTCTTTATCTATCTACAACTCCCCTCTCTATTTTGATTAGTCTTTCTAAACAAAATTAAAAGAAGAAGTAAAGAAATGATTGTCATGACTGTTGGATTCACTGTGTAGCCACCAAGTTCCTAAGATAAACCTGGTGGTGGAGGGGGAGGGGGTAAACTAACTCATAAGTCAAAAAAACTCTCAAATTGTAAATATAACTGCAAGAAAAATAACTCTGAACTGGAGGTCCCTCGGTGTCTAATTTATGAATCTAGCCTTCTACAGTACCTGAGAGCATTGGGTTCTCCTTTTGTTCAGCAGAGGTCATTTGACTAGAGCATACTCAAATTTCAAAGGATTTTTTTTTTTGCCCCCCCCCAGGATCATTGTTATGCCTTGGTGCCTGCAGTACAAATCCACTGATGCTGGAGACCAGTTTCCCCATTTTGTTGCCCTTTTTGTTGTTGTTGTTGCCATTGCTGTCATTATTGTATAGGACAAAGAGAAATAGAGAGAGGAGGGGAAGACAGAGAGGTAAAGCAGAAGATAGACACCTTCAGACCTGTTTCACCATCCTTGAAGTGATGCTCCCTGAAGATGGGGAGACAGGGACTCAAACTAGGATCCTTACGCCAATCCCTGTGCTTCATGCCATATGTGCTTAACACAGTGTGCTACTGCCTGGCTCCCAGGAATAATTTTTGATAGATTCAAAACAAATTTTCCTTACATGGAAATGTTATTCATCAAATATACAGTACTTCTTCAAATGCCTTATGTTTTCAAAAAATAATACTGATATTTTCTGTTTATTTTTGTCATTTCCATATTAATTAGAAGAATTTTTTCTTGGGAAGAAAGTGAATACATATGTTATAGAGATACAGAGAGGATAATACTGAACCCCAAGGCCTGTTTTACATGTAGTTACCAAAAAAAAAAAAAAAAAGGCAACAATGAGATACCACAAGTATCTCTCCTAGGGATATATCTTAAGGATTAAATCACATCCATTCAAGAAGATATGTGTACACCTATGTTCATAGTAGCACAATTCATAATAGTGCAACTTGGATGCAATCCAGGTGTCCAAGCACAGATGAATCTCTATGAAAGTTGTGGTAAATATACTCAATAGAATACTAGTAAGCTATTAGAATCATGACTCACTCCCCAACCCCCCCCAAAAAGAGAATCATGAACCCACCTTCTTGAACCCATTCTAGATAGAGCTAGAAGGAATAATGTTAGTGAGGTAAGTCAGAAAGACAAAGATGAGTATGAGATGATCCCTCTCATAAACAGAAGTTGAGAAAGAAGAGCAGAAAGGGACATGCAAAGCAGAATTTGACTAAGTTTGGAGTATTGCACAAAAGTAAAAACTCTGAGAAAGGGGGGTAGATTTTTCAGCTTCACTACCAGGGGCTGGAGGTAGGAATACAGATCTTTGGTGGTACGAATTGTGTTAATACACACTATTGATTTATAATCTTCTAGTTCACTATTTAATTAATATGAGAGGACAATAGATTGAATATCTCTGCCTTTTTGATGCATAGACCTCAGTTCTTACTATATATTCCTTTAATCTAAGCACATAAGGCGTAAAATTGGTTTGCAGAATTTTAATTGTGGGTTTAAAGTGTTAATACATTTCCAATAATGACCTTTCTTTTGAAATATTAAATCAACTATAATCTTAGTGCAAGGAGACCAGAAGCAACTAGCTGAGTAACTATATTAGATAGGGATATATGTAAATAGCATGAAAGGACATAAATCATGGCAAAGTCATATGTGATACAGAAAATCCTAACAATGGGACTTTCAAAGTCAGCCAAATTTTCAAATAACCTTATTATCATAATATCTATTCCCTTCTTAAACTCTAAGACATCAGGAAACTTCCCCATTCTTTATAAAAATCCTTATTTCTCCCAGTCCTGGAACGGCTGTCTGGGGCATGGCTCCTTTTTCAGCAGGCTTTTCTTGACCCATATCAATGATGCTGCATCTGCTGATCTCAACCTAATCAACACAACCAGTACCACTTCTGCATGTTTCACTTCAGACTGTGTCCACAGATTACAGACTGGAGTTGTCAACCCTTCAGCTCCAGTACTCTGGTGAGACTGTTCCTAGCTCACAGAACTCTTAAATTCTACTTTATATAATGCACCTCCTAATAGAGCCCTGACAACCTAGATATGAACCAGGGCTCAAGAGACAGAGCACAGGTACCATGTATCCATAAGTTAGGGAAAATATATAGCTTAAAGCAAAGTACACAATCATTTTCAGTGACCAATATATGCAGCAAGCAAGTAGAAAGACCTAAACAAGACAACATAAAGTAGCCAATCAATTAGTTTCTACTTAGACCTAGATACCCTCCTCACCTACTTCTGATTTCACTTCCCTCAATCACTCCAAGGCTAACATTGTCAGACAATGTAAGGACTACAAAATCTGGATAAGGGCAAGAGATTGGTACACTTTAATTATAGCTCTTTGGCTTACTACCAGGCCACCTTATCTCCTGGGGCCCTTGTCAGGGAATGCTGGGATTCCCACACAGACATGATGGGCCTAGATCTCTAACAGATCCCTCTCTCCACTGTCACTGGTTACCTCCCTCAGAAAGAACATAATAAATCCTTATGTGGTCCCACATAGGACCTGGACCTCAATGTAGATCAACAATGGGAGGGACTGCCCCATTCTCCGAAGGGAAATTGGACCAAAATCCTCTACCAGTCTAGGAAGATGGGTCTGGCAATGGGTGAAGCCTAGAACATTCCTAGCTATGACAACAGAATGATAGCTCAGATCTACAGGGATACAGAGGTTAAGCAGACTCCTGTACTGAATATGGAACCCAAGTCAAATCTATACGGTTTAAGCTTAATGGTATTTATGTATTTTCCCCATATTTGGGAGCTACTCACTTCCCTGATACAACTTTCTAGTCCTATTTCCAACCTTGACTCCACCTCCTAAGATAATACCTTTGGCCTACCTGCATGTTACCTGGTAGAATCGGGAAAAAATTAGTAAAATCATAGGCTTCTTGGAATATACCAAATATAGACCTATTAGTCTTTTCCAAAATGGAGACCCCAAATCTCAGTTGCTGTATTCTTATCTTTAGGTTCCAGATTATTAAACAATTTGTTCTTCTTTACAGCTTAATGCTTATTCAGCTGCCAAATGCAGATGCCACCATTATGCTGACCTGACACCCCTGGACACACAACCTCCTCAGTGTACCCTAGAAACCCATATCTCTGGAGCTCTGCCTCATTAGGGAAAGGCTGGGAGCATGAATGGAACTGCCAACGCCATGTTCAGTGGGGAAGCAAGTACAAAAGCCAGACCTTCCACCTTCTGCTCCACATAATCATCCTGTGTCCATACTCCCAGAGAGAAAAAGAATAGGAAAGCTTCCAGTGGAACTTTGGTGGTGGCAAATATGTGGAATTTAACCCCTCCTATCCATGGTTTATTGATATTTTCTATTTTATATATTTTTTAAAAAGAACTAATAAATAAATAAGTGTCCATGTTAAAAAAATTCAGAAGGCTAGAAACAAATCTACTTAGTTTTTTTCCAGCCCTACAAGAAGCTGATCTATTGCAGAACATAAGCTACACAAACTTTATATGCCATGCACTATTCGGTTCTTCTTTCTTTTTGTCATCACCTGGGCTTCAGAGATTGACATGACTTTTCAGATAGCAAAGGAGAGGCGGGGGGCGAGGGAGAGAGAAAGAGAGGGGGAGAGAGAAGAGAGAGAGAGATCACAGTTGCAAAGCTTAACAATTCTGTGTGGTGGGGCAGGCTAAACATTATTTATAAACATTAGTTATAAAACACTTTCCAAGTCAGCTGTTTATCCTCACTCTTTATTTTGTATTTTTATATATTTTTTAATTTTTATTATCTTCACTTATTTGACAGAAACAACCTGAAACAGAGAGGAGTGGGGAGCTAGAGAAAAGAGTAATAGAGAGACACCCACAACCCTAGTTCACCATTCATGAAGCTTTCCCTAATGCAGGTGGGAAAGGGGGCCTTGAACCTGGATCCTTGCGCACTATAATATGTGCATCAGCCAGGTGTGCCACCACGTGGTCCCAAGCCTCACTCTTTAAGTAGCTCATTTATCCTAGGTTATAGCAACAATTATACTGGGTTTTATAGCAAGTTTTATGTTGTTGTATTTCAGAATTCAAATGAAATCTAAATGTTAATGATGAGTCTATGATGGGAAAGGGAAGAGGTTAAAAAATTCTATCCCCTCTAATGTCAGCTTCCTTTGTGTGGTTTCCAGTTAACTATATTAGGGTTCAGTGAAAATAAGGGATATCACAACCCTCAAAAGATCTGTGAGTTGCTCACAGGAATATATATATTCCATTATATGGGGTGGATCAAAGTAATGGGTTGTGTTTAAAGAAACCTGTAATTACACATAGATCCAGTGACTTAAAACTTCTAACTCAAAGAGCTGATTAGCCAAACTGGAACTGAGATGTAGAAATATTGTGAGGGTCTTGAAACATGGCAATCAAATCATCAAGGGTATGTTTGATTACAGAAACTGATAGTTTCTAGAAAACATTACATTGTAGGGGCTAGGCAGTAGCACAGTGGGTTATGCACACATGGCACAAAGCACAAGGGCCTGCATAAAGATCCAGGTTCCAAGCCCCAGCTCCCCACCTGCAGTGGGGTAGCTTCACAAGCAGTGAAGTGGATCTGCAGATGTCTATCTTTCTCTCCTCCTCTCTGTCTTCCCCTCCAGAGTTCCTCTCTCTCCTATCCAACAACAACAATAGCTATAACAACAATAACAACTACAACAAGAGCAACAAAATGGGAAAAATGGCCTCCAGGAGCAGTGGATTCATAGTGCAAGCACTGAGCCTTAGCAATAAGCCTGGAGGGAAAAGTATATAAAAATAAAAAATATTGCATTGTATACATTATATTAGATATTAATATATGTAGTGTGTTGTGATATGCAATATAATGTGTCATATGAGATTACAGAATTTATGTTATATGGAAAATAATTCCACAACACATGAATATACAAAAACATATAACAAAATAATGTATGAGTTAATAAAAATTAAATAAATATAAACATAAGTAGAGGTAATCAAAAGAATGAAAGTACTAGTGTTACCAAGCTGAGAGGCCTATTTAAATTTCACTGACATGACTAACCTGAAAGATTATGAAGCCTTCCAATTGCACTCAATTCCCATATTGGCAAAAGAAATTATGGAGGGAATTGGCAGTGGAGGTTGTAATTTTTTAAATTTCCATTATCTGTGTGACCAAGCCAGAGAACAAAGATATGTGTTTAATTTAAACCAAGATATAAAAAATTGAATACACATACACACAATCTATGAACCATGCCTTTTATTCAGAGACAAAAAGAGTCTAATGAAAAAATAGTACACAATTTCTGAGTTGAATATGCTAAAAATAGCATATTTTCTGAATTGTTTAATGGAGAATATTTAAGAAATTAAACAATAAAAAATCTCTGGGATTTTCTATCAGTGAAAGTTGACACATGGTACAACATTTCCATTTCAGGGAAGCTACATATTATAATACATAAAATAGTTCATAATTTTGGGGATTTCTATGTTTACAGTACTTTCTGACTCATAGATGCTGATTTTGCTATTTTAGATGAAGCTGGTGATTTCCTGCAGTTAGACTGATCACTTTCATTTGGATCAATAATTCCTGTGTGCTCTGTCAAGTTCGTCTCTTAGGTGATTTAATGTCCTCCAACCTGTTGCTCCCTGTGATGCCTTCAAACTTAATCATTTTTATAGTTTCTTTGGTCTCTTCAGCCTACTTCATTAATTTTCTTCTTTCACAGTACTTAAAACCAGGCTAAATTAGTGCAACTAAGAAAAAAAGTATTAAACGAAGCAACAAAAAGAGTCTCATACGTGTTTCAATTATTTTGGGGGCTGGGCCACTATCAACACTACCTCCAAGACCTGGATGTTTGCAGGGGGGACTCCATCCTAGATTACAATGGCAGTGTTGTTTATTGTTGCAGACTCCATTCATTTTACAGAACTCAAGGGAACAAGGACTTTTCAGATCTGACATAGGGACACACCTCCTTTCGATGCAGATATGCTTTGCACCACATTCTGTGCCATCTTTCACTTCACCAATATCAGGAATAGTCATCCCAAAATGGTAGTCAGTGCCCCAGCAGGCTGTGCCATCAAGAGAAGTCCAATGCACAGTACTATGTTACTCAGAAGAGGAATTTTATTCACGTTCACACACTGAACCCTTCCACACAGTAAATTTTGAATATCACGTTGTATATAAATGTGTTCATGGAAGCCACAGTAACCAAAACGGTCACCTCGTGTATTCATCTCTTGGTAGCATCTATCATTTGCATTCTTGGCTCATTTACTAAAAATTTTCCCACACTGTTCATCACGATTATTGCATCTCTTTTCATAGCAGTAACCACCTGGGCATGGCATGCCCCCCATGCACATACACATCCTGTACCATCAGATCCACAATTATAGTTTGTGTCCCATACCACTCTTACATATGCCTTGCCAAGGAGACCAGAGTAACCTCGATTTACAAAAATATGAGCAACATCATGTGGCACACAATTAGTAAAGCTGGTTTGCTTCCATGTGCAAAACTCTCATAAGAGACTATCCATGCTATCTGTTGGCATGGGGTTTTGGCTAGTCCAGATCTCAAGTCCAGTAAAAATCACCTCCACATCTGTTAAAATTTTCGGCGGCTCTAGCTGGCCCGGCTAGCTTCACGGGCGGGTAACAGAGACACGGAGACAACGGCTGGGCAGGGAAGCTGTATTTCTTTATTCAGGAACAACGATTCATAAACTAAACCAAACTAATCACTAAACAGAACTCTGCTGTCTCTTTGCGGTGGCGCAAGCACTCTTTCTTACTCTCGAACTCAGGAACCCTCTAACTCTCGAACTCAGGAACTCTGGACTTCCGAACTCTGGAACTCTGCAACCCTCTCTCGGGATTCCCAGGGGTGGGGCCAAGCGGGCCCGCGAAAACTAACTGGACTGATCCAATTCTCTTGGCGGGGGAGATCTAGAACAACCCAATGTAAAGCATACAACACACATCCGGTGAATTTAAAAAGAAAGCTATTCCATTCAGTACAGTGCATACATCAGCATACACATTTGAGACATTGCTGTTGCTATGAATATACCTGTTGTGATCCACCACCACTGCCAGTTCTAAATACCGCCTGTGGGTCCACCAGCCTTCATACCCACTCTGCATCAAAGTGGCATTGTCACTCTCCAGAGCCTTTAGCTGCCATTCTATTTCTTCACCTGTCAATCCACATCTCAAGGGTGGGGATGTATCCTTGTGTTCCATCCTATACATCAGGTGTTCAAATGTATCTGAATGGTTTCGAGGTTTGATTTCATAAGCAATGTCATGTATCTGGAGCATTCCTCTAAAACCACCAAAACAGCTACTCAGGGCCACGAGGGACTCTGGATATGGCCACATATCCATGGTAGAAATAGTCACTCTGGACAAAGGACTGGTCCTCAAGGAGAACACCCTGGTCTGTGTAGGTGAACACTGGCATGTGTCTAGCCAGCAAATTCTTGTTGACTTTCATGTGGATGATGTGTGTCTGGCTTCCAAAATGCAAGCTGTAAGATATCCAGCCTGGGGGCCTCATGCTTCCACCAGTGCCTGTTATCTTCAAGGGTGTCACCACTTCTGGGAGACCTTGACTTTGAGAGTGCCCAAAGTGGGACAGTCCACAATGGAATAGAAATAATCTTCATCCAGAATAGAAGGGCTGTATGTCTCATATGCACCAAGGCCTCAGCCACAGCTGTTATGCAGCCAGCATTTGGAGCCATTGGTGACAGCTTCTAGGGGGCAGGGCAGGAAGCATCACTGTTCTGTCTCTTCTGTGAGAAGTCTGTGTGCAGTGCTGACTTTGACTGATCTTCCTCTGGGTGTAGTGTCAGACCAGCAATATGGGTATCCTATAAATAATACAAAAAAGGCAGAGACTGGGGTAGGATTATGAAGTAGCCATAAGAAGGCATAAGAGGCAGCCAAAATAATTTGATAAATAGAATTATCATTTGGCTTCAGATATGAATGACTTTGCAGTGCATTTCATTTGATCTGAAAGCAATTTGAAATAGAGTGATACTATGAGAGTAACTCTATATGTGACAAGTTGACACTTACTGAACAGAATGAAGGGCATTTATGTTATTTTGCACTATGCTACTATTTAAATACATATGAACATTTCTACAACCAACACACACACATATATATATATACATGTATATATATTTATATATATTGTCACTGGGATTTTTTAGTTCCTTTTTTAGTTCCTTTACCTCCTTCTTAGTTTTCTCTGACTTATCCTCTGTTTGACTAATTCTGTTTTCTGCTTCTCTTAATCTGCTTTCCTTTTCCTCAGATTTCTCATTCAGTTCAGCTATTTCTTTTTACTTTTCTTTCTTTCTTTCTATTTTACTTTGCTTAGTTACAGTATTTGCAGGTTATGCTAACAGGCCTCTTAGCGCAGGTATTTCACCTTTCAGTTCTCTACTTATATCAAGATAGCTACTATTTTCATTGACAGTCTCATTTGTTATTTCCCTATTTCTGATAGCATTTTCTTCAAAAGCTTTCTTTTCTCTTGTGATTAAGGCATTAATTAATGTTTGGATATTTTTCTCATTTTCAGTTGCTTCTGGCTTACTGGGAATTACTTCCAGACACCTATCATAATTTACTGTATTAACTGATTCAATTGCTTTAACCATTTTTCATTACTGTAGATTATATTTTTTTGTCTATTCATTCTTCAGTTGTTGTTTTGTTGAGTACTAGCCATAATAAATCAAAATCCTTTCACAAAGGAAATCACAAACCTGAGAAATCATAATAGCCACAGAAGCAAAGAATAAATCAGTTTAAACAAAACTAGTTATCCAGTCAACACCTCCACTCCAAAAACAAAATCAAGACTAAAAACAAGAAACAAAAGCAATAATAAACAAATAAAAAAGGCAAAGCAAGAATAGATAATCTCAAAATTCAGCTATGCAGTCTAGAGATAGTGGGAAGAGGAAAGAAAGGAGGAGAGAGAAAAAGAAAAAATACACTCTGAGTCAGACTACTTCTACAAGATAATTCACAAACATATCAGCAAACAAAAAAGACTTTCAATATTACTAGGAGGAGGAACAAAGAAAAGTGGAGAAAAGATAGAAAGAAAAATAAGCTCCTCCCACAACAAAGAGCCCACTCAATCACAAATCAATAGAAAAGCAAAAAAGACAATTTTGGTCAACCCGTAGAGAAGGGCAAATAGAAAAGAGCAAAAAAGATAAGAAAAAAATATAAACCTTAACAGTCAGTCTTCAGATTAAACTACTCCAGACTGAGTGCACACATCCTGACCCCCTTTCCAAACAAAGCAAAGACAAACAAGAGAAGCAAATATCAAACAAACTCAAGAGGTAGAGTGAAGAAATAAGGACAGACAGTCTTACTCAAGCAAAGTTGAAGAACACTATCCTCACAGCTCCAGCAGTGGTCCAGGATTGGTCAGGTATTTATTCACTCAGATAATCCTCCAGCCCCCTTCACAAAGGGGACAAAAAAAAGGGGGGGTTACTTCTGAAAAGATTCCCCTGCTGAGCTTTGAATCTTGATAAGTAGATGAACTTCACAGGAGCACCTCCCTGTCTACTGCTGGTTCCCCCACCCCTCTGGTGTGGAGGTTGGTGTTGGGGAAGGTTACAGATGGAAAGAGCAAACTTGATAGTCCACAGGCCAACTCTGTGTTTCCTTTATCCTTTCAGCCTCCCTTTGCCAGCATAAGGGTGGCTATAGGGCTCTTCCTTAGTTCCACCTAGACCCCCACCCCACCACCACCACCACCCTACCCCATATTCCTCTTCCACCACTGGCCTGGATATCCTACCCTTACTCAAAATTTTCAGGTTTAAAGCAGCCTCCTTGCAGAGCTCATGCCAGGTGTTGTTTCCAAGCCATCATCTTAACTGCCCAAATTGAATGAAATTTAAACAATTGGCAAACCATAAATCTTATGGAAGGAAGGAAGTTAAAGAAGTGTTAAGTGTAAAATAGATTCTGTCAAACTTGTATACATACATATTTCATAATTATAAACGATATTATTCAAACATAAGAGATTAATAAATATATGAGAATAAATTAATGAAATAGAAACTCTACAAAATTAGGACCTGCTTACTTGAAAATATTAGTGAAAGGAACAAATTTTGGCTAGATGACGAGAATATGAGGACATAAATATAGAAAACAGTGGAACAAGAACCAGGCAGAGGCGCACCAAGTAAAGTGTATATCTTACCAACCTCAAAGACCCAGTTTCAAGCTTCTGCTCCCTATTTGCAGAAGTTTCACGTCACAATAGTGAAGCAGGTCTGCAGGTGCCTCTCTCTCTCTTTCCCTCTCACTCTGTATCTCTCTATCCTTTCTCATATTCTCTCAATCCTGTCTAATAAAAATTACAAAGGTAAAAGTGGCTGCCTCGAGTGGAGGATTCTGGGACTGACCCTCATTAACTTTGGTGGAAAACAAAATGGAAAAAAAAAGAAATTAGTGGAACAGATTTAATGGTGATATATTCTTACATCGATGTTCATTGGGTATCACAAAAAATATACACATTAAATTGTATATGATGTAAAATAAATGTGTCTTTCCACAATCTTTTTTTTTTTTTTTTTGGAATGGCATAAGGATCCTGATTCAAGCCTCCAGCTCCCCACCTGTAGTAGAGTTGCTACACAGGTGGTGAAGCAGGTCTGTAAATGTCTATCTTTCTTTCTCTCTTCCTCTCTGTCTTTCCCTCCTCTCTCCATTTCTCTCTGTCTAACAATGACAACATCAATAACAACAATAAAAATAACAAGGGCAAATAAGGGGAAAATATATAATTTAAAAAAGAAAGAGCAGCAGATTCAATTAAAATAAGTTCAATCCCATACCTATGAAGAACCTGTTCTCAGAATACATCAGAATTTTCATGACTTGCTAATAAGATAAAAATGTACTAAGAAATTATATGTATCACTAAAAGGTTAATGGGAACTTTTCTTAATAGACTTCTCATTAGTGGAATGCAAATGAGAACCATAGGAAAATACCACTGTATAAATCTGAGAGATTATAACAAGATATAATGAATTTGGGTAAAAATTTAAAGAAACTCAATAGCATATATTTCTAGGAGAATGTAACCTGTTACAGACAGACAAATGAACTACTTTAAAATTTGGTTCTGAATAAAAGAACTAAAAACTAGTGATTGTAGATAATGTGGTTCCAAAATATGAAATGATAAGAAAAGGTAACTTTTTCATCAGTAGTATATAAAGGTGGAAGCCACTGTGTAGAGTGAAGAAAAATTCTGAAAACAAAGAGAAGATAAATATGTCCCTAAACTTTGATTAATGTCTCCACAGAAGTTAAATTTACTAACTACAAACAATATTTATTCTCAGGTCCTGTAACATGACGGCAGAGGAGGATCGAGTGCAGATTGAATTGATATGTGGAAAACTAAGAAACGTTACTATGTACAAACTATTACATTTACTGTTGCTGGAAAACCAGGAATTCCCCAATAAAGAAATTTAAACACAGACACACACAGACAGACAGACAGACACACACACACACACACACACATAATTATGGTATACACATTTTATACAATATAGTAAATAATTATTAAAATTACTTGAATGAGGGTATTCTAATGATATCACAAATACTTCAAAGAAGTATGAAATGTATAATTTAGGATAATGAGCTATCTGGAGTTTTATTTGTTTGTTTATTTTGGCCAGAACACCACTTAGGTCTGGCTAGGTGTTACTACTTGCAAAACTTGGAATCTCTGCACCCAAGTCCCCTATGTCATCATCTCCCCAGCCCTGTTGTTGATTTCCAAATGTACCACTTACTCTAGTATTTCAAGTACATCTCATTTGTTCACACAATGATTCTAACTGAAGCACAAGGTAGTTTTCCTCTGTAGATAGCAAATATCCTGCTTGTGTGAGTTATCCTATTACTCTTTGGTGAACCTCTGTGGTAAGTGGTAGATATGCATCAGTAGTTAATTGTTAAGTTTTTTTTTTTTTTTTAGAACTAATGAGATGGTACCAAATGTTCTCATCTCTTGTATGGTAATTGTTCAGGTAATAACTGACTTAAAGGCACAGTGCTAGAATGTTCACTTCTTCAGCAGTTTTATTTACATTGAGGAATATCTCAGTGTTTTCTTAGAACAATTTAACAGAAAATAGCAATGACCCACTGATTTTTCAAATTATATCTAGCATGCTTTGATCAAATCAATGAGCATTTTCTCAGGCATAATTTTGTTTAATTTCCTGTGATAATTGAATACTTACACAAGATTATAAGTGAAAATTCTTTAAGATTTGGTTATACTAAAATAGTTTTACAATAGTATTTACTTTTCCCCAGATTTTCAAAAATCCAAATTAAGTTGAGTATTTTTTTCATTATAGAGATATATATTACAATATTTCAAGTCTTAACTTACAGGTCTTACTGGAAAGATTCATACTATTCCATTTTCTACTTAAAATGTATAGTTTATAGTTGTTGTTCAAGCTATAACTCTGAGAAAGAAATTTTAATAACTACATAAAATATGAATATATATATATTAGGGAAATGCTATCATCAATAGTTTAACAGATTTTTATTTGAAATGCTGATGTCCCAGGCTCAGTCCCAGGCTTCACTACAGACAGAACTAAACAGAGCTCTGATAAAAATATAAATAAATAAATAAATAAATAAATATGACATAATTCAATATACTGTGATATTAACTTAAAATAGACCTAATAGGTTTTTCCAAAATGGATACCCCAAATCTTCTTCTACATTATTCCAGCCTTTAGATTCATGTTTAGTCAACAGTTTGTTCTGCTTTCAGTCTTAACTCTTTTTTTAGCCACTAGGTTCCAGATGCTACAATGATGTCAACCGGACTTACCAGGACAGAGGGCGACATCAATCTGTCCTGGATCCCTGCTTCCCCAGACCTCAGCCCCACTAGGGAAAAAGATAGAGAGGCTGGGAGTATGGATCAACCTGTCAACCCCCATCTTCAGTGGGGAAGTAATTATAAAAGCCAGACCTTCCACCTTCTGTACCCTATAATGATCCTGGGCCCATACTCCCAGACTATAAAGAATTGGAAAACTGACAAAGGAGTGAATGGGATATGAACTTCTGGTGGTGGGAATTATGTGATACTGTACCCCTCTTATTCTATGGTCTTGTCAGTATTTTAATTTTATAAATAAAATTTTTTAAAGAAATTTAAGCTATTTAAAAAATACATTTCCTATAGATTTAAGCTACTGTCTTCAGTGGTGAAGTGATCCAGTGAAAAATCCCTTATATTAACACAAACTATCACCAATTTTATTACATTTTTTAAATATTTGTTAATGAACAAGAGTAAGCTAGAACAACACTCTGGCACAGGTTATTCTGGGGGTCACACTCAAAACCTCATGTTTGTGAGCCCAGTGTTTATCCATGACTACACCATTCATTTATAATATTCAAGAGAAGATAAGAAAACATGGATTTGATAGTGCCCTATTTAAATATATTGAAAGAAGAATAAAAGGCCAGCTGCTTCCTAAAGTATTTGCATTATACTACTGTACATAAAATGTAACATTAGAAATAGTAGCTAAAATTCAAAGTGTTATATTAGGACTAAGGTCAATTTTTAAAAGCTCAATATCCATTAGATGTAAACTTTTCATTCATATAAGTAGGATTTATGACTGTTTACACTAACAGCGCAATCTATTAGGTGACACAAACTTTTACTTTGTTGTAGTTGTGGAGCAAGGCCTCATCAATGAATAGGCTCACTACTCCCAACCAGCTTCTTTGTTGCCTAGAAAGGACAGAAAGGAAGCAAGAAGAGATCACAGCCAGCACTAGCACTTCCATTAGTTCTATAGCACGTGGTGCCAGGGTTTAACTCTGGGTTGTTTATGTGGCAAAAGGCACATGCCCTAAAAACCAGTGGACAGTGATAATAGAACTGGTGAGTATTTTTCATCTGTTCAGCACCAATTTATTTTGTTTTTTTGTTTGTTTTTGCTATCATTTGTCTTTTCACTTTAAAATAATCTTAATAAAATATCTTCTAATTTGGTTGTGAAAAGGCTTGATCAGTTACTCTGGTTATTTTACTCTGTTTTTATAAAAATACATATAATAAATATAGCTAATATTAAAAATTTAATTAAAAATTTTATACCATTACCTCTATCTCTCCCCCTTTCTTTCTTCCAGTAATATTAGTTCTACTATCAGTTTCCACCAGTTTTTCTATTTGCTCTGTTGACCAACCTGATATATTTATATTGCACAGGAGTAAAATTGTTCTATACTTTCAAATTTTAAACTTTTTAGAGTTTTTCTAAATTTTATTAGTGATCTAACAATTATTAACTATACTGTAGGATAAGAATGGTACAATTTCATATAATCCCCACCAACAGAGTTTCATATCTCATCCCCTCCAGTGGAAGTTTCCCTATTCCTTATTCCCACCCACAGTATGGACCAAAATTCTTTGTGGGGTGCAGAAGGTGGAATGTATGGCTTCTGTAATTGCTTCTCCATTGAACATGGACTTTGACAGGTCAGTTCATACCCACAGCCAGTTTCTCTTTCCCTAGTAGAGTAGGGCTCTGGGGAGATGAAGTTCCAGGAAACATTGGTGAGGTCCTTTGCCCATGGAGTCAGGATGGTGACATGGTAGTATTTGCAACATGATAGTGGAAAAGCATTAGGATATAAAGCAGAAGAAATTGTTAAAAAAAAAAAAAAAAAAGAGGAACTTATGGTAAGAATAGAGTAGATGAAACTAAGGATCTTCATGTAGGAAGAAACTAGGAATTCTATTTTAGCTTTTTTCCAAGGGGCCCATGACTTTGGTAGTTTTTGCCTCATCCTGATAGCTAGCATAAAGATAGGCTAAAAGTATGGTCAGGGAAGATGGTGACTGGAACAGAATGGGAAAGCTGGATTAGGGCAAAGAGTATCTCCCTAATATGAGGAAAATATACTAATACCATTAACTTTGCAAATGTAAATAGCCTCTAGTTCATCTTTTTTCTTTTTTATTGTTGCAGCTTCAGCATCACAGGTTGATATTTTATTCAAGACAGAATTAGAAATACATATATACATAGAGAGAAAGAGTGACTGATGGGGGGGTGCTATCGCATCAAATTTCCTTCAGTCTGCTAGAAGTAGAGCTTGACCTTGGATCTCTTGCATATGAAAGCAAGTGCACTATGCAAGTGAGTGCTCTTCACTGTCAAACAATATATTATATTTTTAAATTTTAATATATAATGCTTTTTCTTTTATACTGTAAGTGGTCTAAGCCAAATTTCTATCAATGCTTAGTTTTCATTTTATGATATTGACACATGTACATAATTTTTATTTATTTAGAAATTTTAGTTAATGAATTGTATAACAATTTGAATATATGGTTTACTATTTTCATGTAAATATTCTTTTTAAATTTATATTTATAAAATGGAAATATTGAGAAGATGATAGGATAATAGGATATAATAATAATAATTCAACCCAATTCTCACCAACAGAATATCCTATCCCCTCCCTTGATATCCTATCCCCTCCCTTGATAGCTTTCCTATTCTTTATCCCTCTGGGAGTATGGACCCAAGATCATTATGGGGTGCAGAAGGTGGAAGGTCTGGCTTCTTTAATTGCTTCCTTGCTGAACATGGGCATTGGCAGGTCAATCCATACTCTCAGCCTGTCTCTTTCTTTCCCTAGTGAGACAGGGATCTGAGGATACAGGGCTCCAGGCCATATTGGTTGGGTCATCTGCCCAGGGAAGTCAGGTTAGTATCATTGTAGCATCTGGAAGCTGGTGGTTGAAAGAGTCAAGATATAAAGCAGAACAAATTTTTGACTAATCATGAACCTAAAGGCTAGAATACTGCAGATGAAGATTTGGGGTCTCCATTTTGGAAAAAGCTAGTAAGTCTATTTAGGTATATTCCAAGGCGCCCATGACTTTAGTTTTTGCCTCATCCTGACAGCTAATATGCAGGTGGCCCCAAGGTATTGTCTAGGGAGATAGTGTTAGAGTTGGTCAAAGGACTGGAAAGTTGGATCAGGAAAGATAGTAGCTCCCAAATATGGGGAGAATATATAAATATTGTTACCTGTAAATCCCATCAATTTGATCTGGAGCTTATATTTAGCACAGGAGCTTGTGGTCATGGCTAGGAACATTCCAGTCTGCATTAATTTCAAGACCCATCTTCCTCCAGTGACAAGAGTATGTTGTCCAACCTGCCTTCGTGAATGGAACAGTCCCTACCATTGTTGATCCCCATTGAGGGCAAGGTCCTATAGGGTCCCACAAAGGCATCTATTATGTTGTTCCTGATGGAGGTGACGAGTGACAGTGGAGAGAGGAATCTGTTAGAAGTCTAGGCCCAACAAGTTCTTGTGGGAATCCCAGCACTCCCTGACTAGAGTCCCAGGTGATGGGTTTGCCTGGTAGTGACAAAAGGAGTCCTCATTAAAATATGTTGGTCTCTTGCCCTTATTCAGCTTTTGTAGTCCTTTGTCTGACAAGGTTAGCTTTGGAGTGATTGAGGGAAATAGGAGGTAGGTGAGGAGGGTATCTAGGACTAATAAGAAACTTTTTATTAGGTACTTTATGGTGCAGTTTTTAGGTTTTTCTACTTGCTTGCTGCATTTATTGACTCACTGTAAATTATTGTACACTTTTTATTTAAGATATATATTTTCCCCTAACTTATGGATACATGTACATATATGCCCTATCTAATGAGCCCTTGTCTATATCTAGGTTTTGAGGCTTCGTTAGGAAGTGTACCACCCAAAATGGAATTAAGGAATTCTATGAACTAGGAAAGGTCTCAACAGAGCAATAAAGCTGGATAGTTGACATTCCAAGCCTGACTTCTCTGAACACAGTCCGAAGTGAAACATGTAAAGGTAGTACTGGTTGCATTGATTAAGTTGTGATTAGCAGATGTGGTATCGGTATGAATTGAGAAAAGCATTCAGGATAGCAAGCCCCACCCCAAGGTTTCCAAGGGAGAAATATGAGTTCTATATAGAATGGGGAAGGTTCCTGCTGTGTTAGGATTTAAGGCAATAAATAGTTGTTGTTAAAACCATATTATTTGGCAATTGGGTTAGATTTGAAAATTCCATTGTTAGGATTTCCAGTACCATACAAAACATCACCATAATTTATGTCCTTTAATGCTATTTACATATAGCTGTATCTTATAAAGTAATGCCACCAGTTGCTTCTGTTCTCCCTGGTCTAACTCTATAAGTGATTTAATATTTCAAAGAAGAAGTCACTATTAGAAATGTATTAACAATTTGAGCCCACTGGTAAAATTCAATCTGATTACCAAGTTGAAGTCTTGAGTGCTTAGATTGAAGGAATCTATACTCAGATCTATAGTCTATGCATCCAAAAGTTTGAGACAATCAATCTGTTTTCCCTCTCATATTAACTAAATAGTGATTTGTAAGACTATGAGTTTATAGGAGTGTATATTAACACCATTCCCACCACCAAAGATTTGTGTCCCCACCTCCTCACCCACCACAGTGATGCTGAACATCTACCCTTATCCTCCACCCCGAGATTTTTTACTTCAGTGCCATAATCCAAACTCAGTCAGATTTGATCATCCCAAACTTCCTCTTGTCTTTCTGACTTATCTCACTTAACATACTTCCTTATGGTTCCAACCAAGATGGGTCAGAGAAGGTGGGTTCATTATTTTTAATAGCTGCATAGTGGTCTTTATTATTATATGGCTTTGTCATTCTATCCTAAGATTAACTACAAAGTTGAGGAGCAGAAAGATGAATATGTTATATAAATAAAATTTATTTGCAACATTAAAATCAGTATTGTATGATTCAAGAAAACACATGCACTACCTTACAAATATTAAATTTACATGTGAAAATGAAATTCAACTTAAAAAATTGACTAATACCATCAATTAATGAAGAAGATCAGGTCAAAATATCACTTAGATAGCAATGATTTCAGGCAAGGTAAGTATATCCATAAATCAGGTAGAAATACCATTATTAATCTATTTTTAGAATTTTCATAATGATTATTGATTTGATCAGAGACAAACATGATTTATTAACTTCTGGAGTAATATCAAATGATTTTCAGTTCTTCATCAAAAATGAAATATTATGAAAGTCACTAGAGAAATTACACTATTTTGCACTAAAATTTTGCACTAAAATCCATCCCTAAGTGAACACCTCACTTTTGTCAGATATAGGTGCAGTTAACTTGAGATCCTGCTAATCTGAAAAGGCTCTTTACAAAATGTTTGTCTTTTGTACTTTCTAGAACAATTCCCATATAGACCAGCAATTAATTTACTTTTCATCTTGTCCATAAATTTCCTAGATGACTTAATCATTTTCTCAATTTTATTATTGATTATCATTTAATATGTTCAAAAGCCTACAATAGACTAAAAAGGACAATTTTCTGCCTATTCTAATTAAACATATGTCTGACATAAACCATGTATTTGAAGAGAGGCCAGAAAACACCATTACACTCTGAATTAAAGGCATCAAATAAAAGGCATCAACTTGACTGTACTTAAGTTGTAGAGAATTCAGACAATCTTGCTTTTACGCTTTCCAAGTCATTTCTTACTTTACATTGTTGATTTCAAGATTTCTCTATTGGAGTGTGTGAGTGGTTTGCATACAGCAAAGAAGGAATTCTATTCTCAGTTTTAATAATATGGCTCATTTTCCCTCTTTGTGTTTCTTAGTAAAATATGTTATATATTTTATACTTTAGATGGTTTATTTCACTCAATATTTCATAAGTTCATTGTGTGGTATGCATAGAACATTCCTTCTTAGTCCTGCATAGGATATCAGCATGTGAATATGTCACATGTTATTTCTCCAGATCATCTTCTATGAAAATTTTTTGATTTTCAGTTTGGGGCCATTGCAGTAAATATTTACATAAATATTTTTGTAAATGCCATTCAGTTGAAATGTGGAAGTACATTTGTAAAGTATTAATTCAGTTTTTTTAAAAATCATGCATATATAGGCTCAGGAATGAAAATGAATTCAAGAATTTTCCCAGTGTTTTAACCAGTTAAAACATCAACAACAATGCACTTTTTTTTTTTTAGCATCTCAAGAGGGATGAGGGTGAATGCATTACTAAGGGGGAGTTCATCCAATGGACTTTGGTACAGATACAAATTGTGACTTTGATCAATATGGGATAATTTTATGCCTTGTCCCCATCTCTTCCCAAATCTGTAACTTTTCACATTCTGGAAAGATGTGGTGAAGGCAAAGACAGTTCTTAAATCTCTACTCTACTAGACCAGTTATACATCTTTATTCAAACAGGGACTTTTATCTGATTTTCAGATATATTTCCTATATCTCAGACTCATCTTAATTTTCACTTATTTCTCTTGGTTTCCTGTTTGAGATATCATGCATTGAGCAGGCAAGAAATCTGTTACTCATTTCTCAGTAAAAATGATTGATATGAGTCGGGTGGTTCTCTTGGATAGTGCACTGCTTTTGCATGCACATAGCGCAGGTCCAAGCTCACCCCCCTAGCCCCATCACATTTAAATATCTTTTAAATATAATTCATATCATAGTTGATAAATCATCAACATACACAGTTCCTATCCAAGCAGTACAAGTGTTTCACATGAAGAGAGTCAAGTCATAGACTGCAATGCCTAAGGAGATTGATTTGTTTGCTACACAGAATAAAGAGATTCATGAGTAATGATTATTAAAACAATGGAGATGTTGGCTTAGATCTTTTAGAGTCAGCACTTACTCCATGAAATTAATAATATCACGCAAATGGTGAACCAGTCAGAAACTTAAAAAAGAAGTTAGGGGAAAGGGCAGTCAATAAAAGTCCTCTTCATTACAATCATTGGGATGCATTGGATCGACCTTCTCGTGGTGCATCCCGTGAGTACCCATTTATTGGGGAAACTGACGATCCTTCCTAGCCGACTGAATCCACATGGATCCCAGTCACTTTCAGAGCCAGCAACAAGCAGACCTCAGGCTCAACCTGACGCTATTGACTGGCTACGGAAGAAGGGCAAACGCTAGAAGAAGAATTACAATCACTAAAACAAACCTAGATATTGGGTACCTATGCTAAGGTGCACACACTTAATACCAACGTTTGCTCTGTAGCAGACCTGTTATGTGTAATGCTATGGTCAAGGTGGTCAGGCAATGGAAAATAACTTACAGGAACAAGGGGATTGACAAATCTAGATATGGTCATGGAGTAAAAGTGACTAAATGATCATACCTGGGGGAAAACAAGATAAGTCATTTAAAACGTGCACACACACACACACACACACACACACACACACACACTACCTCATACTAAAATCTACAACAGCTTAAGAAGCTCACTGAGAAACAAGTGAATTCAAGAAAACTGGGAAAAGGGTAGGGAAAATATCTTGAGACAAAGATAATTTGAACAGAGTGTTGCAGCCTATAGGAAGCAGAGGGAGCCATATTAGAATGCAGGCTCAGCCCAGAGATTGTGGATGACACAACATTGTTGCTGAGAGTGGCAGCGAAATAAGAGTGCCAGTATTCCCACCACTAGCTATTTTTCTATCTGAGCCAAACCATGGTAAAGTGAAACTCCCCCCGATGACTCTCCACCAAGACATACAAAAATATAGCCATAACACTACCTGCTGTTTCAACAGCAGAAACCATACTCAGGCAAAACCTGGAAAGAGTATTGCTGTCCAAAATCCCAGAAACTTAAAATAATGTCTGAGTTTGAATTCAGAAAGCATATTAAGAAGGCAATTTAAGACTGAAACCATCAAATAGAAACAGAAGTTAAGGATCTCAGTGATCATGTCACCAAAGAGCTAAAATTTCACAGAGAACTCTGAAGCAACCACTTGAAGCAAATGATATGCAGAAGCATACAAGGGCTTACAAAGGAGTCCTAATAAGTAGTAGAATAAATTAGCTTGTGGAGAGACTTAGCAGGACTAGTAGAAGAAACCATCACACTCTTAGACTATAAAGATGCTGAAGGTGAAAACATTAGTGAAAAATGAAGCAATTCTCTGTGAATTAGCAGACTTCATTAGAAGAAAAATTGTGAAAATTATTGGAATGCTTGAGTGTGAAGAAAAAGAGAGCATATCCAAAGAAATTATAGAAGAAAATATCATACACCTTGGCAATGTTCAAAATATAGAGGAGGATGAACAAAAAGTAAAATTCCTGAACCCTACAGAGCTCTTTCAATGAGACATCACAGTAACACTATTCAAAAGTAAAGAACCCTGAAGAAATACTGCAGGCTGCTAGGAAAAGGAAGAATTGAGAACCAGGGTGGTAGTGTACCTAGTGGAGTGCACATGGTACAATGTGCAAGGACCCAGGTTCAAGTCCCTGGTCCCATATGTAGGGGGAAAGCCTTGTAAATGGTGAAGCAGTGTTGTAGGTCTCTCTATATCTCTTTTTTTTCTCTCCTGCTATCTCCCCTTTCCCTCCCAATTTCAGGCTGTGTCTTTACAATAAATAAAAACAATAAAAAATCATTTAAAAAAGAATTTTACATACAGGGGCAGAACTAAAGCCTTTCACCTGACTCTCAACAAAAACTTGAAGAGATAGGAGGCAGTAGAATGATATATTTACAGTACTAGGAGATAAGGATTATCAGCAACAAATACTCTATCCTGCTAAGCTATCCATTAGGTATGAAAGAGAAATCAAAAACAGCCCAAACATACAGAAACTAAGGAATATATGGCCACCAACCCTTCCTTGCAAAAACTATTGAAATGAGTCCTACAGGAAAAGTAGCAAGTGGAGGGGGGGAGGGGGTCAGACGGTAGCACAGCATGTTAAGTGCACATGGTGCAAAGTGCAAGAACCAGGATAAGCATCCCATTTCAAGCCCCCGGCTCCCACCAGCAGGGAAGTCGCTTCACAGGCAGCAAAGCAGGTCTGCAGGTGTCAATCTTTCTCTCCCCCTCTCTGTCTTTCCCTCCTCTCTCTATTTCTCTCTTTCCTATTCCATACCCACAACTGCAATGACAACAATAATAAGGGTGACAACAACAAGGGTAACAACAAGGGCAAAAAAATGAGGAATATAGCCTCCAGGAGCAGTGGATTTATAGTGTAGGCACAGAGCCCAAGCAATTACCCTGGAAAAAAAAAAGTAGCAAGGGAACTCCAACTCTAAGTTATCTGTGGTAGAATAGAACTGGGAACACAAACGACAACAGCAAATGAAGTAGAAAGGAGAGAAGAAAGCAGAGAGTGGTCAGTGTCAGTGAAGCAAGGCTAACTAGTAAAGACCTAGACACCAGAATGGAAACTCTGAAAGTTTAATCTTAACTTCACCTTCACTGGAACCTGAAGGAAACCTGTTGGGTAGGATGAGTCAGGAATAAAAAGATAGATACTGGATGACTTGATATTTAGGTGAAACTTGGGAGACAGAGTCAGAAAGGGAGAGCACAGGATGAAATTTGAACTGGAAATGCTGTACGGCACCGTAGCAATGAAATCTGGCAAGGGAATAAAAAAGAGGGATTTGAGGAGGGGGCTTTGGAGTCCTTCATGGGATGGGAGGGAAGCTGAGAGTATTTAACAGTAATTCATTAACCTTTACCATGAATAAATACATAGCAAACCTAAAGATTTTTTAAATTTAGTTTTTATTTAAGAAAGGATAAATTAACAAAACCATAGTGTAGGAAGGGTACAACTCCACACAATTCCCACCACCCAATCTCCATATCCTATCCCCCCCCTTGATAGCTTTCCCATTTTCTATACCTCTGGGAGCATGGACCCAGGGTCATTGAGGGTTGCAGAAGGTAGAAGGTCTGGCTTCTGTAATTGCTTCCCTGCTAAACATGGACATTGACTGGTCGGTCCATACTCCCAGTCTGCCTCTCTCTTTCCCTAGTAGGGTGGGTCTCTGGGGAAGCAGAGCTCCAGGACACACTGGCGGGGTCTTCAGTCCAGGGAAGCCTGGCCGGCATCCTGATGACATCTGGAACCTGGTGACTGAAAAGAGAGTTAACATACGAAGCCAAACAAATTGTTGAGCAATCATGGACCTAAAGCTTGGAATAGTGGAGAGGAAGTGTTAGGGGGGTACTCACTGCAAACTCTAGTGTACTTCTGCTTTCAAGTATATATTTTGCACTAGTTTATGGATATGTGTGAACATATGCTCTCTCTCACAGAACCTGGTCTATATCTAGGTTTTGGGACTTTATTAGAAAGTTAACCACCTGGGATGGAATTAGAGAATACTATGAAAGGAAAGGTCTCACCTGAGTAATGAAGCTGAAGGGTTGTCATTCCACACGTGAAGTCTCCCTTCTGAGCTGAAGCATGTTGAGGTGGCAATAGTTGTGTTGATTAGGTTGCAATTGGCAGATGCAATATTATTTGATATGGATTGGGAGAGGCATGCAGGAAAGTGGGCCCTATCCAAAGGTTGCAGGTCTGGGGGAAATATAAGCTCTGTAGTGGAGATGTGAGGTTCCTGCTGTCTCAGGGTTCAAAAAGACAATGGGTAGTTAATGTTATCATCACATTATTTGGTAATTGGGTTAACTTTGAAAAGTCCTTTTGTTAGGGTTTGCTGTATAGTACCCAGTATCTTGTATATAGCCACGCCGTTGGTTGCTTCTGATCTACTTTGTCTAGGCTTTTGAGAGAGTCTGCATATCAAATACACAGCCTATATATTAAAAAGACTCAGTCTGTGTTTTAAAAACTTCGAGACATACAATTAATTTTCCCCCTCTCATATTAATTAACTAGTGATTTATATGACTACACTTTACTAGGAGTGTACATAAATGCCATTCCCACCACCAAAAGACTGTCCCATCCCACCCACCACCCACCGGCAGGAAACTGCATGTCTACCCCTCACCACAGGGTTTTTACTTTGGTGCCCTACTTTCAATTTAGTCAGATCCTGCTTTTAGTTTCCCTTTCAGATCTTCTTTCTAAACTTCTGTTGATGAGTGGGATCATCCATACTCATCTTTATCTTTCTGACTTAGCTCACTTAACATAATTCTTTCTAGCTCTGTCCGAGATCGGTCAGAGAAGGTGGGTTCATTGTTCTTGACAGCTGTATAGTATTCCATTGTGTATATATATCACAGCTTTCTCAGCCACTCATCTGTTGTTGGGCACCTGGGTTGCTTCCAGGTTTTAGCTATTATGAATTGTGCTGCTATGAACATAGGAGTACACACCTCTTTTTGGTTGGGTGTTATGGAGTCCTTGGGGTATAACCCCAGGAGAAGAATTACTGGATCATATGGAAGAACCATGTCTAGCCTTGTGAGAGGTTTTCAGACTGCTCTCCACAGAGGTTGGACCAATTTACATTCCCACCAGCAATGCAAGAGGGTTCCTCTGTCCCCACAGCCTCTCCAGCATTTGTTGCTGCTGTCCTTTTTGATGTATGCCATTCTTACAGGAGTGAGGTGGTATCTCAGTGTTGTCTTAATTTGCATTTCTCTGACAATCAGCGACCTCGAGCAGTTTTTCATATGTTTGTGTGCCTTTTGGATCTCCTCTGAGGTGAATGTTTTGTTCATATCCTCTGCCCATTTTTGGATGGGATCATTTGCTTTTTTGGTGCTAAGTTTGCTGAGCTCTTTATATATTTTGATGATTAGTTTCTTGTCTGATATATGGCATGTGAAAATCTTCTCCTATTCTGTGAGGGGTCTCTTTGTTTGTTTAATAGTTTCTTTGGATGTGCAGAAGCTTTTCAATTTGATGTAGTCCCATTGGTTTGTTTCTGCTTTAGCCTTTCTTGCAATTGGTTTTATTTCATCAAAGATGTCCTTGAGGTGTATGTTGGAAAGTGTTTTACTAAAGTTTTCCTCTAAGTATTTGATTGTTTCTGGTCTAACATCCAGGTCCTTGATCCATTTGGAGTTTATTTTTGTTTCTGGTGAGTTAAAGTGGTTCAATTTTCTTCTTCTGTATGTTACAACCCAGTTTTCCCAGCACCATTTATTGAAGAGAACCTCCTTCTTCCATTTAATGCTTTGGGCCCCTTTATCAAAGATTAGATGTCCATAGGTGTGGGTATTTATTTCTGAGCTTTCAATTCTGTTCCACTGGTCTGTGTGCCTATTTTTGTTCCAGTAGCATGCTGTTTGATGATGATGGCTTTATAATATAGTTTGAGATCTGGGATCATGATGCCTCCATTTCTGTTTCTTTTCCTCAAGATGGTTTTGGCAATTCTAGGTGTTTTCAGGTTCCAATTAAATGATTGTAGTGTTTGTTCTATTCTCTTAAAGAATCTTGGTGGAACTTTGATGGGTATTGCATTAAATTTGTAGATGGCTCTGGGGAGAATATTCATTTTGATGATATTTATTCTTCCAAACCATAAGCATGGGATATCTTTCCATTTCTTGGTATCAGTTTCTATTTCCTTGAGTAGTGACTCATAGTTTTCAGTATACAAGTCTTTCACTTCTTTGGTCAACTTTATTCCTAGGTATTTCATTGATTTTGCTGAAACAGTAAATGGGAGTGCTTTCTGGATGTCTTCTTCTTCAGATTTAGTGTTTGCATAAAGAAGTGCCACTGATTTTTGTAAATTGATTTTGTAGCTTGACACCTTGCTATATTGCCTAAGAACTTCCAGTAGTTTTCTGCTGTATTCTTTAGGTTTTTCTATGTATACTATCATGTAATCTGCAAATAGTGAGAGCTTGACTTCTTCCCTTCCAATCTGTATTCCTTTGATTTCTTGCTCTTGCCTGATTGCTATCACAAGAACTTCCAATACTATGTTGAAGTGTAATGGTGACAGTGGACAGCCCTGTCTAGTCCCCAATCTGAGAGGGAATGCTTTCAGCTTCTGTACATTGAGTATGATGTTAGCTGTAGGTTTGCTATATATAGACTCCACTATCTTGAGGAATTTACCATCTATTCCCATTTTTTTAAATTTTTTATTTAAGAAAGGATTAATGAACAAAAACATAAGGTAGGAGGGGTACAACTCCACACAATTCCCACCACCCAATCCTCATAACCCACCCCCTCCCATGATAGCTTTCCCATTCTCTAGCCCTCTGGGAGCATGGACCCAGGGTCATTGAGGGTTGCAGAAGGTAGAAGGTCTGGCTTCTGTAATTACTTCCCAGCTGAACATGGGCATTGACTGGTCGGTCCATACTCCCAGTCTGCCTCTCTCTTTCCCTGGTAAGGTATGTCTCTGGGGAAGCTGAGCTCCAGGACACATTGGTGGGTTCTTCAATCCAGGGAAGCCTAGCCAGCATCCTGGTGGCATCTGGAACCTGGTGATTGAAAAGAGAGTTAACATATGAAGCCAAACAATTCGTTGAGCAATCATGGATCCCAAGCTTGGAATAGTGGAGAGGAAGTGTTAGGGAGGTACTCACTGCAAACTCTAGTGTACTTCTGCTTCCAGGTATATATTTTGCAGTAGTTTATGGATACGTGTGCACATAAGCTCTCTCTCACAGAAACTGGTGTATATCTAGGTTATGGGACTTTGTTAGAAAGTGAACTACCTGAGATGAAATTAGAGTGTACTATAAAACAAAGGTCTCACCCGAGTAATGAAGCTGAAGGGTTGTCATTCCACACGTGAAGTCTTTGGATACAGCCTGAGGTGAAGCATGTTGAGGTGGCAATTGTTGCTTTGGTTAGGTTGTGATCGGCGGATGCAATATTATTTGGTTTGGATTGGGAGATGCATACGGGAAAGTGGGCCCTATCCAAGGGTTCCAGGACTGGGGGAAGTAGGGGCTCTATAGTGAAGATGTGAGGTTCCTGCTGTCTTAGGGTTCAAAAAGACAATCGATAGTTAATTGGGTTAACTTTGAAAAGTCCGTTTGTTATGGTGTGCTGTACAGTATCCAGTATCTTGTATATAGCTGTGCTATTGGATGCTTCTAATCTACTTGGTCTAGGCTTTTGAGAGAGTCCGCATATCAAATACATAGCCTATATATTAAAAAGATTCAGTTTGTCTTTTGAGAAACTTTGAGACATACAATTGATTTCCCCCTCTCATATTAATTAACTACTGATTTATATGTCTACATTTTGCTAAGAGTGTACATAAACACCATTCCCACCACCAAAGGACTGTGACCCATCCCTCCCACCCACTCCCACCCCCCATTGGCCCAGGAAGCTGCATGTCTACCCCTCACCACTGGGTTTTTACTTTGGTGCCCTACTTACAATTTGATCAGGTCCTGCTTTTAGTTTCCCTTTCAGATCTTCTTAGTCAGCTTCTGTTGATGATTGGGATCATCCCATACTCATCTTTATCTTTCTGACTTAGTTCACTTAACATAATTCCTTCTAGCTCTGTCCAAGATGGGTCAGAGAAGGTGGGTTCATTGTTTTTGATAGCTGCATAGTATTCCATTGTGTATATATACCACAGCTTTCTGAGAAAGCTGTGATATATATATCCCCATTTTTTGTAGAGTTTTAAACATGAATGGGTGTTGGATTTTGTCAAAGGCTTTATCTGCATCTATTGAGATAATCATGTGGTTTTTGGCTTTGCTTTTATTGATGTGGTGAATGACATTGATTGACTTATGGATGTTGAACCAGTTTTGCATTCCTTCGATGAATCTCACTTGGTCTTGATGAACAATCTTTTTTATGTGCTCCTGTATCCGGTTGGCCAAGATCTTGTTTAATATTTTGGCATCTATGTTCATCAGAGATCGTGGTCTGTAGTTTTCCTTTTTTGTTGTGTCCCTATGAGTTTTTGGTATCAGGGTGATGGTGGCTTCATAGAATGTGGAAGGAAGTATTCCTGTTTCTTCAATCTTATGGAAAAGCTTAAGAAGTATGGGTTCCTGAAAGTTTTGTAGAATTCATTTGTGAAGCCATCTGGTCCAGGACTTTTGTTGTTGGGGAAAACCTAAAGTTAATTTACTTTCTTGCTATACCCAATCTTTTAAATTACGCGTGTGCACGTGTGTGTGTGTGTGTGTGTGTGTGTGTGTGTGTGTGTGTGTGTGTGTGTGTGATAGAGACAGAAATTGAAAGTAATGGGGATGATAAGAGAGTGATAAAGACAGCTGTAGCATTTCTTCACTGCTCATGAAGCTTTTCCTCTGAATGTGCAGACAGGGGGCTTAACCTGGGTCCTTTGTGCACTGTTATATGTGTGCTCAACCAAGTGTACCTCCTCCTGACTCCTTGATGATTATTTCTACTCATTAGTCTTTTTGATTGTGACTATGTCTCCAGTATTAGAAAAGTTATATTTTATGTAAGCCATGTACTTTTAAGCTCATATTTTATACCTTTTGTCTTCCGTGTGTATATCACTTTAGGAATATCGCCATTCAACTGCTTTCAAATAAATACTTCGGCAATCTAGTTTGCGTAACCTACAATTCAGTCCATTCACTTAATTCTTGTAATACAAGAATTATTTTTAAAATACACAATTACATTATTTTGTACAGATTGATATTCACTCATAGTAGTCTTAATCTTTTCCCATAATCTACATGCTTTTTACCTATTTTGAAGCCATTAATTACTGTCATATTTTGTAGTCTTTCTATACAGTTACATGTTGATCTAACCTATTTTCTGCATCTTGCTTTCTTTTCAGAATAACTCACATATTTTAAGCAGTAGCATTATGGTAATATTCACCTCCCAGAGCCCCATCCCCCAGGGAAAAGACAGAAACAGGTTGGGGGCATGCATCCACCTGCCAATGTCCATGTTTAGCAGAGAAGCAACTTCAGAATCCAGAACTTCCATCTTCAGCATCCCATAAAGAATTTTGTTCTATAATCCCAGAGAGGAATAAAGAATAAGGATGCTGCCAGTGGAGGGGATGGGACTTACAACCCTGTTGTATGGAACTGTACAGAATTGAACCCCTGTTATCTTATAATCACGTTAGCCACTATTAAATCACTTACACAAAAATAATATAAAATATATTGTATCATTAATCAAGACCTCTACCCTCTTGTCACATAAAAGTTCAGAATGTGATAAGTGTACTAGAAGTCACTACATTTGCTTAGATAAATCTCCATATACAATATCTCTGTCCAAATGGTAGTAGGATTTTAAATAAGTTTATATTTTTTAGAAGTTTAAAACCAGCGTCTATGTTGTGGCATATCTGTTTGCGTGCATATGTATGTGTGAAGGCCCAGGTTAAAACTCCATTCACCACTTACAGGGGTAGGGTGGAACGAAGCTTCACAAGTGGTAAGGCAGGTATGTAGATAACTTTTTCTCTCTCCTTCTATGCCTCCCCCTCCCTTTCAATTTTACTCAGTCCTTTCTAATAAAATTAAAGGAAGAAGGAAAGAAATGGTTTCCAGGGCTGGTAGATTCACTGTACAGCCACCAAGTCCCTAAGATAACCCTGGTGGGGGGTGGGGAAGGGTTTAAACTACTAAACTCTCAAATAGTAAATGCAACTGGAACAAAAATATCTCTAAACTGGAGGTCCCTCGATGTCTAATTTATGAACCTAACCTTGTATAGTACCTGAGAGCACTGGATACTTCCTCTGTTCAGCATAGTTCCTCTCACTGGAACATGAAATATTAAAATTTCAGAGAAATAATTTTTTATGGCTTCAGAACAATTTTTCCTTACATGAAAATGTACTTCATCAAATATAAAATGCCTGGTGTTTTAAATATATAATTGAGATTTTTCTATGGCTGTTATTTTCCTTATCATTTTCCACATTTATTACAGGAAATTTTTCCTAGGGAAGAAAGTGAACTGACCCACAAGGCCTATTTTACATATGGCTACCAAAAAAAAAAAAGGCCTTATCTTAATAAAATACTAATCTCCCTTTATTGAGGAGATTAATGGTGTACAGCAAATAAAGTTAATGGGTAAAATGTATCAATTTTATGAAAAACATTCTCATCTCCAGTCTAGATCATCCTCTACCATAATGCATAATAACCTGAAAGACCCTAGCCTCTACTCCCAGAATCCTTTGCTTTGGTGAAATACACCAATCCAGTCCAAATTCTAATTTGTATTTCCCTTTTCTGTTATATTTTTCTCAACTTCTGTTTATGGGTGAGATCATCCCATCTTTAGTCTTATCTTTCTCGATTATCTCACTTAACATGATTGCTTTACTCCTATGAAAAGCAGTCAGAATTTTCAGAGGCTAGAAATGAAATTACTTAGCTTTTTGTTTGTTTGTATCCTACAGGTAGCTGGCCTATTACAGAGCATAACCTATAAACATGTTTATATACCATTCTTTCTTTGGTTCTTCCTTCTGTTTATCATTTGTGCTTCACAGCTCTGAGATGACTTTTTCAAATAGGAAATGGGGGGTGGGGGTAAAAAAAACATAGTACCAAAGTTTCTTTAGTTCAGTGGGGGCCAGGCTAAATATTAGTTATAAATGTAAAAAATAAAGAATAAAGATAAAGAATAGGAAAGCTATCAGGGGAGGGGATGGGATATGGAGATCTGCTGATGGGAACTATGTGGAGTTGTGCCCCTCTTATCCTGTGGTTTTGTCAATGAAGAAGAAGAAGAAGAAGAAGAAGAAGAAGAAGAAGAAGAAGAAGAAGAAGAAGAAGAAGAAGAAGAAGAAGAAGAAGAAGAAGAAGAAGAAGAAGAAGAAAGCTTTCCCAGGAGGCTCCCGAAGATGGCGGAGGGGCAGGTCTTGATTCTTGATGGCCAAGGCCATCTCCTGGGCCGCCTGGAGGCCATCGTGGCCAGGTAGGTGCTGCTGGGCTGAAAGGTGGTGGTTGTGCTCTGTGAGGGTATCAACATTTCTTGCAATTTCTACAGGAACAAGCTGAAATACCTGGCCTTTCTCTGCAAGCGGATGAACATCAACCCCTCCCGTGGCCCCTACCACTTCTGAGCCCCCAGCCGTGTCTTCTGGAGTACCCTGCGAGGCATACTGCCTCACAAAACCAAGTAGGGCCAGGCTGCCCTGGACCGTCTGAAGGTGTTTGACTGCATCCCGCCTCCATATGACAAGAAAAAGTGGATGGTGGTTCCGGCTGCCCGTAAGGTTGTGCGTCTGAAGCCAACGAGAAAGTTTGCCTATCTGGAGCGCTTGGCTCATGAAGTGAGCTAAAAGTACCAGGCAGTGACAGCCACTGTGGAGGAGAAGCTTAAGGAGAAGGCCAAGGTGCATTACCACAAGAAGAAGCAGCTCGTGAAGCTATAGAAACAGGCAGAGAAGAATGCCAAAAAGAAAATCTGCAAGTTCACAGAGGTCCTTAAGACCCATGGACTCCTGCTCTGAGCCCAATAAATAAACTTGACTATTTGCTCAAAAAAAAGAAAGAAAGAAAAAATAAAAGAAAGAAAATAAACATAACAAAGCAGTGCAATTTCCAAGTCAGCTATTTGCCCTCACTCTTTAAATAGCTCTTTTATTCTAGGTTAAAACAACAATTACACTGGAATTATATAGCACATTTTATGTTGTTATTTTCAGGATTCAGATGAAATCTAAATGTTTATCATGACTCCAAGATGGCAGAGGAAAGGATGAAAAAATTTCTATCCCCTTTAATGTCAGATTCCTTTCTGTGCTTTCCACTGTACTGTGGTAAGTCTATATTAGGTTTCAGTGAAAATAAAGGAAATCATAAACCCTGAGAGAATTGTGAGTTGCTCACAGGAATATATAGATGCCCTTAGTAGGGCTGGATCAGAGTAATGGGTTGGGTTTAAGCAAACCTGTAATTACACATAGATCCAGCGACATAAGACCTTTAAATCTGAGGAGCTGATTAGCTAACTGGCAATTGAGATGTCAGAAATTTTGTGGAGGACTTGAAACCTGTGAATCAAATCACCAAGGCTGTGGTTGATTATAGGAACTGATAGTTTCTAGAAAATATTACATTGTATACATTATAGCACACATATATAATATGTAGTATGTTATATAATATGCAATATAGTGTCTTGTGAAGTTATAGAATATATGTCATAGGGAAAATAATTCCATAGTACATGAACTTACAAAATTATGTAATATAAAATAATGTATAAGTACATATAAATTAAATAGATACAAATGTATATAGAAATAATCAAGAGAATAAGGTAACAAAATAGATGAACTACAGAAAACAGTACAAGGGAGAGATAGAAATATAAATGAGGCAGAAAATAGAATTAGCAAGATTGAGGAAGAATTAGAGACAACTAAAAAAGAAGTTAGAGATCTCAAAAAGATATTAAGAGATACTGAAAACAACAACAAAGACCTGTGGGATCACTTCAAAAGAAATAATATATGCATTATAGACCTACCAGAGGAAGAAAGAGAGGGAGGGGAATAAAGCATTCTTCAGGACATAATAGATGAGAACTTCCCTATTCTAGAAAAGATGGAAGACGTAAATGTTCGGGAAACATAGAGGGTCCCAAACAGAGCTAACCCAGACTTCAAGACACATCATATTTAGAGTGGAAAGTAATAAGGATAAAGAAAGGAACCTGAAGGCTGCAAGGGAAAAACAGTCACCTACAGAGGAAAACCCATAAAATTAGCTGAAAAGTTCTTCAAACACTAAAGGACAGAAGGGAATGGCAAGATATCTATTGAGTGCTCAATGAGAAAGGCTTTCAATCAAAACTGCTGTATCCAGATAGACTGTCATTCAGACTAGATGGAGGCATAATAACCTTCTCAGACAAGCAACACTTGAAGGAATCAACTATCACCGAGCCTGCCCTGAAAAAAGTTATGAAATGTGTCCTATAAACAGATAACCAAAACCATGCCATGTATCAGAACACTAAAAAAAGTTAGAATAATGGCATCAAAATAGCTTCAATCTATCATACCAATAAATGTCAATGGACTTAATTCACCTATTAAAAGGCACAGAGTAGGAAGATGGATCAGAAAACAAAATCCAACCATATATTGTCTGCAGAAATCCCACCTAACTAGACAAGACAAATACAGACTCAGAATGAAAGGATGGAAAACTACCATACAAGCCAATGGACCACAAAAAGGGGCAGGAACAGCTATTTGTATATCTGATATGATAGACTTTAAAATAAATAAAATTTAAAAAGATAAGGATAGATATTACTTAGTGCTCAGAAGATAAATCAATCACAAGGACCTAATGATAATTAGCATCTGTGTACCCAAGGAGAGGCCATCTAAATATATCAGACATATACTAAAAGAGTTATAGCAATATGGTAATAGTAGGGGACATCAACACCCCACTCTCTCAACTTGACAGATCATCCAGGCAGAAAAACAATAAAGAAACAAGGGAGCTAAATGAAGAGACAGATTAACTATTACTGTTGAACATTTTCTGAGTAAAAAAGGGTGATTTTTTTGTTGTTTTCAACCCATCTTGGATGGAGCTTGAAGAAATCATTTTAAGTGAAATAAATCAGAAGCAGAAGGATGAATGTGGGATGATCTCATTCACAGGAATAAGTTGAAAAACAAGATCAGAAGAGAAAACACTAAGCAGAATGTGGACTGCTGTATTGCATCAAAGTAAAAGAGTCCGAGGTGGGGGTGGGGGGGAGTTCAGGTCATGAAACAGGATGGCAAAGGACCTAGTGGGGGGCTGTATTGTTGTGTGGAAAAATAAGAAATGTTATACATGTACAAACTATTGTATTTACTGTCCACTATAAGACACTAATCCCTAAATAAAGAAAAAAATGAAAAATAACTGACACAACTAACCTCAAAGAGTATCAAGACTTCCAATTGCACTTCAGTTACCTTATTGGCAAAAGGAAATAGGGAGCAAATTTGCTATAGAAGTTTCTGATCTTTAAAATTCTCATTCCCTGTGTGACAAAGTTAGAGAACAAAGAAATGTGTTTTAAACCAAGATATAGCAAAGTGAATACACATATACACCATCTATGAGCTATGCCTTTGCTTCAGAGACAGAGAGTCTAATTACATAAAAAAATAATCCAAAATTGCTGAGTAGAAATATGCTAAAACATGCCAAAAATATTTCCTGAATTGTTTAATGGAGAATACTTATGAATCCAAACAATGAAAAATCTCTGGGATTTTCTGTCAATGAAAGTTGACACATGTTGCAAAATTACTATTTCAGGGAATCAAGAACTTAATACATAGAAAATTCATAATTTTTGGGATTTCTGTCTTTGTGATTTCTGTGTTTGCAATACTTTCTGGTTCATAGATGCTGGTTTTTCTATTTTAGGTGCAACTGAAGATTTTTCTTTCACTTTAGGCTGATTACTTTCTTTTGTATCAATAATCTCTATGTGCTTGGTCAATTTTGTCTCTCTGGTGTCTTTAGTTTCTTTCCTCTTATTTGTCTCTGTGATGCCTTTGGTATCATTTATTTTTATTGTTTCATGGGTCTTTTTCATCTCTTCATCTTCAGCCTCCTTCATTAATTTTCTTGTTTCACAGTACTTCAAACCAGTCGAAATTAATGCAACTATCAAAAAAAGTACTAAACGAAGCAACCAAAATTGTTTCATAAATGTGTTAGTTATTTGGGGGGCTGGGCCGCTATCAACACTACCTCCAAGACCTGGATGCTCACAGTTGGGGGGACTCCATCCAAAATTACAGTGGCAATGGTCTTTATTGTTGCAGACTCCATTCATTTTACAGAATTCACTTGAACAAGGACTTGTCAGATCTGACATAGGGACACACTTCCTTTCAATGCAGATATGCTCTGCACCACATTCTGTGCCATCTTTCACTTCACCAATATCAGGAATAGTCATCCCAAAATGGAAGTCAGTGCCCCAGCAGGCGATGCCATCAAGAGAGGTCCAATGCACAGTACTGTGATTACTCAGAAGAGGAATTTTATCCACGTTCACACACTGAACCCTTCCACACAGTATATCTTTAGCTTTACATCGTACATACGTATGTTCATCTAGACCACAGTGACCAAAGCGGTCACCTCGTGTATTCATCTCTTGGTAGCATCTGTCATTTGCATTCTTGGCTCCATTACCAAAAATTTTCCCACACTGTTCATCACGATTATTGCATCTCTTTTCATAGCAGTAACCACCTGGGCATGGCGTGCCCCCCTGCACATACACATCCTCTGGACAAAGATAGGATGTCCCATTGCACCATTCTGAGAGATCACATATGTTTTCGGCTGCTCTACACACTGTGCCTGCTGGCAAGATCTTGCAGTCTTTGCAGCAAAGCCCAGAAGCACAGTTAGCCCCAGGTCTCAGAGTACAGTTTGACTGACAACATGGATCTTTTGCACACAACTTTAAGGAGCCACAGTCACATTCTTCTTGTGGCTCAGTCACATGGTTTCCACAGCGTGGGTATTTGAAGAGTTGATCATGCTTTGGTGGACTGAAAAAGCACTTTCCTTCATCTGTGGTAAGAGTCCAAAATGAAGAATAACTGCAGTTGCTGAATTTCGTTGCATCAGATCTACTTGGCATCATTATGCAGTCTATATCACCACATGTACATAAGTTATTATCATGATACATCCCCATGTTGTGACCCAGTTCATGTGACACAATAAAGGCAAATTCTTGAAGCTTGTCATTCATAAAACTGTCAACTCCACAGTTATAGTCATCATTACAAATTGATGCTATAAAGGCTAAGCCAAGCACTCCTTGGAAATACATCTTTACAAAAAGATGAACAATATCATGTGGCACACGATTAGCAAAGCTGGTTTTCTTCCATGTGCAAAAATTTGTTAACATAGGGCTGATGTCGCTAGGTAATACCATGGCATTTTGGTTAGTCCAGACCTCAATTCCAGTTAAAATCACCTCCACATCCACTGATTTTAGAAAGAAATCTATTCCATTCAGAACAGTGCATACATCTGCATACACACTTGAGATATTGCTGTTGCTATGGAGATACCTGTTGTGATCCACCACCACTGCCAGTTCTAAATACCGCCTGTGGGTCCACCAGCCTTCATACCCACTCTGCATCAAAGTGGAATTGTCACTCTCCAGAGACTTTAGCTGCCATTCTATTTCTTCATCTGTCAATCCACATCTCAAGGGTGGGGATGTATCCTCACGTTCCATCCTATACACCAGGTGTTCAAATGTACTAGAACGATTTCGAGGTTTGATTTCATAAGCAATGTCATGTATCTGGAGCATTCCTCTAAAACCACCAAAACAGCTACTCAGGGCTACGAGGGACTCTGGGTCTCCCTCCACATATCCATGGTAGAAACAGTCACTCTGGACAAAGGGCTGGTCCTCAAGGAGGGCACCCTGGTCTGTGTAGGTGAACACTGGCATGTGTCTAGCCAGCAAATTCTTGTTGACTTTCATGTGGAGGATGTGTGTCTGGCCTCCAAAATGCAAACTGTAAGAGGTCCAGCCTGGGGGCCTCATGCTTCCACCAGTGCCTGTTATCTTCAAGGGTGTCACCACTTCTGGGATTCCTTGACTTTGAGAGTGCCCAAAGTGGGACAGTCCACAATGGAATAGAAAGATCTTCATCCAGAACAGCAGGGCTGTATGTATCATATGTACCAAGGCTTCAGCCACAGCTATTATGGAGCCTGCATTTGGATCCATTGCTGACAGAGATTGGGAGCAGGGCAGGGAGCATCACTATTCTATCTTTTCCCTCTGAGCAGGCTTTGTGTAGTGATGACCATGGATGACTGTCCTCTGTCAATATCTCATCATCAAAACAGTAATCCTTAAACCTATACAAAAAAAGGGACAGAGACAGCATTAGGATTATAAACATATCAGGTGAGGAGGATTTTAAAATCATGAGATCAACATGATTATTATTTTGCTCAAGATATATTACCATATGTATTAAATTTACTGTTAGTAAACCCACTGCCAAATAATTTAATTACAACAATAACTATCTATTGCCTTCTTAAACTCTATGATAGCAGGAGCCACCAACTTCCTCTACCTATATTTCCCCTGCTAATGGAACCTCTAGGGTGGGGCTCACTTTTTCACATGCTTCTCTAGATTCATACCAAATGACTCTACATCTGTTGATGCCATCCTTATCAATGCAATGCATACCACCTCGGCATGCATCATTTCAGATTATGTCCAGAGATGTCAAGCATGGAATGTCAACCTTTCAGACTCATTACTCAGGTGAAGCCGTTCCTTTCTCATAGGATTCTCTTATTCCATTTTGGCTGATTCACTTCCTAACAAAGCCCTCAAACCTAGATATAGACTAGGGCCCATGAGATAAGGCATATGCAATCATGTATCCTTAAATTAGGGCAAAATATATACTGAAAGGAAAAGTGCACAATAATCTGCATTGAGTCAATAAATGAAACAAGCAAGTAGACCTAAAAAGACACCATAAAGTTCACAATGAAGTAGTGTCTACTTAGACCTAGATACTCCTCTCTCTTACTTCCTATTACACTTCCCTCAGTCACTCCAAAGTTAACCTTATCAAAGTAAACACTAAAAAAAAGCTGAATAAGGATAAAAGATTGACATACTTTAATGATGACTCTTTAGTTACTATCAGGCCACCCCAATATCTGGGGCCTTAGTCAGGGAATCCTGACATTCCCACACAGACATGATGGGCCTAGACCTTGAATAGATCCCTCTCTCCATTGTCACTGGTCACCTCCATCAGTAACAGAATAGATCTCTTTGTGGCCCCCTATGGGACCTAGCCCTCAGTGTGGATCAACAATGGTAGAGAATGTTCCATCCTTCAAAGGGAGGCTGGATAACACCTTATCTACCACCTGAGGAAGATGGCATCCTAAGTTTGGGAAAGCTTGGAATGCTCTTACTCATGACCTCATAATGCGAGCTCATGTCTACAGGGATGCAGAGTTTGCAAAGGATCCTAAGCTGAATATGGAACCCAGGATCATATTGATAGAGTTTACAGTCAACAATGTTTATACGCCTTTCCCATATTTGGAAGTTACTCTCTTCCCTAATCCAGCTTTCTAGCCCATTTTCCAACCATGACATCATCTCTCCAGACAATAGTTTGGGTCCAACTGCATATCAGATATCAGGCTTAGGAAAAAAAGTAATATAGTTGTGGGCCCTTTGAAATATAAAGTAGGCCTACCAGCTATTTTTAAAACAGAGACCCAAAACTTCATCTGCAATATTCCAACCTTTAGGTTCATGATTAGTCAACAATTTGTCCTGCTTTACATGTTAACTCTTCTTTTAGGTACCAGGTTCCAGATGATACCATGATGACAACTGGACTTCCCTGGGCAGATGAATATGTCCACCAATATGTCCTAGAGCCTTGCTTCCCTAGAGCCCGCCCCACTAGGGAAAGAGAGAGAGAGGCTGGGAGTATGGATTGACCTGTCAACACCTATGTTCAGTGGGAAAGCATTTACAGAAGCCAGACTTTCCACCTTCTGTATCCCATAATGATCTTGGGTCCATACTCCCAGAGGGATAAAGAATAGAAAAGCTATCATGGGAGGAGATAGAATATGAAGTTCTGCTGGTGGGAATTGTGTGGAGTTGTACCCCTCTTATCCTATGGTTTTTGTCAGTGTTTTCTAAGTAAAATTTGAAAAATGAATAAATTTACTTTGAAATAATGGTGAGATATAATGACATTAAGTGTATAAATGAATGATGATTCCACAGGTTGAGACTTATTGAAGAAGGTCAGGATCCAAGTTGTGTTTCATGCTGTTATCTTTCTATAAAAATATGTATGAACATGTCTATAGTCAGTATATAAAATATAAAGATCAAGATCTTATTGGAAGATATATTTTTCTTGGGTGTAGTCAAATTAAGATTTTATTTGTAGTATCAGTATCAATATTCATATCTTCCTTTATCTTTTCATCACAAATCATTTAGATATTTTGGTTATGAGAGAAGAAAAATCCATTTTTATTTTCATTCATAAACATCCTAACAAATTATTTCTTATTCTGTTCCCTCTCTGAGCTTCTTGTTAAATATGAATTCTGAAACTCCAGTGGTCATGGTAACAATTTCTATCACTAGTATTTTTATACCTAGGATGGTACTCTACTTCAATATCCTATAGACAACAAATGGTGGTTATATATAGTAGGTTTTTGTGTTACTCAGAAGTGTTTGCCTTTGATCATGCTCTAAAAGAACAACATTTGAAAAGAATCCATCAGAAATTGGAAGTAAAAAATTAGGAAGTTACCATTAGAAGTAAAACAATACTAAAGGCAAAGAAAATACTTTCATATATGTAAAGAAAATCAATGAATCCTTAGGGTAAGCTAGTTTGGCGGGGAGGTTTAGCCACTTAGGGCAGCAAAAGCATCATACTTAACATACTTATATAATTTATTTATTTTTCTTTCTATTTTACTTTATAGGACAGAGATACATTGAGAGGGGAAGAGAAGATGATAGATAGATAGATAGATAGATAGATAGATATTAAATTGAGAAATATAGACACTTGAAGACATGCTTCCTTGCTTGTGAAGTATCCATCCTTTAAGTGGGGAGTGGGCCTTGTATATGGTAATAAGTGCTCTCCAACAGATATGCCACTTCCTGGCCCCCAAACTTACAGAATTTAAATTGAATGTGTTCCTCAGTATTCCTTTTTAATGTATTTATTTCACCAGTAAAAATATGTGTATCTTGAGAAACGTAAGTAAATGTATAGGTCCAGATAATTTAGTTATCATAGTCTCAAGTTTGGAATAGTGGTTACAAGAAAGATTTGTTTATCAAAAATGGAGGGCTGGCTTTATCTCTGCATCTTTAAATAGCATATAAAATTTTTCATTTATTAATTTTCTCTGCATGTATCTTTTGATATATGTTTGGCAATTACTGTGAAATAAGTATTACTGCTCTTATGGAAAAAATAAGAGTAACACAGTGTTTCTGAGTGTTACCTCAACCAGTATAAGTCCAACAGAATTATCTAATCATTATAATAGATCAACTTGAAAGAATAAAACCTTAAAAGAGTATTTGAGTCAAACTATATTGTCCTGGCAACATTTTATACAATGGCTCCAGAGACACTGCTCAGAGATATCATGAGATAATATGATATGTGCACTAATGATGGGGTATAGTGACAAAGTAGTGTAAAACCTCAAGTACATTACCAGACACCAGCTTTTAAAAATTATTTTTAATTGCCCAACAGTTTTTACCAATTTCATCTAGCTCTGAATCCTTACTACAGCCTTTTATTTTACTTATACTCTAATTCATTGTTTTCCAAACTATATATAAAAAAATTTAGAACTCAGCTGTGTAGCTATCATCCACAGTTTTTTAAATGGGTTAAGGAACAATAAAGAAAGCTATAGGTCCTCCCCAAAGTCTGAAAAGTGGCTACTAATAGCATATTTGTGTGCGTGTGTCCATGTGTGTACAAGCACAAATTTTTCTCAGCTTTACAGTTAAATTCTCGAGTGACTTACCCCTGGCAGAATTTATGATTCCTACCATCTTTTCTACTTAATGTCTTTATCAATGTTGGTTCAAAATCTTTCTCAATAGATCTTTATTTGATAATTCTGCATAACAAAGGAATTAACAGGTTCTTTTCCTTTCCTTTCTCAGATGATTATGTTCTAGATTTAACTGCTTAGCAACAAGACCCACAATTCTACAGACAATGGCAACTGGCTAAATGCCTTTCATTCCAGCTCTTGTATTTTCATGGAACATTATTTTCAGGCAGGGTTAGGTAGTATAACGGCTATGGAAAGTGTCTCTCAAGCATGAGTCCCAGGTTCAATCTCCTGCACCACTATAAATCAGAGTTGGTCAGTACTCTGGTTAAAACAATAACAACAAAAAAACCCCATTATTTCTAAATATTGTTTAATACAAATAGATCTGACTGTACTCTTTGCCCCTATACTATCTCTCATATGTTCTGGATTTGTTGACTTTAACACTATTGCTCATACTGCTGGTCTGCTTACAAATTATTTTTTCAGCACTGAAGCATATTAAAGAATTTTGGGGATGTAAAGAATATATATAATGTTAGAAAATATGGAATGTAGGACTGATCTCAGGAACTAAGACAAAGTCTGACTCCAAGTTCCACAAAGAGTAGGAAACAGATTAGTTAAGGAAGAGTAAAGCTACAGAATAAACGTTTGATTCAGGATAAGAAAAAGCATTATATGTGTAGTAGAAAACTTAGTTGAAGGACAATAAACTGTTAAGAAGGGAAAGACAGTAATAGATCTCTAAAGAGCATTTTAAAAGCTTCATGTGGTAGAAGGAGATTTATTCTATTTATCCTATTTCCCCCAAGAATTCCATATGTAAGTAATCATATTTAATGTTTAAATATTTCATTTTTATCATTTATTTATTTATTATTGGATAGAGACAGAAATTGAGAGGGGAAGGGGTAATAAAGAAGGAGAGATACAGACACCTGCTGTCCGGCTTCATCACTTGTGAAGTTTCCCCCTATAGGTGGGGACCAGGACCTTGAACCTGGGTCCTTGTGCACTGTAACATGTGTGCTCAACCAGGTGCACCACCGTCTGACCCCCATCTTTTCAAAATTTATTTACTATTTTTCCTGATACAAAATTGACATATTAGAGGGCCCAGGGGGTAGTGCACCTAGTTAAGCACACACACTACAAAATTGATATATAGGGGGCAGAGCAGTAACACACTGAGTTAAACACACATAGTACAAAGCACAAGGACCAGTGCAAGGATCCTGTTTCAAGCCCCCGGCTCCCCACCTGCAGGGTTGCTTCACAAGCACTGAAGAAAGTCTACAGGTATCTTTTTCTGTCCTAGCCAAAAACAACAGAAAAAAAAGAAGGGGGGAGATGGGCGGTAGTGCAGCAGGTTAAGCGCAGGTGGTATAAAGCTCAAGGACTGGCGTAAAGATCCCGGTTCCAGGCCCTGCTCCCCATCTGCAGGGGAGTCGCTTCATAGGTGGTGAAACAGGTCTGCATGTGTCTCTTTTTCTCTCCCTCCTCTGTCTTCCCCTCTCTCCATTTCTCTCTATCCTATTCAAAAACGACATCAATAACAACAACAAAATGACAACTACAATAAAAAACAAGGGCAACAGAAAAGAATAAATAAATATTTAAAAAAACTTGTGTAAGTTTACATTATACAGCATGGTTTGACATACATAATATGGCATAATCAGTACAGTAATTTTAGTTAACCTCTTTCATCTCATATGTAAAATTATAAAGATAAATGTGCTTTTCCATTCTGTTGTAACTATAAAAATTTATTTTCATGATTTCTGGGAAAGACGGTGACCATCTAGCAATGCTACCAGTGCCGTGACTAAACTCTGTGAAGTGGAGACGACAAAAGCAACAACAACCCAGGGAGCTACACAGAACATTAATAACTGGAACAAGCTGTAAAACATAAGAACAAACAAACAGAAATAGAGGGAGCAAAGCCCAGGGAACACTGGAGCTGAGATAAAAGCATCTTGGAGGTATAGATTCCTCCCTCAAAGGGTTCCCTGTGCCCTCAACCAATTGAACCCTAAACAGAACTAAAAGAATGAAGGCTACACTGGGAATCTTTCTGCCCTCCAAACCATTCAAACTGCTGGGCTGGCTTCCCTGCATTGGGAATCCACAATACTCCAGAGACCTACTCTGATGGTCTTGCACATCTCCCTGTCTGGATTCACCAGCTCTCTGTCCCCTGCTTTGCCATTTTTTACCTACAAAAACCTACCTGTATATCCAGCTTCAAGAGAGTATCCCTCCCCCAAATAACCAGCCCTATTCAGCCTAGGCCCTGACTCCCAGAAAAGGTATCCTGTACACCCTTCCTGAGGTCAGCACTCCCTACATTTCTCAGTTGCTCCACATGCCTCAAAGACACTGCATCTAGGAAAGGAGCATGCCAACACGCATCACTGACTAAAGAGTGCATTGTCCCATGGGCTCCCAAGGACCACTGAGGGGGCTTATGGTCTGTTAATCTAACTGTCAGAGGTTTCACCTGCTTGGGGTAGGGAAGCGCCCATGCACCTGGGGAGAGGGAATGAGCCTGTCCCATGCCTAGTAGGCAGAGATGCACCAGCTCCAGGGAAGTCCGGCACATCTTGGGGAGGAGGGAACCTGCCCATTTGCCTAACCACAAGTGGCAGATAATCTGACATTCTTGCCAAGACCCTAGGGATACACAGTGAGAGGGCCCCCACCTCTAGCACTAGCCAACAGAGGTCTACATTCAACTGGGCCCTGATGTCTCTGCTGCAGTGGGACACCATTGTCCTTTGCCAATTGTAACACCAAAAACCTGAGCACCCAGTCAGAGACAATAGGCCCCTGCTCTGTCTGTGCAAAGAAACCAGGAACTTCACTCCACTCTCCTGCAACCACTAGACCTTGCCTGCCCTGCATTGGAACCAGTGGTTCTATTTCAGCCAAAATGCCTCAGGTCATTGATTGTCAGAGAAATGCAAATAAAGACAATAATGAGATACCACTTCACTCCTGTGAGAATGTCATACATAATAAAGAAAAGTAACAACAAATGCTGGAGAGGTTGTGGGGCAAAGGAAATGTCCTGCCCTGCTGGTGGAAATGTAAATTGACCTAACTCCTGTGGAAAGCAGTCTGGAGAACTCTCAGAAGGCTAGAAATGGATCTACCCTATGACCTTGTAATCCCTCTCCTAGGTATTCCTTGGTATTTTACATTATCACGTTCCATAATGTTTTATAAACTCTATGAATACAGGGAACATGTCTATATTCTCCACTGCTGTGCTCAGTAACTACATTGTAACTATCTATGAGATCAATAATGAGAAATGAATAGCCGTTTTCAAAAGTTTATTGACTTTGTGTAAATTTGTTGGGTTCTAGATCAGGCTTTCCCAAAATGTGTCAACGTAGCATTTTTTTTTCCTTTTTTTTTGTTTTTTTGTTTTTTGAAGTGAATAAACAGTTAATGAGTAAATCTTCCCCTTCTTCTTCTTCTTCTTTTAGCTTATGTTAGCTTTACTTCATGACCCTCCACATGATTATCTAATAGAGATGAAGAAATATTATCTGGTGGATTTTTGGTGGACTCAAATTAAAGAAGGGTAAGAATTAAGTGTGGAAGGGGAACAAGTACTATAGCATGCATATATATATATATATATATATATATATATATATATATTATAACTATAACTATAAAAAACAAAAACTATAAATCTCAGAGTTCACTCCAAAGCTAATTCTCAACTCTGTAGTTACATCATTTGAATGGATCACCCTGAAGTACTGGGGATCTGCAGAACATGACCATTTTCTAGTAGAATCTTACAGCGTCTTAGCATATTGGTCTGAAGAATATGTACACAAACTTATATACAGAGTATAGTACTAAATAATCACAACTCTTACGGAAATAAAAAAGAATGCTTCTGTCTGAATGATATTCTAAACCAGAGCCGGGTGGTGGCGCACCTGGTTGAGGGTACATGTTACAGTTCTCAAGGACCAGGGTTCAAGCCCCTAGCCCCCACCTGCAAGGGGAAAGCTTTGCAAGTGGTGAAGCAGGGCTGCAGGTGTCTTCCTTTGTCTCTCTCCCTTCTTATCACCCCTTTCCCTCTCAATTTCTGGCTCTCTCTATCCAATAAATAAATAAAGATAAAAAATCAGAAAAAAATAAATGGTGTTCCAAACCTATTTGTCTACTCTTCCTAATTACTGCTTCTATATCCAAAACTATACAGAGGTCTAGAGATAGCTCAGCAGGTAGGATAATAACTTCCTAAGGCACCCCAGCTTTGAACCATCACATGGAGATATGGAGGCCTCTCTCTGTCCCTTTAACTTAAAAAATAAAATAAAATAGAATAATAAAATAAAATAAAATGCTAGCCAGCTGAGAAGTCATGAAATTGCACATGTGTGATGCCCTAGTTCTGTGCAAAAGATACAAACTGGCTGCTTCTGTCTTACTCTAGATCACATATTTCTTTTGGAAAATTTTGTTAGGGAAATGAAAGTTTACAGCAGATGTTGTTACATGAATATCACTCATCTCTTTCTTCTTTTTCTTTCTTTTTTTTTTTTTTTAGTGTAATACATATTAACTTTAAATATGGGCAGCAAGGGCTTGGTACCAAAAACAAAACCTACCCTACACTGGAAGTAGTACAGCTGGCACACACACACACACACACACACACACACACACACACACACACACACACACACACCACAGAGTGGGGTGAAAGAGAAAAAGACAAGTTGAATACAATTTCTTATCTTTGTGTGATAGTTATCTGAGTATCATTCTTACCAGCTTACTTCTTCCACCATGCACTGAATCTATTTCTACTACACAGGTTTGTAAACTTTTTACAAAGTCAAAGAATCTTTTGTGTTTCATCATCTATTATACCATACACAGATATGTGTTTGAGGATCTTAAAATAGATAGGAATGAAACAAGTTACTACAGAAAACAATTAATATAATAAAGTAAGGATGATAATGAAAATCTCAAGCTATTCATTTTTAATTAGTTTTACTATAGGCTGTACTAATAATATAATTGTAAATATGTAGTCTTACTATTTGCAATTTAAAATACGCAACTTTGGTAGTGTGAAAACTTTAAGAAATATTTATGCTTCCCTCATGAGAAATAATCAAACTTTTCCCCCCAATATTGTTCTCTTCAAATTCTCTTAACTACACTGAGGTCAGTTTTCATATAAAAAGTTTCAGAAAAAAAATTACAGTATTTGTTTTCTTATTTGATTCCCCCATAAATTACTGAAATTGAGAATATAAGGGAACTTAATAGAAAATATGTATGTGGTCCGGGAGGTGGCACAGTGATAGGGCTTTGGACTCTCAAGCGTGAGGTCCCAAGTTCGGTCCCCGGCAGCACATATGCCAGAGTGACATCTGGTTCTTTCTTTCTCCTTCTACCTTTATCATAAATAAATAAAATCTTTAAAAAGAAAGAAAATATGTATAAAGAAGTGAATTGCTAACAAAATATCTAGTTAGAAATCTAGTTCATTCATAAATCTCTATTATTGTATGGTGTTTAAATTAAGAGAATGAAGACTATTCAGTTTCTCTGGAACTTACATGATAGTTATGACTAGTAAATCCCATGAAAATAATTTATATTTTTGTTTCATTTAATTGTTTTAAAAGTGGATTTTTATTGTCTGTCTAAATGAATATTTCCAATCCTAAGAAGTTTTCATTCTTTTACGATTTCCTCTGTGAAATATCTCTATAAACAGTAATTACATTGAATAATCAAATAATTTAACCATTATTTTAGTGATTATTTATTCTTTTTAAATTCTAGGCTGATAAATCTTATTTTACATGCTGGCAGAATACCCTGAATGGATTGAAATTAAAATGTTATCATTGAAATTTCCACACATTATTAGAATTTGGTTACTATCATAAACAGCACAGTCAATAATAGAGGAAATACCTTCTTAATTATTTCTGAGTGTTTATCTCCACCTCTACTATTGGGTTCATCTGATTTTCAAATATGGCTTTACTACTGTATTTACTATATTTTGTTTGAAAACCAAAGCTGCCAAGGAAGCTGCAGGTAGATAGAAAGAAATTGAGCAAGAGGGAGATTTAAGTTAATTTTACACATAGAAGGGAAATGTGACTGATTAAAACACAAAATAAAATTATTTTCTTATCTGTATTTCTTAACTACTCTTTTGATTAAAAAAAAAAATGCCTAACTTCTACCATGTTTTTTTCTCTCTAGCTTTAGCAGCAGGATACTCCCTTCCTTAACGGAAGAAGCTTAAAATCACATACTAAGCATTATGAATCACTGTGTCATCAATAGGAGAGGGGAAAAATAGACTGATGTCTCAAGCTTTTTAATGCATAGAATTCAGTTCTGAGTATACATTTTCCTACAATCTAAGCACTTAAGGTTTCAAATTAGTAAACTGATTGTATTTTAACATTGGGCTTAAATTGCGAATACATTTTTAATAATGGCTTTTTTTTCTGAAATATTAAAACACCTGCAATCTTACACCAGGGAGACCAGAAGCAACCAGTCTCATCAGTATATAGGTGGTTCAGTGGGTTAAGCACATATGGCACAAAGAGCAAGGACAAGCATAAGGATCCCAGTTCGAGCCCCCGGTTCCCCACCTGCAGGGAAGTCGCTTCACAGGCAGTAAAGCAACTCTGCAGGTGTCTATCTTTCTCTCCCCCTCTCTGTCTTCCCCTCGTCTCTCCATTTCTTTTTGTCCTATCTACCAACAATGACATCAATAACCACAACAATGTTAAACAACAAGGGCAACAAAAGGGAAAATAAATATTTTTTAAAAGTTGTATCTATTTGTAAATAACGTTAAATGCCATAAATCATGGTAAGGCCTTGTATTGTACAAAATAATTGTCTTTTTCCTTCTTAAACTCTAAGACAGCAAGGAACCTTCCTCATTCTCTATAAAACCTGGAACATGATGGCAGAGGACCTAGTGGGAGTTGTATTGTTATGTGGAAACTGGGAAATGTTATCCATGTACAAACTACTGTATTCATTGTCAACTGTAAAACATTAATTCCCCAATAAAAATTAATGTAAAGAATTAATTTCACACACACATACAAAAAAAAAACATATTTCTCCCAGTCCTGGAAGCTCTGGGGCTTTGCTCATTTTCTTTCATGCTTCCCTTGATCTAGACTATTTGATACTGCATGTACTCATCTCAAGCAAATCAAGGGAACCAGTGTCACTTTGATATGTTTCACTTTAGACTGTATACAGAGACTGCAGGTCTGGGATGTCAAACTTCTAGCTTTACTACTCCGGTAGGACCTTTTCTAGCTCATAGGACTCCTTAATTCTATTTCCAGTGGCATACCTCCTAACAAAATTATGGTACTTAGATATAGACCAGGGTCCATGAGATAGGGTACATGTGCACATGTATACATAAGATAAGGGAAAATATAGACCTTAAAGTAAAAGTGTACAATAGTCTACAGTGACTTCAAAAGTACAGCAAGCAAGTAGAAAGACCTAAAAAAAGATACTATAAAGTACTTGATCAGATATTTTCTAATTTACCTAGATACCCTCCTCAACTACTTCCTATCACTCTAGCTCTAACCCTACCAGATAAAGTAAGGAATACAAAAGCTGGATAAATGCAAGAGACCTGCACAGTTTAATGATGGCCCTTTTGAATACTACCAGGCCACCCCATCTTTTAGGACCCTAGTCAGGGAATCCAGGGATTTCCACATAGATATGATGGGCCTAGACCTCTAACAGACCACTCTCTCCACCATCACTGGTCATCTTCAACAGGAACAACATTATAAACCCTCTTGTGGACCTCTATAGGACAATTCCTTCAATATAGAACAGCAATACTAGAAACTGCCCCACTCTCCAGAGAGACTGTGTCAACATACTCTGCCACTCAAGGAAGACTGTTCCTGAAATAACTGCAGCCTGGAATGTTCCTAGCTACGGCCATGGAAAGTGACCTCAGACAAACAGGGATAGAGACGTCACACAGGCTTGCTCCTGTGTGCTAAATATGAATAGACATGGGCCCTAGGTTAGATTGATGGGGTTTATAGTTAATGGTATTTATATTTTTCCCGTATTTGGAAGCTTCTCTCTGCTCTGATGCAGCTTTCTGATCCTATTCCCAACTCCAACACCATCTCCCCGGACAATACTTTTAGCCCACTTACATGTTAACTGTTGGGCTCAGGCAAAAATTAGTAAAGTCATTGGCTCATTGGAATATAAAATAGACTTCCTTGCTTCTTCCAGAACAAAGATTCCAAATTTCATCTGCTGTATTTTTACCTTTAGGTTCCTGATTATTAAACAACTTGTCTTGCTTTTTAGCCAACAAGTTGCAGTTGCTACCATAATACCAACCTGACTTACCTGGGCATAAGGCCTCACCAATGTGAAATGGGACCCCATCGCCCCAGAGCCCTAGCCCACGAGGGATAGGCCTGTTGATAAAGAAGTTATAAATAGATACAATGGGATATTACTCAGTTGTAAGAAAAGATGCAATCCTGTCTTTTTCTACAGGATAAATGGAATGAGAAGAGATTGTGCTAAAAGAAATAAACCTGAAGGAGAAAGATGAATACAGGATAATATCACTCACGCAGAATCTAAGAAGCAAAACATGTGAAAAGACAGTGTGAAACATAAAAAAGTCCTTGGTCTATAGCTGCAGGCCTGGGACTATTTAAGGGGACTTTTTAAGAAGAGTTAAAATGAGGGAGGGGCACAATATACTGTAATGGTAAGAATGTGGCACTTGAAATGTTAGTACTTGAAAGTACTAACAAGTATTTGGGGGCAATGTGAAATTCTATCTCTGAAACAACACTTATACAATAGAATTTCTTCATTAAAAGAAAGAAAAATAAAATTAAAGACAGTAAATTCTTCTGAAGTATACTTCTCTCACTTTCTTTTAAACACTATATTAAGGAAATGCTGATGGGTTCAATCTGTACATCACCACATGCCAGAGGTAAGTAGTGATCTGGTCTTTATCTCTCTCTTTTGCTATTAGTTTTTGCCGGTCATGAAAGTATCTTTAAGATAAATATTTAAATTCCTGGACTCCCGATGTAGATATTTATTTATTTATTTAATCAAAAACAGCACAATCTTTTCTTTTAATATCTAACTTACTTTATTTATTGGCTATAAACAGAGAAATCAAGAGGAAAGAGGGAAATGGAGAATAAGAGAGAAAGAGTTGCATTACTATACCACTAGTAAAGTTTTTCTCCTGTAGGTGGGGGCTGGAGGCTTGAACCTGACTCCTTGCACATCATAACATATATGCTCAACCATACCACTGCCTGATCCAACACATACACACACACACAAATACACACACACACACACTCTCACACACACACATTTTAACTTCAAAAGAAGTAATGCAGGGATGAGTAATACAACATTAATAGTTGGTTTAATTTGATAGCTAAGCAGGAAACTCCAGATAAATTTCCAGTGATATATTTTGAAAATAGCTAAATATACATATAAATGACTTTAAAGGAGAAAATTAGATTTATATATGTAACATAATAGAAGGCAGCATTTCTAAAGCTTCATAACAAAAAGAAATCAGTGTACAACGTGAACCACTGTTAAAATATATTTTAGTACTACAAAGCACAAGAAAAATCACAGAAGTTATTTCTGCAGTGTTATATAATTTACAATGAATAAATCAATACTTGATATAAGAAAATACAAGTCAATTCCAACAAATATTCATGTTTTAATGGAATGTCAAAGTATATACTAATGGTAGCAATTCAGAATTATCAAAACTTTGCTTTAGTAAATAATCGCATTTTCTTGCTCAAAGTTTAAATTAAATCTTGGAATATTGAGTTGCTCCAGTTACAATGTCAGTAGACAAAAATGTAATATAATTAATTCCAATTTTTCTAACAGTATTTTCAATTTTCATTAAGTTTTGACATAGTATAAATAATTACATGACCTCTAGCAAGAAATAGTATCATAGAAGAAAATTCTAAGGAGTTTAAATAAATGACTCTCAGGCTTTATTCCTCAGATTAATTTAATTTGATTAGTTTACTACGTGACAGTCACTGAAGAATGTGGTGCCCTGCTAATTTTCATTTGCCTTTTATATCCTTAGAAGCTCTATTCCCATCAACAGGTACTTTCTCTTCCTTTTCCCTTGTATAATCATAAACTGCCCTAAAGTATCCATAAACAATAGACCAGGGTCCTGAAAGTCATCTTGACCAATTCTGTCACCACTGTAGAATATCCATGTAACAAAATCCATCTAGCCCTAATCTGTCCATAATAGTAACTACTGTCTTATAATTGATTAGCTACCTATAAGCCTTTATATAAGAATACCAAAAGAAAAAGTGGAGCATTGGGGCTGAGTGGCAGCATAACTGGTTGAATACACATGCTATAGTGTGCAAGGACACTAGTTCAAAGCCCCCAGCTCCCACCTGCAGGAGAAAAGCTTTATAAGTAGTAAAACAATGCTCTATATCTCCCACTTTCCTCTCAAGGTCTGATGGTTTCCATTCAATAAATAAAGATAATAAAAAATACAAAAAAAAAACCCTTGATAGGTAGAGTAAATATCTAAACATTTCTAAATGTTTTGCTGTTGATGTGAATGTAATTCTTGTGGGCTTACTAGTAAGGTAATTTATAAATGCTATCACTTTGGGAGGATTTACTGAAAATTATATTAAAGCAACTTTTTATATCAGTTTCCCTTCAGTTCTAATAAATAAAACTACCTATACCTATATTAAAGGGGAAGACTTAATACTGTGAAGTAGTTCATTATAAAATGCAGAAGGAGACTCTGACTACAATTGTGATTTGACATAGGGACTTATTTTTTCCTGTCATTTTCATGGGCATATAATCAGTTCTTTAAATGAACAGAACCAGGCAAGAAGTATTCTTAGGAAAGAACTGGAATAGAAATGACCTTATACAGAAATAGAGAAAATGACCTGAAATATTTGGTTTTTCTTTTTGAGTCAGCCCTACATTCTGAATGGAAGTGAAACAGACTTTTCTTAAAACCCAAGGTGTTGAGGTTTTTGAGATGAAATCACACCATTTACATGGGTTCTCCAGATTGCTTACTCAGATTTTGAAACTACTCAGCCCCTTTAGACACTGAGCCAATTTTGAGATCAAGAAACGATGCATATTTTTATACTATTACACTGCCACTACCCATTCTCCACTCTAATTCTGGTATTTCATTATGAAGAAAACTTCAACAAAGAGGAAGATAAGATGTCATCCCAGGGAGAAAATATTATCAAAGTTATTACTATAAAGGTAAACAAATATAATTTGTCTCAAAATTATAAGTTGTGGGGAGTTGGACAGTAGCACAGCAGGTTAAGCGCAGGTGGTGCAAAGCGCAAGGACTGGCATAAGAATCCCAGTTGGAGGCCCCGGCTCTTTACCTGCAGGGGATTTGCTTCACAGGCAGTGAAGAAGGTCTGCAGGTGTCTTTCTTTCCCCCTCTCTGTCTTCCCCTCCTCTCTCCATTTCTCTCTGTCCTATCCAACAACAGTGACAATAATAATAACTAAAATAATAAAACAACAAGGGCATCAAAAGGGAATACAGAAAGAAATATTTAATTTTTTAAAAAAATTATAAATTGTGAAATAATTTGAATGGATAAAAACAGACATGTTTTCAGATTACAAAGCAATTTATGGAAAATAGGAAAATATGCCAAATGCAGACCTCAGAATACTATTGCAGTTATATAAACAAGCAAGCTACATGATTTGAACAACATTTTCACTTAATTTATTCTAAGGCAACTTGAAACAGAAAATGGAGGACTTTAAATGGTGTATGAAAACAAAGTCTGATAAATCAAGATTTGGAAATGGTAACTTAAGGGAATATAAATTTCATGGTAACCATCATCATCAGGAAATTTTGGAGAATCTATTTTTCAGTTATAAATTTCTATGTAATTTTAATGTTCTCACAATGTAGTGGTGAAAAGTGATCTTATTATTAATTTTATGTACATTTATCAAATAAATTTTGCTACTCTTGTTAACACTAGTAGTCTTCTGAACGAATAGAATTGAAATAGACAAGTTTATTTTATTCCCAGACATTTTTGAAAACTATCTGATTAAATTGTTCTAAAGTGTTCATGCAAGACTTGAATTTCATTTCAGTTAAAATATCTTATCATTCTAAAAAAATTCATCAATGAAAAATAGAATGCTTTACATTAATTTTCCAAAATGCATTCACTATGCTTTAGAGCATAAATAATTAGTGTCAAAATACCAAAAGGTAGACCTTTGTAAGTGGGTTCTTGAATCTATAAATCAGTAATTAATTATCTTAGTTGAAATATCATAATATAAAATTTATTTATAGGTAGATCCTGGGACACTGTAGATTCTCTGTTAATCTATTACTATTAGTATATAAGAAATAACTTGGATAGTTTTCTAACATCATTTACTTCTGACACATCTTAATCTGGTCTTAATTAACAATTAAGTTATAATTTATGTAAAAATGGAATTTAATAAATCCACAAATAATTTTATTATCTGTCTAGCTTTGTTAATTTTGTTGTTCCTTAAGTCAAATTGGAGTGAATTTGGTTCATCAAATCAAATGTACTGTTCATAGATTCAAATAATTTAATATTCAATAATGTCGAGACATATGAAATTGCATACAAATGAATGAGAAAATACTTCTGAAACTTAAAACTTGGAAGTTTTTAAATGAGACTATTACTGTTAGTGAAATGCAAATAAACTTTGTACATTCGTTGCTCTGACTTTGCTAATTAATGTTTGGCTCTTAAAAGCCCAGGGTGCCAGACAGGTTCCACAACAGATCACAAGAGAAACAGAACTAGAACAGTTGTAAGGAATCTCGCAGGTCCTAGAGAAAGCACAAGGCACACTTGAGAATTCTCACAAATTGCTCAAATGGAGAGCTAGAAAAGACTTGGGGCATTTGCTTTTTATTAATGTCAATAGGAAAAGTGATTTGAAGTCCCAGGAGAAGACTATATGGGCCTTTACAAACCTAAGATACCCAATTTGGGGTAAGTGCCTTCAGGGTAGTTTCTTTTCTTTTCTTTTTTCTTTTTTTATTTAAGAAAGGATTAATTAACAAAACCATAGGGTAGGAGGGGTACAACTCCACACAATTCCCACCACCCAATCTCCATATCCCACCCTCTCCCCTGATAGCTTTCCCATTCTCTAGCCCTCTGGGAGCATGGACCCAGGGTCATTGAGGGTTGCAGAAGGTAGAAGGTCTGGCTTCTGTAATTGCTTCCCCACTGAACATGGACCTTGACTGGTTGGTTCATACTCCCAGTCTGCCTCTCTCTTTCCCTAGTAGGGTGTGTCTCTGGGGAAGCTGAGCTCCAGGACACATTGGTGGGGTCTTCAATCCAGGGAAGCCTGGCTAGCATCCTGATGGCATCTGGAACCTGGTGATTGAAAAGAGAGTTAACATACAAAGCCAAACATTGTTGAGCAATCACGGACCCAAAGCTTGGAATAGTGGAGAGGAAGTGTTAGGGAGGTACTCACTGCAAACTCTAGTGTACTTCTGCTTTCAGGTATATATTTTGCACTAGTTTATGGGTACATGTGCACATAAGCTCTCTCTCACAGAAACTGCTGTATATCTAGGTTTTGGGACTTTGTTAGAAAGTGAACCACCTGAGATGAAATTAGAGTGTTCTATAAAAGGAAAGGTCTCACCCGAGTAATGAAGCTGAAGGGTTGTCATTCCACACCTGAAGTCTCTGGACACAGTTTGAGCTGAAGCATGTTGAGGTGGCAATCGTTGTGTTGGTTAGGTTCTGATCGGCGGATGCAATATTATTTGATATGGATTGGGAGAGGCATACAGGAAGGTGGGCCTTATCCAAGGATTCCAGGACTGGGGAAAGTAGAGGCTCTATAGTGGAGATGTGAGGTTCCTGCTGTCTTAGGGTTCAAAAAGACAATGGATAGTTAATGTTATCATCACATTATTTGCTAATTGGGTTAACTTTGAAAAGTCCTTTTGTTATGGTTTGCTGTACAGTACCCAGTATCTTGTATATAGCTGTGCTATTGGATGCTTCTAATCTACTTGGTCTAGGCTTTTGAGAGAGTCCGCATATCAAATACATAGCCTATATATTAAAAAGATTCAGTTTGTGTTTTGAAAACCTTTGAGACATGCAATTGATTTTCCCCCTCTCATATTAATTAACTAGTGATTTATATGTCTACATTTTGCTAGGAGTGTACATAAACACCATTCCCACCACCAAAAACTGTGACCCATTCCACCCACCCACTCCCACTACTCACTGGCCCAGGAAGCTGCATGTCTACCCCTCATCACAGGGCTTTTACTTTGGTGCCCTACTTACAATTTGGTCAGGTCCTGCTTTTAGTTTCCCTTTCAGATCTTCTTCCTCAACTTCTGTTGATGAGTGGGATCATCCCATACTCATCTTTATCTTTCTGACTTAGCTCACTTAACGTAATTCCTTCTAGCTCTGTCCAAGATGGGTCAGAGAAGGTGGGTTCATTGTTCTTGATAGCTGCATGGTATTCCATTGTGTATATATACCACAGCTTTCTCAGCCACTCATCTGTTGTTGGGCACCTGGGTTGCTTCCAGGTTTTAGCTATAATGAATTGTGCTGCTATGAACATAGGAGTACACACCTCTTTTTGGTTGGGTGTTATGGAGTCCTTGGGGTATAACCCCAGGAGAGGAATTACTGGATCATATGGAAGGTCCATGTCTAGCCTTCTGAGAGTTTTCCAGACTGCTCTCCACAGAGGCTGTACCAATTTACATTCCCACCAGCAATGTAAAAGGGTTCCTCTGTCCCCACATCCTCTCCAGCATTTGTTGCTGCTGTCCTTTTTGATGTATGCCATTCTTACAGGAGTGAGGTGGTATCTTAGTGTTGTCTTAATTTGCATTTCTCTGACAATCAGTGACATAAAGTAGTTTTTCATATGTTTGTTAGCCTTTTGGATCTCCTCTGTAGTGAATGTTTTGTTCATATCCTCTGCCTATTTTTGGATGGGGTCATTTGCTTTTTTGGTGCTAAGTTTGCTGAGCTCTTTATATATTTTGGTGATTAGTTTCTTGTCTGATGTATGGCATGTGAAGATCTTCTCCCATTCTGTGAGGGGTCTCTCTGTTTGTTTAATAGTTTCTTTGGCTGTTCGGAAGCTTTTCAATTTGATGTAGTCCCATTGGTTTGTTTCTGCTTTAGTCTTCCTTGCAATTGGGTTTAATTCATCAAAGATGTCCTTGAGGTGTAGGTGGGAAAGTGTTTTACCAATGTTTTCCTCTAAGTATTTGATTGTTTCTGGTCTGACATCTAGGTCTTTGATCCATTTGGAGTTGATATTTGTTTCTGGTGAGATAAAGTGGTTCAATTTCATTCTTCAGCATGTTACAACCCAGTTTTCCCAGCACCATTTATTGAAGAGAGCCTCCTTCTTCCATTTAATCCTTTGGGCCCCCTTATCAAAAATTAGATGTCCATAGGTGTTGGGATTTATTTCTGGGCTTTCAATTCTGTTCCACTGGTCTGTGTGCCTATTTTTGTTCCAGTACCATGCTGTTTTGATGATGATGGCTTTATAATATAGTTTAAGGTCTGGGAGTGTGAAGTCTCCATTTCTGTTTCTTTTACTCAAGATGGTTTTGGCAATTCTAGGTGTTTTCAGGTTCCAGATAAATGAATGTAGTTTTTGTTCTATTCTCTTAAAGAAGCTTGGTGGAACTTTGATGGGTATTGCATTAAATTTGTATATGGCTCTGGGGAGAATATTCATTTTGATATTTATTCTTCCAATCTATGAGCATGGGATATCTTTCCATTTCTTGGTATCAATTTCTATTTCCTTGAGTAGCAATTCATAGTTTTCAGCATACAAGTCTTTCATTTCTTTGGTCAACTTTATTCCTAGGTATTTGATTGATTTTGCTGAAACAGTAAATGGGAGTGATTTCTGGATGTCTTCTTCAGATTTAGTGTTTGCATAAAGAAATGCCACTGATTTTTGTACATTGATTTTGTAGCCTGACACCTTGCTATATTGCCTAATAACTTCCAGTAATTTTCTGCTGGATTCTTTAGGTCTTTCTATGTATACTGTCATATCATCTGCAAATAGTGAGAGCTTGACTTCTTCCCTTCCAATCTGTATTCCTTTGATTTCTTTCTCTTGCCTGATTGCTATGGTAAGAACTTCCAATACTATGTTGAAGAGTAACAGTGACAGTGGACAGCCCTGTCTAGTCCCCGATCTGAGGGGGAATGCTTTCAGCTTCTGTCCATTGAGTATGATGTTGGCTGTAGGTTTGCTATAGATAGACTCCACTATCTTGAGGAATTTCCCATCTATTCCCATTTTTTGTAGAGTTTTGAGCATGAATGGGTGTTGGATTTTGTCAAAGACTTTCTCTGCATCTATTGAGATAATCATGTGGTTTTTGGCTTTGCTTTTATTGATGTGGTGAATGACATTGATTGACTTACGGATGTTGAACCAACCTTGCATTCCTGGGATGAATCCCACTTGGTCATGATGAACAATCTTTTTGATATGTTACTGTATCCAGTTGGCCAAGATCTTGTTTAATATTTTGGCATCTATGTTCATCAGAGATATTGGTCTATAGTTTTCCTTTTTTGTTGTGTCCCTATGAGCTTTTGGTATCAGGGTGATGTTGGCTTCATAAAAGGTGGAAGGGAGTATTCCTGTTTCTTCAATCTTATGGGAAAGCTTAAGAAGTATGGGTACTAACTGTTTCCTGAAAGTTTTGTAGAGTTCGTTTGTGAAGCCATCTGGTCCAGGACTTTTGTTGTTGGGGAGATTCTGAATAACGGTTTCAATTTCTTTGTCTGTGATTGGTGCATTTAGATTTTGTAGTTCTTCTTTGGAAGGGCATATGCTTCTAGGAATTGTTCCATTTCTTCCAGATTCTCTAGCTTGGTGGCGTATAGTTCTTCATCAGGGTAGTTTCTGAGGAGTATATGAAGTGATACTCACTGGGACATAGTGGGCATTTTTATCAATGCTGTTATGACTGTCTTATGAAGAACACATATTTGCTTGTGGCTGTGAGCTATTACTTAAGATATTCCCCTGTTTGAGGAAGCAAATGTCAGCTTAAGCCATTTCTCTAAACAAAATGAATGACAATATATCAATGGAGTTGGTTAGATAAACACACCCATTAAGGTCTATTACTATTATAAAGCTTGATATTGAGAAGGCTGAGCAACAATCTCAAACATGCTCAATTTTATGAATATTGGTATTTTGTTAGGTAACTGTCCTCTGACAGGACATGTCATAATAATAATGATTACTTTGATTTTTATTTCAGTGGAATGGACTATAATAGTCTTACTGTAATGATGTCACCTATTATTTCCAAGTGAAGTTAAAAAGTATATATATATATATTTTGCTCTTTATGCTAGTTATCAGACTTAGACAAAAATTACTAAAGTCATGAAACATATCTAAAAAAGATTTCCAAGCTTCCTCCTACATGAAGACCCCTAGTTTCCTTTTCCCTATCTCCACCTTTGAGTGCCTGTTTGTTGAACAATTGGCTTTATATCATACTTCTTTTCAGCCACCAAGTGACAAGTGCTACCATGATGCCATCTTAACCTCCCTGGAGAGACAGCCTGACCAGTGTGTCCCAGAACATCACCTCTCCAGTGACTTACCCCACTAGGGAAAGATAGAAATAAGCTGAGGGTATGGATCAACATGTGACGTTCATGTTCAGAAGAGAAGCTAGATCTTCCACCTTCTGCACTGTATAAGGAATTTTTGTCCGTACTCCCAGAGGGATAAAAAATATGGAAGCTTCTAATAGAGGGGAGGGGCATAGAACTCTGGTGTTGGGAAATGTGTGAAATTGTGCCCTTGTTATCTTACAATCTTGTTAATCATTATTAAATCATTAATAAAAATTTGAAACAAAAAAAAGAACTAAACTAAGAGCATAAAATGAAAAATTAAGGGTTTCATGTTAAGGAATATTTTATTTTATCTTATTAGATAATGAGAAAAATAAGCTATAGAACTAAGATAAGTCATAGATATCCAGACTTTAAGATTTTTTAGTGTGCAGGAATATACAACAATAAAATACAGTATGTTGAGAAAGAGATGGATAGTAGATTTGTTTGCCTCTTTTTTTAGGTCCTATATGTATACCTGTCTACAAATGCGGCCACAAAGTTTTCTCTGAACATAAACTTGATATTGATAGTAACAAATACTAATTATAAATTTTCTCATAAAGATAAGTATAGCCAATAGAAAATGTAAATTTATATTTTTATTGAATATCAACCAAGTTAATTTCATTTCCTTAAATCAACAATGTCAGAGATTAAGTACTTAACATTAAGTACTTAACATTCTAGAATAAAAATTTTAATGCTCCCTTGACTCACCAAAAAGACAATTTTTCATGTACTAAACTTTGAACAAAATACTTAATCAAACTATAGGTTATATCAAGCAAAGAAACAGAGCAAGTCCCCATGTATTTAATTAGCATGTTAGTTTACTAGCCCAAAAAGCTACCAAGTAACCTATTGAACTTAAATTAGGCAAATAACTCATTTAAAATCATTTTTATGTGGCCAGGGAGATGGCCCAGTGATAAAGCTTTGGACTCTCAAGCATGAGGTCCTAAGTTCAGTCTCTGGCAGCACATGCACCAGAGTGATTTCTGGTTCTTTCTCTCTCTTCCTGTCTTTCTCATAAATAAATAAAATCTTTAAAAATAAAAATTTTTATTATCCTAATTAGAATGTAGTCTCTGTGCAACTAGGGATTTTAATCATTTTACTCACCAGTCAGTATTTGACAAAGCACATAATAAATACATATTTAAGACAAGTAAGTGCACAAATTAAGGAATATACATATATATATATTTCATAACTATAATATGTGTAAGCATAGTTCCTAAAGTATTGCTACTTAATAAAAAATAAATACTATTAATATTATGTTTCAAATGTTTCTTTATGATAATGCTAGAGACAAATTAAACAATTTTTACTTTTGATTTATTTTTATTTAGCCACACTTGGGAAACAAGAGGTCCAATAGAAAAGGCAAATAATCTCATTAGACCAAAGAAAAGTTGACTTCTGGTAGTATTAAGACAAAATAAAGGGGGCCGGTGGTGGCGCACCTGATTAAGTGCACGTGCTAGTTATAGTGCGCAAGGACCCAGGTTCAAGCCCCTAGTCCCCACCTGCAGGGGAGTAGCTTCACGAGTGGTGAAGCAGTGTTGCAGGTGTTTCTCTATCTCTCTCCCTCTCTATCACCCTCTTCCCTCTCAATTTCTGTCTGTCTCTATCTAATAAATAAATAAAGATAATAAAACATTTTTAAAAAGACAAAATAAAGTAAGGGAGAGACTACAAGGAGAGACCAAAGACACCAAGGCTCTCTTTTGTCTATGCTCTTCACTAGTAATATCTGTTCCTGCACATGATCTATTTCACTCCTTTGAAATTAAGCTTGCACACCTGATTTATGAAGTCTTTTGTGATTGGTCCAAGGTGGTATCTGTGAATGAACCAGAAACCTGTCAAACTGGAGTTTAGGTTCCTTCTTGGATCCAGGTGTGGGCTCCCAAAACCAAACAATAGCACTGCTCTGGCACTTACTACACCAGGGGTTTAACCAGGAATCTCAGACTTTTAAGTCCTATACTCTGACAGGTGAACTACTTCCCCAGGTACTAGAGTTAGTTTTAAAATGAATAGGTTTATAAACAAATAAATTTAAAATCTGCAAGATTTACAATATTAGAGATAGTCAGATTCATTCCTTCCAGTTTTATCTCAAAATAAATTTTGTGAAAGTAAAATGGAAGACTATAAAGTGTAATAAATGTTTATCATACAATATATTCTCCATCAACATTTAAAATGATTTTTTTCTTGTGGTAGGGATAAAGGAAGATCTTCACAATAATTTTCATATCTGAAAGAAAAAGATGACTATTTCCCTTTACCCTCTGTCACTTTTAGCCCCTTCTCCTCGCTTTACCTTTCTTTGAGACAAAAGAGGGAGTTAAAAAGGGAGAAATAAAGAGAGACGCCGGGAGTCGGGCTGTAGCGCAGCGGGTTAAGCGCAGCTGGCGCAAAGCACAAGGATCCCGGTTCGAACCCCGGCTCCCCACCTGCAGGGGAGTCGCTTCACAGGTGGTGAAGCAGGTCTGCAGGTGTCTATCTTTCTCTCCTCCTCTCTGTCTTCCCCTCCCTCTCTCCATTTCTCTCTGTCCTATCCAACAACGACAACAACAATAATAACTACAACAATGAAACAACAAGGGCAACAAGAGGAAATAAATAAAATAAATTTTTAAAAAATTAAAAAAAGAAAGAGAGACACCTTCAGACCTTCCTCACTGGTTGTGAAGCCTTCTCCCTGCAAGTGGGGAGTGGGAGTTTGAACCAAAAAATTTGAGCATGGTAACTTGTGTAATCTACTGGGTATACTACCCTTCAGGCCACGCACAGTGATGTTTTTAGATTTGGTGTTAATCTTAGGAATTTTTAGTCTCCAGGGAAGGTTTACTTGATATATATTAGGAGAGGGGATATGGCATGAAATAATCTTAGAAAACAATTAAGGTTCTAGAAAATGATAGTCATGTCATCATACAAGATGAGTAATTATTTGTGATAATAATTAAACTTTAAAGCAAAACAGCAGTCAGGATAGCACCATCTTAGTGGTATTATAACAATAACAGGAAGGAGAAGACATTAATGAACACAAATTTTAAGATTATATGTAAGGTAATAATTTCTATTGATAGCATTTTAATTATTCTGGATAAAAGATGTAAAAGTAGGTTAAGGGTAATAAATGAGATATATTAGTAAGGCCAAAATATTAAAGTTTAAGTAGAATTAAGATATTGTAACAGAGTGGTTACTCCAGAAAATGATCAAGAATGCCACAAGGTGTGATTAAGTCTGATGACTGAAATATAATTTTGAATCAAATTTGTAATCCTGTAATGGGATATTTTGAGCATATGGAAGTGAGAACATAACATGAAGAGAAAGAAATAGACCACAGTGTAATTCAAACACATTATGTAATGGGAATGAATGGTCATTGCTAATGAAATGGGTCCTTTTGCATTGATATTGCAGTAAATCAGCATCAACATGTTCAGCCTAGTCACTTAAATAATTTGGAATATATTTTGGTAGAAACTATATAGTGGATGTTACTCAGTAAAGCAAAATTTTCACTTTATTTCTTAATCACACATTTTAAAACCAAACTCTGGTATCTGTGTTAGTGATCCTAAAATTGAACTACAGCAAACACAATGTGGTACTAGACTTTATGTCAGAAAATTATATTTCCACAGCTACCTTGCCATCTAGCAGAACTACCTTAGCAAAATCAAGTGATCTTCCAGTTCTCAGTAACCTTGCAGGTAAAAACAAAAGCACAGATGTAAATGAAAAATGGTATAAACTACTTCAAAGAATTTTGATTTAACTACCTGGTTTATTACTGCTAAAGCAGTTTATTAGCTTTTCATTTAAGTTTATATAATCATATTTATTACAAATTTCTACCACTGCTGAGATTTTATGCTTCTTTGGATCTCTATGGTTCCTGTCACCATGGCACCTGGATATTCAACCAATATAACTACATAAAAATAGCTGGTATGTGGGAAGGAAAAAAAAGTTAATTTCTGTCTTTTTCTGAATGCAAGTGATAGTATAAAATAAGGATTACACCTTCAGGTCTTTGAGCCTGCTGCTCACTTGATCACAAAAAAAAAAATGTTTAGAGGGGGAGTAGTTACTTTCAGCCATTTATTCAAATGTAGTACATGACTAATCAGCATAATATCTATAGCTGCACAATAAATATATGAATAATTTCCTTCTTACTAATCTAAGCTTGAAAAGTAAATGCACAAGGCAAATAGCTGTAGAAAATTGAAAACTAGAGGGGACTTCCAGGAGGCATGACCCTGGAGTAAGGGCAGACAGTCCAGACTCTCCCCTCAAACAACAAAATAATTACAGCTGAAACATCCACAGAAGTACTACAGCCTTAGATGGGTGCTCAACTGGTTGGCTGGGGCTACCATTGCCACTATATCATATTACACTGCTACTGACTTGTTACTGCAGATTGTCTCCAGAGATACCAACCCTGAGATATTAACCTCCAAACTCCTCTAATCTGGTTTGATCTTCTATAACATATGGACTACCTAGTTCCATTTCAGATGGCACATTTTTCAACACAGTTACATATCCTAGCTACAGGCTAGGGCCTATGACCCAAGGCCTAGAGTACTAAGTATGTATATACATGTATCCACAAGCAAGGAACAATTATATACCTCAAAATAAAGTGCTTAAAGATTATGTTACATTAAGTTAGTATAATAAGAACACAAGAAAGAACAGTTGTTCAAAAACTTATGTCACTTCTAGTTATATATCACTACAATTACTTATTCTGAATATAATTCCCTCTTTCTATTTCTCTAGTAACCTAATAAGATTTAACAAAAAATATAAGTCTATTCACTGATATATAATAGATTTATTTATGTGTTTACTTATCTATTGCCATCAGGGTTATTACTGGGGCTCAGTGTTTATACAATCAATCTACCAATCCTGGTAACCTTTTTTTTTTCCTCTTTTATTTGATAGGATACAGAAAAATTGAGAGGGGAGGGAGAGGCAGAGAAGGAGAGAGAAAGACACATGCAGCACTGCTTCACCACTCCTGAAATTCCCCTTTGGAGATGAGTTTGGGGTAGGGACTTGAAATTGGATATATAATAGAATTATTGAGTCCTTTCTGCAAATCAAATTATTAATTTGGTATTTTGTTCAAATTCCAAATAAATATAAAATCATATTTTTCTAACAATTGAAATAGACTCCCTTGAAAACTCTCTACTTACTTTTCTGCTCTTACTTTTTACATTTAATTTGTAAGTCTATGATAACCTATATAATATATACATATGTTTTATATATGCACATATATATTCTTATGTCCTTTGTTTCATAGGCATAATTAATATTGGTATCACAAGACTATTTTTGTTTTTCCTATGCATACTTTCCCCTGAACTCCATAATTTCACAACTGACTTTCTTTCCAAAATTTGCTCAACCTATTAATTCAGTTTAATAACAGCTTCATCCTAAAAGAGGCTTAGATAAGAAATTGGACTAATACTTTATGATATTTTTCTAATATTCTGTTGTTTTCGACGGGTTAGGTTGTTTTCAATGGGCTGGCTTCACAGGCGGGTAACAGACGACCACGGACTCATGGTTGAGCTGTAGGCAGTGTCTCTTTATTCATGCAGGACGCAGCACAATCTAAGACGAGCTAAGCTAAACTCAAAGTACAGTACTCTAAAACTCACAATGCTGTCATTATATATACTTCCCAAGTAGGGTGGAAACAGGATGTGACATAGAGAGGGTGGAGAGAAAAGTGACTGGCGAAAATCAGAGTGTGACAAGGGGGTGGAGCAGGCGAGAATCCTATCACTGAACCACAAATGCCCTGGAGGGAAGGTGGTACTTGTTAACAGTGGTTATGTAAATAGAATGAAGTGGTTATGTAAATAGAATAGTGTTAAGCAGGGGGGGGTTTAAACCAAATGAAACAGAAGGAGTCTCATGCATACCAACAATATTCTATGCTTAAATAGCTTTTAAAAATCTCCCAGTGCTGCTTTCCAAATTTCTAACAATTCCCACAATTGTCATTTTAGACTTATTGAATATTACTTATCATTTCAATAATTATCTTAAGTACAAGCTTTCATTACAGACTACAATCAATATATTTTTTCTATTTTATTTAATTAATTTATTTTTTAAATCTTTCTTCTTTTTATTTTTTATTTAAGAAAGGAGACACTAATAAAACAGTAGGGTAGGAGGGGTACAACTCCGCAAAATTACCACCACCTGGTCTCCATATCCCATCCCATCCCCTGATAGCTTTCCCATTCTCTATCCCTCTGGGAGTATGAACCCAAGGTCATTGTGGGATGCAGAAGGTGGAGGGTCTGGCTTCTGTAATTGCTTCCACACTGAACATGGGCGTTGACTTGTCTATTCATACTCCCGGCCTTCCTCTTTCTTCTGAGGAAGTGGAGCTCCAGGACCCATTGGTGGGGTCATTTGTCCAGGGAAGACTGATCAGCATCATGCTGGCATGGGCAGAGGATATGAACAGAGAATCAATATTCTATTTGTATTTGTATTCTGTTTTCTTTATGTGTTAAAATTCTTTTTATTGATGAAATGTTAATTTTAACACTGCTGTTATCTCAAGAATACAATTTCATAATCCCCCCTCAACCGTGTGCTAGTACATACATTGATTTTATGTCAAATGTCTACCTATTGGCACTTCTTATTATAGGGAAACATGTAGTTTTATATGTACATGGAATTTTAATTACATAAGGATCATAGTAATAAATCTTCCTATACATTGTTTGCTACACTGCTATCAGTGAGTATCTTATTTTGTCTATGATATTATAAAAGCTATGTTAACTCTGAAAAGTAGTTTTGTATTCTCTGTATGGTTTATATACATTCAGATAATCATTGCTAAAAGTTTTTTTTTTTTACAGAATGAAATTATGTACTTTAAAGTGTATTTTAGCCCAAAATTTTCTTATTGTGCTTTTAAAAGGTGAAATTGTTTGATCCTGTTTCATGTGCTATGAATGCAGCAGGAGGATTGATCTAAAAATAAAATGCTAATCTCTGAAGATTTAATTTTTTGAAGAGCCAAATTTTTTTTTTAAGAAAATGAGATTTTGTGCTTCAGTCATACAGCTGTGATGATACATATCTTTCTCTAACAGTGCTACATTATTAAATCTGGATTGCTGAATTAGTCATATTTTCAAAATTATAGAAAATAAAAACAGAGAGAATACACTTTAGAATGGACAGAGACATACAGGTAGATATAGTCTTTTTATACACATGTACCTGCAAAATATACAAGATTTATTAGTACATAGAAGTCACTGAATTTTTGTTAGAAGCATGACTAATTAAAATCACCATCTAGCTCAGCTGCATCTCAATTTGCTAAAACTCATTTCAAATTTTGTCATTCTGTTCATCCAGATGATAGCAGAAACCACATTTGATTTCAATTTGTTCACTGATGATATATAATTCTTTTTTATCAATGCTAAAACATCTTAGCCAATGCCTATTCAAAACATCTTGTGTGTCAGTCACAAGATGAAATGAATTAAAAGTGACATTAAATGGGTCAACACAATAAGGATTAATGTTCTTTCTTCTATATTTTATAGTGTACCCAGAGCTTGTGTACCATTCCATCACTCTGGGTCACATTTCTTATTCAGAGTTTAGACTGATATGTAGAGAATAGACAGATGATACATAGCCAGATAGATAGACAGGCAGATGACAGGTGAAAGATAGACACCACAGGGCCTAAGCTTTCTCCATTGCTGCAGCACCTATGAGGAGGTGCTGGAACTCAAACTTGAATTACATATATGACAATGCAAGCTCTCTGCCCAGTACATTTTTTTTCTTTTCCCTGCATATTCTTTTAATATTGAATAACATATATAAAAAGTTTTATAAATCAAAGAAAGATGCTTTCAGATGTACAGATAAGAGTTCTGATTTCCATACTCTGACACTAACCCTCATTAACACCTTTTTCTAGATGAAATTAGTAGAAGTCTAAAGTTTAACTTCTTACCTTACTATGTGTGAAAAACAATATTAATATGGAGGATGGTGGTAACTATAAGAACTAGTAAAACAGTTCAGAGCAAAGAATAATAGTAATAATCATCTTCTGTCATTCAATTCAGGAACATTTGAATTACTTTGTTAGAGTTCAGTCTACTTGTATACATTTTTGTTTGTTTTGTTTTTGCCTCCAGGGTTAATGCTGGCACTATGAATCCATTGCTACTGATGGCCATTTTTTTTCCATTTTATTGAGAGGAGAGGGGGAGATACAGTGGGAGAAAGAAAAATAGAAACCTGTAGAGCTGCTTCTCTGTTTGTGAAGCTTTCCCCCTTGCACAGGTCCTTGAGCTTCCTATGTGCACTTAACCTGGTGATCCACTGCCTGGCCCCTACACAAGCTCTTTGGGCAAATGTGGATAGTTGCAATAAACAACTGAAATAATTAAACAGATATATTTTGACTTAACTACTTTTCAAAAACTTTTATTAGTGATTTAATAATGATTATCAAGATTTTACAATAACGGGTACAATTTTGCAGAGTCCGGCTCTACGGGATCAGAAGAAAAGGATGGAAATGAGATGCTTAGACAGAAACCTTGGAACAATTCAGGGAATAGAAGGCGAGCACATTTATTGGAACATTTTTATTTTATGTATTTTTTTATTTTTATATTACAAAATTACATGTCTACAGGGGTTTGAATCCACACTGTTACCACCACTAGAGTTCTGAATCTTCACTTTCCCCACTGCAATCCATCACAGTTTCCCTAAAGTTGTAGACATGGGCGGACCATCTTCTTCTACAACTATCTGTCTACATTCATACATAGTTGCCATTCTTTTTCTGATTCAATCCTCTCTTCCCCTTATGACACTCATAATATCGTAGCTACCTCCATATGTCCTTCTCCTTTTCCTTTTCTCTCTCTAGGTGCTGGTAGAGCTGGAGTGCAGAGTCCTCTTATCTTCACCCTACCAATTCTCCCCTGCTGGAAGTAGGGATCAAGGTTGCTTATGGGGAGGAGAAGGTAGGAGTTCTGGCTTCTGTAGCTGCTTCTCCACTGAGCATGGACATTGACAGGTCGATCCATACCCCCAGCCTGTTTCTATTTTTCCCTAGTAGACCAGAGCTCTGGAGATGTGAGGGTCTGGGACACATTGGTAAGGCCAGAAAAGTCAGGTAGAGTCATAGTAGCATCTGTAACTTGGTGTCTGGAAGGTGGCAGGACCTAAGTGAGAAAAGGTGGCTAATGAACAGGAACCAAAAAGTAGAATCAGAGCAGATGACGTTAGGGATTTTAGGGTAGAAGAAAGCTAGAAGAACCATTTTAAACATGTTCTTGGGACCACACAACTATCGTAGTTTTGCTTTAGTTTGGTAGCTAGCCTGAGGTTGGATGAGAGTATTGTCTGAGAAAATGGTGTTAGAGTAGAGAAAAGGGCTATAAAGTTGGATTAGGGCAGGGAGTAGCTCCCATTCTTACTTTAAAAAAATTCTGTGGCTAAAATTAACTATTTACCTCCATCCACCTGCTCCAGGGCCCATATGTAAATATATATTTATATTTAGCACCAGAGCCTATGTAACCTCTAAGTTCTTATTGGTCTGAGCTCATTGCTCATGGTCACATCTGAGGAACACTGCAGGCTGCACTCATTTCAGGACCAGTCTTCTTTGGGTGGCAGGGCAGGATACCCCCAGCCTCCCTTCAGAGACTGGGGATTTGGGACATGTTTATATAGCAATTTTTGGCCCACTTTGCCATGATTATTTGTCTTTTCAGTGTGCATCAGTCTCTTCTTCTAATCTAGTCTGGGAGAAGGTCAGGAGCAGTTACCGGTGGTCTTTACAGCACATAGTACTCAGATTTTCCTCAGAAAGCTGACATACAGCACATATTACTAGGCTCTCAAAGCTGTATAGCAGTACTACTCTGAGGTTTGCCTCAGAATGCTTTTTTTTTTTTAATTTGTATTTATAAAATGGAAATATTGACAATACTATAGGATAAAAGAATGCCTTTTTTTTAAATTTTTTATTTAAGAAAGGATTAATGAACAAAAACATAAGGTAGGAGGGGTACAACTCCACACAGTTCCCACCACCCAATCTCTATAACCCACCCCCTCCCATGATAGCTTTCCCATTCTCTAGCCCTCTGGGAGCATGGACCCAGGGTCATTGAGGGTTGCAGAAGGTAGAAGGTCTGGCTTCTGTAATTGCTTCCCCGCTGAACATGGGCGTTGACTGGTCGGTCCATACTCCCAGTCTGCCTCTCTCTTTCCCTAGTAAGGTGTGTCTCTGGGGAAGCTGAGCTCCAGGACATATTGGTGGGGTCTTCAATCCAGGGAAGCCTGGCCAGCATCCTGGTGGCATCTGGAACCTGGTGATTGAAAAGAGAGTTAACATACGAAGCCAAACAATTTGTTGAGCAATCATAGATCCCAAGGTTGGAATAGTGGAGAGGAAGTGTTAGGGAGGTACTCACTGAAAACTCTAGTGTACTTCTGCTTTCAGGTATATACTTTGCAGTTGTTTATGGATACGTGTGCACATAAGCTCTCTCTCACAAGAAACTGGTGTATATCTAGGTTATGGGACTTTGTTAGAAAGTGAACTACCTGAGATGAAAAAGAATGCCCTTTTAAAAGGTTTCCCAGTTGGGGGCCAGGCAGTGGCTCAGCGGGTTAAGCGCACATGATACCAAGTGCAAGGACTGCCCTAAGAGCCCCACTTTGAGCCTCGGCTTTCCACCTGCACAGGGGTTGCTTCACAAGTGGTGAAGCAGGTCTGCAGGTGTCTTTCTTTCTGCCTTTCTATCTTCCTCTCTCGCTCTCGATTTCTCTCTGTCCTATCCAATAACAATAACAACAAAGGCAACAAAATGGAAAATATGGCCTCCAGGAGCAGTGGATTCATAGCGCTGGCACCAAACCTCAGCAATAACCCTAGAGACAAAAAAAATTATAAAAAAATATAAAATAAAAAGTTTTCCACCAGTTCTCTTCTTAGTTCTCTCCGGCACAATTTCACACAGTTCCCGACATTTTGTATTCCAACAGTTTGTATTCCATGCTATCCACTGGAAGTTTCCTTAGCTTATATCCCTCCAGGAGTATGGACCAAAATTGTTTATGGGCTTCTGCAATTAATTCTCCCATGAACATGGATGTGGGCAGGTTGCTCCATATGCCCAGTCTGTTTCTATCTTTCCCTAGTGGGGTATGATTCTGGAGAGGTGTGGTTCCAGGACACACTGGTGTGGTCACCTGCCTAACTACATATTTTAAGTTTATACTCATAAAGAAAATGTCTATTGCATTTTTTCCTCCTGAGTCTGTTCTCTAGAGCTTACAAATATTGTTAATTTTATACACTTGACATTTAAGTTTACCACTGAGTATGAGTCATCTGTCATATTCTACCATAGAAGTATTTTGGAAATGTTACTTTTACATTGTAGAATTCAGTTACCTGAGACTGTTCTAAAAAGTTGTTTTGGCAGGTCCATTTCCAGATATTTTTCTCACTCTACTCTAAAAGTATATTTTATTTAAACTCTGGAGGTAGGCTAAAGCCATTCAGCCTCTAGAGTAAGAATACTTACTATACATCATTAACTATGTGTTCATGTTACTCTGTATTTGAGTTATCTGTACTTGAGTTATACATCAAGATATTCTAGGTCCTATAGACTTAATTCCATCTCAGCAACCCAAAGAAGTTCCATGAAAGAGTATTGTGATTTCAAGTAAGATGTATAGCTTTGGTAATAATAGATGAAATAAGACTCGTGGAGAGAAAATAAGCAAGTGTTAAATTATAAGAAATGTGTGTTCTGGGTACCATAAAGAATTCAATTTTATATTATTGTGATGAAGAATGCAGGAAAATCATAGCAGAATCAGGGACAAAAAAATTCAAGCATTTACCATCTCATTTGATACAATTAACATGACTTTAATAAGAACAAAGTAGAAGTACTAAAGAATATTATAAACTAATTTCAAAGAAAGTAAAATAGGAAAATATTGAAGTGGTAACAGATGTTTCCTACTACTTATAATAATAATATATCAATCAGCCAGATAGCTCATCTGGGACGTTGCCTGTTTCGCCATGATTGTGACATGGATGAATTTGAATCCAGCCAATACCACACTGGATGTTCCATGCTGCAGTCTCTCTCTTTCTCCTTCTCTTTCCTCTCTCTCTGAGAAAGTCAGCTGAGGGTGGCAAAGTCTTAAGGAGAGCAAAAATAAAATGTATTTCAATAGTATATACCATAGTAGAGGATTTAGTGGTGGCACACCAGCCGATGACATGTTACCATACACAAGGACTCAGGTACAATCACTTGGTCCCCACTTGCACAGGGGAAGCGTCATGAAAACTAAAGCAGTGTTACTAGTATCTCTCTCTCACCCTCTACAACCCAACTTTCCTCTCAGTTTCTCTCTGTCTCTATAAAAATAAAAGAAAAACATGGCCACTAGGAGTGGTGGAATTTTTATGCAGGCAGAGTCCCAGAGATAAACATAGTAGCAAAATAACAATAAACAATAATAATACACAATGATTAAGTGGAGTTTAGAGAATTAAAAAACACTTTACAATAAAAAAACTACCAGTATAATTCACCCAACTGACACATTCAAGGGGGAAAAGTATATATATATATATGCAAAGATAACCACTACAGTTAATCAGAGATAATCCAAACCTTTTTTGAAATGAAGATCTTTCCTTATCATGTTAAAGAGGTCACAGATGGTCCTGAATGACTATTGAATAGCAAGCAGAAAAGAAAGACCCAAAAGATAAAGGTTTTCTTTTTCTATTTCAGTGATTAATTTGCTATTAATCATTTAATTGTTAGTCACTTATATAATCCAAAATAAGCAGTATCTCATGTGCAGTATCTGTTATGTGTCTTGTTTTTTCCCCTAAGGCTATCATATCAGTGGATCTTAATGCCTCCATAGCTCCAACACTATTATGTAATTTCTTTTTTGTTTCTGAGTGCAATTAAAGGATTTTTCCATGAAGTTAAGGCAGTTTTTCAGGATTGTCTGTCACCAATTTATTATCTGAGAAGTAGTGCAAAAGTCACTCCTCACATTGTTGATTTTGTGATTTTAGTGTGATTATTTTTAAATGTTCAGTAAAAGGTATATAGACAGACATGTACATCAGTAATCATTAATATGAGAGGTAGGGTGGTACACTCAGCTGAATGGAAGCTTCATGAGTAGTGAAGCAGTGATTCAAGTGTCTGTGTCTATCTTCCTCTCTACCGCCTCATCTCAATTTATTTCTGTCCTGTCAAATAGAGAATAGTAACCATTAATATGAAAGAACTAGTTACTGAAAATAAATTTTCTCCTCTTCAGTGAACAGTCCTTTCACAGTTGATTTTTTCATAGCAGTTTCCACTCCAATATTAAGTGCTATGTTTAGCTGTGTTTAATATAAATGTTTATCTAGTTTTAGTGTATTAGTATTCTTCAATGCCAATGCACGTGCTATGTGGTGCCAATTCTAAAACAGAGGTGGGATGCATGACAGTGCAGGAATCTTTACCTGGTGATCTATCTGGCCCTCCAATCAATCATCATCAATTGAGTTCATATAAGCCAATGTTCTGTGCTCCCTTGGTTTACATATTATGTGTAATCTACCAAATTTACCCACATCTGAGGTTCAATAGTTGATTCTTATGTTTGATTCTTTATATATATATTGACTCCAGAGTTGTTTCTGGGGCTCGGTAACTGCACTACAAAGTCACTGTTCCTGGAGACTATTTTTCCCATTTTTGTTGTTGTAGTTGTTATTATTCTTGTCATTGCTATTGTTGTAGTTGGACAGGACAGAGAAAAATGGAGAGAGAAGGGGAAGACAGAGGGAGGAGAGAAAGACACCTGCATACCTGCTTCATGACCTGTGAAGCAACATTCCTGCAGGTGGGGAGTTGGGGGCTCAAACCGGAATCCTTATGCGAGTCCAAGCACTTTGCACCACATGTACGTAACATGCTGCACTACCGCCCAACCCTCTATTATGTAGTTTTATACTTAAATTTATATGATTTACATCATTATATAATATATATATATATATATATATATATATATATATATATGATTCTTATGCTTACTCTATCAGACCTTACACAAGGCAAACAGCTCTTCACATGTAATGTGCAGTCAAAATGCTCTCTGGGATTGGACATAAAGCTAAGTGTTAGAGTACAGGGCTAACATTCTTGGGGCCCCAGAAGCCTCTGACTCAAAGCCTCTGACACAGCAATATGCCAGAGTTAATCAGTGCTTTAGTCTCTAAATAAATAAATAAACATTTTAGGTCTCTCTGAGATCTGCTACTCTGATATAAAATTCCACTCATAGGGCAAAACTACTGGATGTTATCAGGAAATATAGCAAGGTGTCAGGCTAAAAAAATCAATTTACAAAAATAAGTGGCATTTCTTTATGCAAACACTAAATCTGAAGAAGAAGACATCCAGAAATCACTCCCATTCACTGTTGCAGCAAAATCAATAAAATACCTAGGAGTAATGCTGAATAAAGAATTGAAAGACTTGTATACTGAAAACTATGAGTCATTATTCAAGGAAATAGAAAATGATACTGAGAAATGGAAAGAATCATGGATTGGAAGGATTAATATCATCAAAATGAATATTCTCCGCAAGGCCATATACAAATTTAGTGCAACACCCATCAAAGTTCCAAGTTTCTTTAAGAGAATAGAAAAAAAACTACAATCATTTCTCTAGAACAAAAAAACACCCAGAATTGCCAAAACAATCTTGAGGAAAAGAAACAGAAATGGAGGAATCACACTCCCAGATATCAAACTATATTATAAGGCCATCATCATCAAAACAGCTTGGTACTGGAACAAAAATAGACACACAGAGCAGTGGATCAGAATTGAAAGCCCAGAACTAAACCCTCACACCTATGAGCATCTTATCTTTGACAAGGAGGCTCAGAGTATTAAATGGAGGAAGGAGGCTCTCTTCAATAAATGGTGGTGGGAAAACTGGGTTGAAACATGCTGGAGAATGAAACTGAACCAACTTATATCACCGGAAACAAAAAACAACTCCAAATGGATCAAGGACCTGGATGTTAGAACAGAAACTATCAAATACTTAGAGGAAAACATTGGTGGAACACTTTCCCACCTAAACTTCAAGAACATCTTTGATGATACAAACCCAATTGCAAAGAAGTCTAAAGCAGAAATAAACCAATGGGACTACATCAAATTGAAAAGCTTCTGCATAGCCAAAGAAACTATCACCCAAACAAAGAGACCCTTCACAGAATGGGAGAAGATCTTCACATACCATACAGCAGACAAGAGACTAATCACCAAAATAGGTGGAGAGTTTAGCAAACTTAGCACCAAAAAAGCAAATGACCCCATCCAACATGGGCAGGGGATATGAACAGAACATTCACTACAGAAAAGATCCAAAAGGCTAACAAACACATGAAAAATTGCTCCAGGTCTCTGATTGTCAGAGAAATGCAAATAAAGAGAACACTGAGATACCACCTCACTCCTGTAAGAATGGCATACATCAAAAAGGACAGCAGCAACAAATGCTGGAGAGGCTGTAGGGACACAGGAATCCTTCCGCACTGCTGATGGGAATGTAAACTGGTACAGCCTCTGTGGAGAGCAGTCTGAACAACTCTCACAAGGCTAGACATGGACCTTCCACATGACCCAGTAAATACTTTATTGGGGGTATACCCAAAGAACTCCATAACACCCAACCAAAAAGATATTTGTACACCTATGTCCATAGCAGCACAATTCATGATAGCTAAAACCTGGAAGCAACCCAGGTGCCCAACAATAGATGAGTGGCTGAGAAAGCTGAGGTATATTCCACGCAATGGAATACTATGCAGCAATTAAGAACAATGAACCCACCTTCTCTGACTCATCTTGGGCAGAGCTAGAAGGAATTATGTTAAGTGATCTAAGTCAGAAAGCTAAAGATGAGTATGGGATGATCCCACTCATCAACAGAAGTTGAGAAAGAAGATCAGAAAGGGAAACTAATAGCAGGATTTGACTAAATCTGGAGTAGGGTACCAAAGTAAAAACCCCGGGGTGAGGATAAGGGTGGACATTCGGCTTCCCTGGGCAGTGGCGGGTGGGTGAGTAGTGGTAGGTGGGATGGGACACAGTCTTTTGGAGGTGGGAATGCTGTTTATGTACACTCCTATTAATTTTTAGTCATATAAAAATCTAATTAATATGAGAGGAGAAAAATTGATTGTATGTCTCAAACTTTTTAAAGCTCAGACTGAATCTTTTTAATACATAGGCTGAGCCTTTGATATGCTGACTCTCTAAAAAGCCTAGACCAGGGAGAACAGGAGCAACCGGTGGGACAGCTATATACAAACAATGTCAAAGGACATAAATTATGGTGATATTGGGTATGATACAGCAAATCCTGACAAAGGGATTTTTCAAAGTTAACCCAATTACCAAATAATGTGATTATAACAATAACTATCTATTATCTTTGTGAACCCTAAGACAGCAGGAACCTCACATTTCCACTATAGAGCCTTTATTTCCCCCAGTCCTGGAACCATAGAGTGGGGTGCACTTTCCTGCATGCTTCTCTCAGTTCATACCAAATAATATTGCATCTGCTGATCCCAACCTAATCAATGCAACAAGTACCACCTCAGCATGCTTCACTTCAGACTGTGTCCAGAGACTTCAGGTGTGGAATGACAACCCTTCAGCTTCATTACTCAGGTAAGACCTTTCCTTTCTTTTTTTTTTAATTTTTCTTTTATTTTATTTATTTATTCCCTTTTGTTGCCCTTGTTGTTTTATTGTTGTAGTTATTATTGATGTCATTGTTGTTGGATAGGACAGAGAGAAATGGAGAGAGGAGGGGAAGACAGAGAGGGGGAGAGAAAGACAGACACCTGCAGACCTGCTTCACCGCCTGTGAAGGGACCTGCCTGCAGGTGGGGAGCCGGGGGCTCAAACTGGGATCCTGACGCCGGTCCTTGCGCTTAGTGCCACCTGGGCTTAACCCGCTGCGCTACAGCCCGACTCCCCCAAGACCTTTCCTTTCATAGTATTCTCTAATTACATTCCAGGTGGTTTACTTCCTAACAAAGTCCCCAAACCTAGATATAAACCGGTCCCATGAGATGGAGCCTACGTTCACATGAATCCATAAACTAGGGCAAAATATATACTTGAAAGCAAAAGTACACAATAGTCTGCAGTGAGTACCCCACAATACTTCATTCATCTGCACTATCCCGGCCTTTAGGTCATGATTGTTCAACAGTTTGTTTGGCTTTCTATGTCAAGTCTATTTTCAGCTTCCAGGTTCCTGATGCCAGCATGATGCTGACCAGACTTCCCTGGACAGGCGACATCCCCAATGTGTCCTGGAGCTCCACTACCCTGGAGACTCACCCTACTAGGGAAAGAGAGAGGCAGGCTGGGAGTATGGATAGACCAGTCACAGCCCATGTTCAGCGGGGAAGCAATTATAGAAGCCACTGCATCCCACAGTGACCTTGGGTCCATACTGCCAGAGGGATAAAGACTAGGAAAGATATCACGGGTGGGGATGGGATACAGAGATCTGGTGGTGGGAATTGTGTGGAATTGTACAGTTCTTGTCCTATGGTTTTGTTAATGTCTCCTTTTTTGGGAAATAAATAAATAATAAATAAACATGAAAATTATAAATTAAATAAAATAATAGTAATAAAAGTAAATAAATAAATAAATATTTTAAGTGTCTCTGAGATATGCTCTTCTGATATAAAATTCCACTCATAGGGCAAGCACTTAATTGATTTTGGAATCCCCAACAGCACTGTTTTCCATGGTGATCACTTGCTTAGAATTTAGGACATTATTATCACTCCTTTTATAGTCACAGACCTGGGCCACAGTTCACTGAAATGTCTAACATATAAACATATAACATATAAACAGAATTCATTTACATTATTATTATTATTGTCACCAGGATTATCACTAGAGTGCAGTACCAGCACTGCAAATCCACAGCTCCCGGAGGTCATTTTCTATATATATATATATATATTATTTTTTAATTGCTATTTTATTGTATAGGACAGAGAGAAATTAAGAGAAAAGTGGGAAATAGAGGAGAAGAGAGAAAGAGACATCTGCAGACCTGCTTCACTGCTAATGCAGCAGGAGAGTGAGGGCTTGAACATGGTAATATGTTTTCTTAGCTGAGTGTGCCACTGCCTGGTCCCCTATTTTTAAATCCACCTATGTGGGCTACCTGGATAAAGTACTTATAGATGATCACCCAAGCTCTTATTTAATCCTTTCTTTTTTCATGTTTACCTTTTTTAAAATTTTTATTTATAAAATGGAAACAATAGCAAGACCATAGGATAAGAGGGGTACAATTCCCACCACCAGAACTCTTCCAGATCCCATCCCCTCCCAGGATAGTCTTCCTACTCTTTAACCTTTTGGGAGTATGGACACAGGGTCATTATGGGGTACAGAAGTTGGGAATTCTTCTGTAATTGCTTCCCTGCTGAATATAGTGTTGGCAGGTCAATTCATACTCCCAGCCTCTCTCTCTCTTTCCCTAGTGGGGCAGAGCTCTGGAGAAGTGGGGATCAGGACACATTGGTAGGGTCATCTTTCCAGGGAAGTCCAGTTGGCATCATGGTAGCATCTGGAACCTGGCGGCTGAAAAAAGAGTTAACATATAAAGCCATACTAATTGTTGACTAATCATGAACCTAAAGGCTGGAATATTGCAGATGAAGATTTGGAGTCTCCATGTTAGAAACAGCTAGTAGGTCTATTTTAGTTATATTCTAAAGGGCCCATGACTTTACTAGTTTTTGCCTGAGCCTGACATCTGATACGTAGGTGGACCTAAGTTATTGTCTGGGGAGATGGTGTCATGGCTGGAAAATAGGCTAGAAAGCTGGATCAGGGAAGAGAGTAGCTCCCAAATATGGGGTAAGTATATAAATATTGTTGACTGTGAACCCCACTGGTTTGATCCCCTTCTCTATGATAATAATCTCCCCAATTACACCCCAGCTAATGGAATAGCCTGATAGTGACTAAAGAGTCATCATTAAATTATGCCAGTCTCTTACCCTTATTCAGCTTTTTCAGTCTTTGCTTTGATAAGGTTATCTTTGAACTGAATGAGAGAACTGTAATAGGAAGTAGATGAGGAGGGTATCTAAGTGTAAGTAGACACTATTTCATTATGAACTTGATACTGACTCACTACAGACTACTGTGCTTTCAGGTATATATATTGCCCTAATTTATGGATACATGTGCACATATGTTCTATCTTACGTGACCTGGTCTATATCTATGTTTTGGGACTCTGTTAGGAAGTGAACACCCTGGAATGGAATTAGAGAATACCATGAAAGAAAAGGTCTCACTAGAGTAATGAGGGTGAAGGGTTGACATTCTGTGCCTGTTATCTCTGGCCACAGTCTGAAGTGAAGCATGCTAAGGTGGTATTCATTGCATTGATTAGGTTGTGATCAGTGAATGCAATATCATTTGGTATGACTTGAGAGAAGCATGTAGAAAAGTGAGCCCCCCCCCCCACCAGAGGTTCCAGGACTAGGGGAAATATAGGCTCGATATAGGAAGTAGGAGGTTCCTCCTGTCTTAGGGTTTAAGAAGACAATAGCTAGCTATTGCTATAATCAGATTGTTTGGCAATTGGGTGAACTTTGAAAAATCCCTTTGTTAGGATTTGCTGTATCATACACACCATCATCATATTTTATGTCCTTTGACATTATTTGTATATAGCTATACCACCGGTTGCTTCTGCTCTCCCTGGACTAAGCTTTTAAGAGAATCAACATATCAAAGACTCAACCTATGTATTAGAAAAACTCAGTCTGTGCTTTAAAAAGTTTGAGACATTCAATTAGTTTTTCTCCTCTCATATTACTTAAATCATGATTTATATGACTACAAATTAATAGGATTGTACATTAACACCATTACCACCACCAAAAGACTGTGTCCCTTCCCATCCCTCCTCCACTCCTCACCCCCCACCCCACCCAATCCTGCCTCATGGAGCTGAATATCCACCCTCACCCCCAACTCAGGGTTTTTACTTTGGTACCCTACTACAAATGTAGTCAGGTACTGCTTTGATTTTTCTCTCTCTGTTCTTATTTCTCAACTTCTGTTTTTGAGTGGGATCATCCAATACTCCTGTGATAGTTTCTTTGGTTGTGCAGAAGATTTTCAATTTGATGTAGTCCCATTAGTTTATTTCTGCTTTAATCTTCCTTGCAATTGGTTTGTATCATCAAAGATGTCCTTGAGGTTTAGGTGGGAATGTGTTCCAACAATCTTTTCCTCTAAGTATTTGATAGTTTCTGGTCTGGTCTAATATCCAAGTCCTTGATCTATTCGGAGTTGATTTTTGTTTCTGGTGAGATAAAGTGGTTCAGTGTCATTCTTCTGCATGTAACCACCCAGTTTTCCCAGAACTATTTATTAAAGAGAGACTCCCTCCCCCATTTAATACTTTGGACCTCCTTATTAAAGATTAGATGTCCATTGGTGTGGGGGTTTAGTGCTGGGCTTTCAATTCTGTTCCACTGGTCTGTGTGCCTATTTTTGTTCCATTACCAGGCTGTTTTGATGATGATGGCCTTATAATATAGTCTGATATCTGGGAGTGTGATGTTTCCATTTCTGTTTCTTTTCCTCAAGATTGTTTTGGCAATTCTAGGGTTTTCTGGTTCCAGATAAATGATTGTAGTTTTTGTACTATTCTCTTAAAGAAGCTTGGTAGACCTTTGATGGGCATCACGTTAAATTTGTATATGGCTCTGGGGAGAATATTCATTTTGATGATATTTATTCTTCCAATCCATGAGCATTTCTTGGTATCAGTTTCTATTTCCTTAAATAGTGACTCATAGTTTTCAGTATACAAGTCTTTCACCTCTATGGTCAGCTTTATTCCTAGGTATTTTATTGATTTTGCTGCAACAGTGAATGGGAGTAATTTCTGGCTACTCACTTCTTTGAATTTACAGCATAGAGAAATGTTACTGATTTATGTACATTGATTTTGTAGCCTGACACCTTGCTATATTGCCTAATAACTTCCAGTAGTTTTCTGGATTCTTTAGGTTTTTCTATAATATCATCTGCAAATAGTGAGAGCTTGACTTCTTCTCTTCCAATCTGTATTCCTTTGATTTCTTTCTCTTTTCTGATTGCTACGGAAAGAACTTCCAATACTACGTTGAAGAGTAATGGTGCTAATGAACAGCCCTATCTATTCCTTGATCTGAGGGGAATTCTTTCAGCTTCAATCCATTGAGTATGATGTTGTTTGTAGGTTTGCTATAAATGGACTCCATTATCTTGAGGAATTTCCCATCTATCCCCAGTTTTGTAGTGTTTTGAGCATGAATGGGTGTTGGATTTTGTCAAAGGCTTTCTCTGCATCTATTGAGAGAATCCTGCGTTTTTTGGTTTTGCTTTTATTGATGTGGTGAATGACATTGATTGACTTATGTATGTTGAATCAGCCTTCCATTTCCGGGATAAATCCCACTTGCTTGTGATGAACAATTTTTTTTTTTTTTTTTGATATACTGTTGTGTCCAGTTGGCCTGGATCTTGTTTAATATTTTGGCTCTATGTTCATCAGAGATATTGGTCTGTAGTTTTCCATTTTTGTTGTGTCCCTATCTGCTTTTAGTATCAGGCTGATGTTGGCTTCATGGGAGGTGGAAGGGAGTGTTCCTGTTTCTTTGACCTTGTGGAAAAAACTTCAGAAGTATAGGTATTAACTGTTTCCTGAAGGTTTTGTAGAATTTGTTAAGCCATCTGGTCAAGAACTTTTGTTGTTGGGAAGATTCTTTATTTCTGTTTCGATTTCATTGTCTGTTATTGGTGTAGTTAGGTTTTGTAGTTCTTCTTGGTTCAGTTTTGGAAGGGCTTATGTTTCTAGGAATTCTTCCATTTCTTCCAGATTCTCTAGTTTGGTGGCATAAAGTTTTTCCTAGAAGTTTCACATGATTTTTTGGATTTCTGTGGTGTCAGTTGTGATATCTCTTCTATTGTTTACAATTCTATTTATTTGAGTCTTATACCTTTTTTTTTTGTTTGTTTTTTAGTAATTCTGGCTTGGGGTTTGTCAATCTTGTTTAATTTTTCAAACAACCAACATATGGCTTCATTGATCTTCTGTATGGTTCTCTTATTTACTGCTCTAATTTTAATGATGTCCATCCTTCTGGTTGCATTAGGGTTCCTTTGTTCCTCTTCCTTTAAGTCCTTAACATGTGCAGTACAGTTATTTATTTGGGCTTTTTCTTGTTTTTGAATATATGACTCTATGGCTATGAGTTTCCTTCTCAGTACTACTTCAGCTGTGTCCCAAATATTTTGATAGCTTGTGTCTTTATTTTCATTTGTTTCCAGAAACATTTGAATTTCTTGCTTGAGTGTCTCTCAGACCCAGCAGTTCTTATTCAGGATGTTGTTTAGTTTCCAAATTCTGTGACTTTTAGTAATTTCCTGTTTGTTGTTAAATGTTAGCTTTACTAAACTGTGGTTTGAGAAGATACTTGGGATGATTTCAATGCTCTTGAATTTGTTGATGTTGCCTTTGTGGCCTAACATGTGGTCTATCCTTGAGGATGTGCTATGTGGATTTGAAAAGAATGTGTATTCCAGTTGTATGGGGTGAACAACTCTGAGAATATCCAGGAGGTCTAGTCTGTCCATCTCTTCAGTTAATTCTCTTGTTTCTTTGTAGATTCTCTGCTTTTTTTTTATCTTTTTAGTATGAGAGTTGAGTGTTAAAGTTCCCACTATTATTGTATTACTATTGATGTATTTTTGTAGTTCTTTCAGTAGGTGTTTGATGTATTTAGATGGTCCCTCATTGGGTGCATGATGTTAATAATTTTTAAATCTTCTTGGTTGATTGATCCTCTAATCATTATGTAATGGCCTTGCCTATCTTTTATTACTTTATTTAGTTTAAAGTCTATTGTGCCAGAGATGAGAATGGCTGTTCCTGCCTTTTTATGGTCCATTAGCCTGTATAATAGTTTTCCATCCTTTCACTTTAAGTCTGTGTTTTCCTTGTTGGATCAGATAGGATTCTTACAAGCAGTATATGGTTGGGTTTGTTTTCTGATCCATCTTCCCACTCTATGCCTTTTAATGGGTGATTTTAAGTCATTGACATTTATTGATATTATGGATTTACTGTATTGTAGTGCCATTATTCAACAATTTTTAATTTTCTCTGATTATGGCAAGTATTATGGTGATGTTCTTATTTATAAGAGGTCTTTTAGACCCTCTTTCAGGGCAGGCTTGGTGATGGTTGCTTCCTTTAACTGTTGTCTGTCTAAGAGTGTTTTGTTTCCTCCATCTAGTTAGAATGAAAGTCTAGCAGGTTATATTATCCTTAGTTGAAACTCTTTTCATTCAGAGCTTGATAAATATCTTGCCATTCTCTTCTGGCTTTTAGATTTTGAGTGGGGAAGTCTGCTGATAGTCTTATGGGTTTTCCATGTAAGTGACTTTTTTTTTTCTCTTGCAGCCTTTAGGATCCTTTCTTTATCCTTATTTCTTTGCATTGTAACTATCATGGGTCTTGGTGTCTTCAGGTCTGGGTTGATTCTGTTTTGGATCCTCTGGGCCTCTTGAATCTTAATGTCCTTTCTGTTGTTTAGGTCTGGGAAGTTTTCTTTTATTATTTCCTCTAGAATATTTACTTCCCCTTACTCTCTTTCTTCCTCTGGCAGGCCAATGATATGAATGTTACTTCTTTTGAGATCATCCCATATGTTTCTGTTGTTGTTTTCAGTGTCTCTCAATCTCTTTTTGAGCTCTTTTACCTCTTTATTAGTTTTCTCTAGCTCATTCTCTGTCTGGCTATTCTGTTTTCCGCGTCTGTTAGCCTGCTTTGTCTTCCCTCAGCTTCTTTCTTCAGTTCAGTTATAATATCAGCTTTTTCTGCTAATCGACTTTTTATTTCAGGTTTCAGTTTTCTGATTACCTCGAGCTAGGTAGTATTTTCCTTGAGGGTCTCATCTATTGTTTCCCTAATTCTGATAGCCCTTTCCTCCATATTTGTCTTCATTTCTGTGATTATTAGGTTTACTATTGCTTGCATACTTTTCTTATTGAGGGTTACTTCTGACTGATTTGGAATTTTTTTCTAGGCTCCTGTCCTGATTCTTTTTGGTAACAGTTTTATTTGCTCTTGATTTAACCATTTTTTTATTGATGTGTTTATTATTTTTCTGTTCTGTCGTTCTTCAGTTGTTGTGTTTTGAGTACAAGCCACACTATACTAAATACCTTTATGACAAAAAAAAATTACAACAATAGTAACTGAAGCAAGGACTGATCCAGTTTAACCAATATCAGTTAGCCAATCAACACCTCCAGTCCAAGAAAAAATAGCAACAAAATCCAAATGAAAAAGAAAGAGAAAGGAGAAAGAGGAAAGCAATAACAGACAATTATGCAAATCTTCTGCCCACTGAATATTCTAGGGATAGTAAGAGGAGAAAGGGAAGTAGAGAAGAGAGACACACAGAGAGATTCCACTCTTAGTCAGATTTCTTCCCCCAAATAATTTACAAACAAGTATCAGTGGATTCAAAAAGCAAAAGAAGGAGGGAGGAAGAAAAGAAGATAATAACAAGAAAAAAAAAAGAGCAGTGACAGGAAAAAGTTTTATTATTATTATTATTAATTAACTAGAAGGAGGCTAAACTGAGAGGATAGTGGAGGGAAGAGGTAGAGTGCACAAGTTCCTCTCACAATGTATAGGACACCCAGTCACCTAGCAATGGAAAAAACAATAACAGTTAATTTTGGTCAATCTGAAGAAGGAGGTGGGAAAAGGGACACACCTATACATAATAGCAATATAAAACAGAATAGAGTAAAAAACCCGAGCAGTCAGTCTGTAGGTTGGATGACTCCGGATTGGCTCAGGCAGCCTGAGCAAAGGCAGCCAATTGTAGCAAGTATAAAAAAACAAACAAACAAACAAACAAAAAACCTCCAGGTTCTCTTTCCCAGGCAGGGTTGAGGCTCTGATTAGTCAGATATTTTGTCATTCAAATAGAACTCCAGCTACTTAGAAAAGAAAAAAAAAAAAACAGAAGGAAATCAAAAAGGAAAAGGATTGGAATGACACACCTGGTTAGCCAGGAATCTTGGTAAAGAAAATAGCTCAGCAGAAAGCCTGCTAGGAGCAGCTGTCCAGCCCCTAGGGACTAGTTACGGGGTGGGGGGAGGGGGGGAACTTTGGAAGTAATCAAAAGATTTCCTTTCTTTTTCCCCCGTTTTCAAACCCAAAAGTGAGGGATAGGACCCCCTCCTGGTGTCACACTTATGACCCCTTATTCACCCTCCTGCAGACAGCCCAGTATCTTACCCTATCCAGTGAATCCTTGGTCACAGGCTGCTGTTTGTTGGAGCTCATGCCAGCAGATACCTACAAGTTTCCATCTTCAACTCTTGAAATTTTTTAATGCCAATATATTTTATTTTTCTAGACTGAATGTATAGCATTTTTAAACATAATTATCAGTGACTTCTGATTCAGTTTGCTGCTTTCATCTCTCATCTCATGTTGGCATGTTGTGCCAATGTGGTTGAACATTGGCAGGGCCCACAAACCACTATATTTCCATGCAAGTATTATTTACATATCCCCACCATGTTATCCCCTTAGGGTATTGCTAATCCCGTCAGCTTTCTACCTTCCCAGAATGACTTTTTCTTTTCTCCACCCTCTTCCCTAGCCAATTCTGTCCTGACTTGCCACTTCCGGAATTCTCCTATAAAAGTTACTTCTGTTTCCGCTCTTTCCTCTTCCCTCTCTCTCTTTCTTTCTCTTCAGCATCCCAACCTGGAGAAGGGATAGTGTGCATAGCAGGAGGCGGCCATTATGCTTGCTCCAAGTGGCTAAAACACGCTGTGCTCACCCCTGACTCTGGGGTGACTCCATCAATAAAGAATTGTATTACCACACCTCCAAGTATTCCTCGTCTCTCTCTCTCTGGCGAAGCTAGCCCGGCAATCTCATTACATAAATGCATGTCCTTTGTAATTGACTATTTTCCCCCTGACTTAAATAGTCCTGATATTTTTTCAATTATAGTCCAATCTTCTTAGGCTTTTGGTCATATTGCCACAATAGTTCTTACAAATGACTGACAACCTGTATTTGAAGCATGGCTTTGATGATATTGTGCTTCCATTATTGGCTATATCTAAGCTGGTTTTGAAACACATGTTTAGCCAATTTAGCAAAGTGCATACAAAGCAAAACAAGAATAAAGCACTAGATTGTGTGCAAATTTTTGTTGTTTAAAATAAAGCAGATAGAATAATCAAAAGGAAAGTTACAGATGTTTTCATGCTTATTTAAATTAAGAATTTAAGTGTGGATTTGCAAAATATCTCACTAGGATAGTGCAAAGTTTGCCATGTATAAGACCCAGGTTACACCTTAGCCTCACTGCACTAAGGAAGCACTGATGCTAAAGTTTCTTTCTCCCACTCTCCTATCTCTCACTCTTAAAAAGAAAATAATTTAATTTACCTCAAGAATATTTCTGTTCATGCATATCCATATCTGGTTTGGACTGTCAAATCCTGATGGGCCTTCCTATTAATTTCTGTATAAACTCCATAAAATAATTATAAGTTAAATCAATGGTAACTGTGTCTTATGATTACCTTATCAGTATCATTTATAAACCAAAAAAAATTTAATGTGTTTAAACTCTTTATTATTAATATACACTTTTATTTTTCTTTATACCTAAATCTCCCCATAATCTGGGGAATCTGGCTCCAGGGAAGTTTCTCAAATTACTTATTTGCAAACTATCAATGAAGAGATTCTGGCTGTTCTGCTCTGAAGCATACAGTCTACTTTGCATGCCATCAAAATATATGCAAAGATGTAATTAGAAAAGCCTTCACAGGGGCCAATTTAATTAAAGGAGGAAAACATAAGAAGCATCACAGAGAAGGGCTTGGGTAACTTTAATTAGTCTCCATATCTTTGAAGGGTTGAATTTGTTTTTCCAAGCAACATAAAATTTAGCTGAAAAGGCAATAGATATGATGGGCCTAGACTTCTAATAGATATCTCTCTCTTCCATCACTGGTCACTTCCATCAGGAACATCATCATAAGCCTTCTTGTGTGCCTCTCCAGGACCTTGCATTCAATGTAGTTAGCAATGGTAGGGACTGCCCAAATCTCTGAAGGATGCTGGGTCAACCTACCTGTCATTGGTCCTGAAAAAAGTGTAGCCTAGAATGTTCTTAGCTATGATCATGAACTGAACTTAGACAGACATGGACTCATAGGCTACACAGGCTCCCGCGCTAAATATGAATATAGATGGGCCCTGGGTCAGATCGATGTGTAAGCAGTTAATGGTATTTATATGCTTTCCTCATGTTTTGGAGTTACTTCGCCCTGATCCAGCTTTCTAGCCCTATTGTAAACTTTGACACCATCTTTACAGACAATAATTTTATCCTACCTGCATGTTAGCTATCAGGCTCAGATAAAAATTACTAATATTACAGGATGCTTTGAACATACCTATACTAGATTTCCTAGCTTCTTCCCACACAAAGATCCCTAATTTCAACTTTTATATTCCTACTTTTTGGTTCCTGTTTATTAAACAATTTGTTCTGCTTTATATCTTATTGCCTTTCAGTCACCAAGTTGCAGATGCAACTATGATTCTACCCTAATCTCCCTGGACAGATGACCTCACCGATGTGTCCTGAAGTCTCCTATTATATTTCTAACTATCCAAACTTATATATACTTTTTTCATTTTTTTCATGGCTTTGCCGTCTCTTCCTTCCTTTCTTTTTTTTTAAGTAATGATTTTTTTATTGTTGTAGTTATTATTATTGTTGATGTCCTCTTTGTTGGATAGGACAAAGAGAAATGGAAAGAGGAGGAGAAGACAGGGTGGGGGAATGAAAGATAGACACCTGCAGACCTATTTCACTGCCTATGAAGCAACTCCCCTGCAGGTAGGGAGCTGGGGGCTCAAACCAGGATCCTTATGCTGGTTCTTACACTTTGGGCCACCTGCACTTAACCCACAGAGCTACCGCCCAAGTCCCCTTAAGTAGTGATTTAATAGTGTTTGACAAGATTGTGGAATAAGAGGGTTATAATTCCATACAAGTCCCATCACCAGAGTTCTGTACCTCATATCTTCCATTGGATGCTTCCCTATTCTTTATCCCTCCAGGAGTATGAACCAAAATGTTTTATGGGATGCATAAGGTATAAGGTCTGGCTTGTGTAATTGCTTCTCCACTGGACATGGGCAGTGGCAGGTTTATCCATATCCACAGTCTGTTTCTGTCTTTCCCTAGTAGAGCAGGACTCTAGGGAAGTGGGGTTCCAAGAAATATTGGTGAGGTTCTCTGCCCAGAGAAATCAGGTTGGCATCATGGTAGCATCTGCAACTTGGTGGCTGAAAAGCATTAAGTTATGAAGCAGAACAAATTGTTTAATCATCAGGAACCTAAAGCTAAGAATATTACAGATTAAATTTGGAGTCTTCATGTTGGAAAAAGCTAGGAAATATATTTTAGGTATATTCCAAGGGGCCTATGACTTTACTAATTTTTGCCTGAGCCCAACAGCTGAAGTGGAGGTGGGCTAAAAGTATTGTCTTGGGAGATGGTATCAGAGCTGACATTAGGACTAGAAAGCTGGATCAGGGCAGGGAGTAGCTCCCAAGCTTGGGAAAAGTATATAAATACTATTAAACAATATTTTTTTAATTTTTATTTATAAAATGGAAACATTGACAAGAATATAGAGTGAGAGGGATACATTTCTACATGTTGCCCTCCCCCATAGATCCATATCTAATCTTGTCCCTTAATAGGTGCCCTATTCTTTATCCCTCCGGGAGTATGGACCCAGGATCATTGTCGGGTACAGAAGGTGGAAAGTCTGGCTTCTGTAGTTGCTTCTCTGCTGAACATGGGTTTTGGCAGGTTGATCCATACTGTCTCTCTCTTTCCCTATTGAGGCAGAGATTTGGGGAGGCAGGGATCCAAGACACATGGTGGAGCCATCTGCCTAGGGAAGCCAGGTTGGCATTATGGTAGCATCTGGAACCTGGTCACTGAAAAAGCGCTAAGATATAAAGCAGAAAAAAATGTTGACTAATCATGAACCTAGAGGCAAGAATATCATAGATGGAGATTTGGGGTCTCCACTTTGGAAAAAGTTAGTAGGTCTATTTTAGGTATATTCCAAGAGGCCCATGACTTTATTAGTGTTTGCCTATGCATGACAGCTAATGTGCAGGTGGACCCAGGTTATTGTCTGGGGAGATGATTTCATAGCTGGAAAAAAGGAGTAAAAAGTTGTATCAAGAGAGAAAGTAGCTCCCAAATATGGGAAAATTATATAAATATTATTACCTGCAAACACCGTCAATTTTATTTGGGGCCCATTTTCAGCACATGAGCCTATGTAAGCTCTTCATCCTTTTAGGTCTGAGCTCACATTCTGTGGTCATGGCTAGGAACATTCCAGACTGCACTAATTTCAGAACCCATCTTCCTCAAGTAGTAGGTAGAGCATGTTGTTCAACCTCCCTTCAAAGAATGGAGCATTCCCTAGTATTATTGAGGGCAAGGTCCTATAGGGGCCCACAAAGGGGCCCACTATATCGTTCCTGATGGAGATAACCAGTGACAGTGGTGAGAGGGATCTGTTAGAGTTCTAGGCCCATCCTTTCTGTGTGGGAATCCCAGGACTCCCTGCCTAAAGTGCACATTAGTTTGCAGTGAGTCAAATAAAGCAAACAAATAGAAATACCCAATAAGACACCTTAAAGTACCTAATGAAACAATTTCTACTTAGACCTAGATACCCTCCTCACCTACCTCCTATTTGTTTCCTAATGAAACAGTTTCTGCTTAGACCTAGATAGCCTCCTCATCTAACTTCTATTACATATTCCTCAGTCACTCTGAAGCTAACCTTGTCAGACAGATTAAGAACTACAAAAAATGAACAATGTTACTTCTATGGGGCACTAATTTAACAGAAATAAATGATGTAACAAACAGAATTCAGAAAGCAACCAAGTGAAATAAAATGGGTCTACTTCAGAAGAACATTGGTAATACATTCACTGCAGACTTCAGATATTACAGCTTTTGACTTTAGTCACAATGATTTTTTTTTTCATTATGGCAGAGACTAATTCCTTTTCTTTTATAGTCCATTAGTGCTAGATTAAAGAACCCAAATTATTCTCAACTCAAGCATTTCCACAAAATGGTGTCATATTCTTTCAAATTACTTGTTTAATTGGTTGTTTTCAGTCCACATTCCCTGACTCCCATTAATGTATACTGGGGGAAACTAAAATATAAGCACTTATCAGCTGTCCTAGAAATGAGAATAAATATCTGATAAATTCAATTCTAAAAGCTTATAAGTCCATAGAACATATTTAAAGTTTTTGTTATAATAAGGCAAATATAACTATCCAGTATTGTGGGCTGCTTTTAATTTTAAATTAATTTCTAGCCCTGGGAGGGTTTTCCAGCCTGCTCTCCACAGAGGTTCGACCAATTTACATTTCCACCAGCAGTGTAGGAGTGTTCCTTTGTCCCCACAACCTCTCCAGAATTTGTTACTGGTGTCATTTTTTATGTATGACATTCTCACAGTGCAGAGGTGATATCTCAATGATGTCTTCATTTGCATTTCTCTGACAATCAGTGACCTGTGGCAATTTTTCATGTTTGTTAGCCTTTTGGATCTCTTCTGTAGTAAATATTCTGTTCTTACCCTCTGCCCATTTTTGGATGGGGTCATTCACTTTTTTTGTTGCTAAGTTTGGTAAGATCTTTGTATATTTTGGTTATTAGTCTCTTGTCTGATGTATGGCATATGAAGATCTTTTCCCATGGGACTCTTCAATTCTCCTACAGGAGGTTGGACAATATACTCTACCTACTACGCGAGGAAGATGGGTTCTGAAATTAGTGCAGTCTGGAATGTTCCTAGCCATGATCATAGAATGTGAGCTCAGACCTACAAGGATGCAGATGTTACATAGGCTCATGTGCTGAAAATGGACCCCAAATCAAATTGATGGGGTTTATAAGTAACCAAGGAATATATAATTAATATAATTTTCCCATATTTGGGAGCTACTTTCTCCCTTGATACAACTTCTACTCCTTTTTTCCAGCTATGACATCATCTCCCCAGACAATAACCTGGGTCCATCTGCATATTAGATGTTTGCATAGGCAAACACTAATAAAGTCATGGGCCCCTTGGAACATACCTAAAATAGACCTACTAACTTTTTCCAAAATGGAGACCCAAAATCTCCATCTGCAATATTCTTGCCTTTAGGTTCATGATTAGTTGACATTTTTTTCTGCTTTATATCTTAACTCTTTTTTAATGACCAGGTTCCAGATGCTACCATGATGCCAACCTGGCTTCCCTAGGCAGATGACCCCACCAATGTGTCATGGAGCCCTTACTTCCCAGACCTCTGCCCCTGTATGAGAGAGACAGGCTGGGAATGTGGATTGACATGCCAATGCCCATGTTCATCAGAGTAGCAATTAAAGAAGCCAGATTTTCCACCTTCTGTACCCAGTAATAATCCTGTGTCCATACTCCAAGAGGGATAAAAAAAAAAAATAGAAAAGCTATCAAGACAAGAGATTGGATACAGAGTTCAGGTGGTGGCAATTGTGTGGAATTGTACCCCTCATCCTATGGTTTTGTCAATATTTCAATTTTATAAATAAAATTTTTTTAAAAATTAATTTCTTTCCCAAAGCTAACTTCTTTATTTTTTAATTTTAATTTATTTATAAACAGGAAACACTAACAAAACCATAGGATAAGAGGGGTAAAACTCCACACAATTCCCACCACCAGAACTTCATATCCAGTTCTCTCCCCCATAGCTTTCCTATTCTTTAAATATCTGGGTGTATGGACCCAAGGTCATTATGGGATGTAGAATGTGGAAGGTCTAGCTTCTGTAATTTTTCCCCACTGAACATGGGCATTGACAGGTCAATCCATACTCCCAGCCTGCCTCTCTCTTTTTCTAGTGGGGTGGAGTTATGGGGTATCAGAGCTCCAGGACATATTGGTGGGGTTGTCTGTCCAGGGAAGTCTGGTTGGCATCATGATAGCATTTGGAACCTGGTGGATGAAAAGAGAGTTAACATATAAAGCCAAACAACATGTTGACTAATCATAAACCTAAAGACTAGAGTAGTGCAGATGAAGAGTTGGGGAGGGTGTCTCTGTATTGTAGATAGCTTGTAGGCATATTTTATTTATACTCCAAAGGGGCCATGACTATACTATTTCTTTCTTCCCCCTGAGCCTGACATCTGATATGCAGGTGGATCCATGGGTAGGAACGTTCCAAGCTGCCCTGATTTCATATATATATATATGTTTTTGGACTTACTTAGGAAGTGAACCACCTAGAAGGAAATTAGAGCATCCTATGAAAGGAAAGTCACACCTGAGTAATTAGGCTGAAGGGTTGATTTTCCATGCCTGACATCTCTGGACACAGTCTGAAGTGAAGCATGCTAAGGTGGTACTCATTGTGTTGATTAGGTTGGGATCAGCCGATACAATATTATTTGGTATGAGTTGAGAGAAGCATGCAGAAGAGTGAGCCCCACTCTAGAGATTAGAGGGCTGGGGAAATATAGGCTCTATAGAGGAAGTGGGAAGTACCTGTTGTCTTAGGGTTTAAGAAGGCAATAGATAGCTATTGCTGTAATCATATTATTTGGCAAATGGGTTAACTTTTAAAAATCTCTTTGTTAGGATTTGCTGTATCATACAGACCATCACCATATTTTATGTCCTTTGACATTATTTGTAAATAGCTGTGCCACCAGTTGCTTCTGTTTTCCCTGGTCTAAGCTTTTAAGAGAATCAACATATCAAAGACTCAACCTATGTATTAGAAAAACTCAGTCTGTGCTTTAAAAAGACAGCCTATGGTTTGTGCAATAAAAAGTTTGAGACAGTCAATCAATTTTCCCCTCTCATATTAATTAAATGGTGGTTTATATGACTACAAATTAATAGGAGTGTACATAAATACCATTCCCACCACCACAGTTCTGTGTCTCATCCCAGCTCTGCCCTTCCCACCCCATGATGCCAAACCTAACCCTCATCCTCAACCCAGGGTTTTTAATTTGTTGCCCTAATCCAAATTCAGTCAAATCCTGCTTTGAGTTTCCCTCTCTGTTCTTCTTTCTTAGCTTCTGTTTATGAGTGGGATGATCCCATACTTGTCTTTATCTTTTAACTTAGCTGGCTTAACATAATTCCTTCTAGCTCCATCCAAGATGAGAAGGGGAAGGTGGGTTCATTGTTCTTAATTGCTGAGTAGTATCCCATTAGTATATATGCCACAGCTTTCCCAGCCACTATCTGTTTTTGGACACCTGGTTTGCTTCCAGATTTTAGCTATCATGAATTATGCTTCTATGAACATAAGCAAACAAATATCTTTTTGGTTGGGTGTTATGGAGTCCTTTAAGTATATCTCCAGGAGAGGAATTACTGGGTCATATGGAAGGTCCAGTCTAGCCTTGTGAGAGTTCACCAGACTGCTCTCCACAGAGGTTGTACAAATTTACATTCCCACTAGCAGTGCAGAAGGGTTTATTTCACCCCACAGCCCTTCCAGCATTTGTTGCTGCTGTCCTTTTTTATGTATGCCATTCTCACAGGGATGAGGTGGTATCTCAATGTTGTCTTTATTTGCATTTCTCTGACACTCAGTGAACTGGAGCAATTTTTCATGTGTTTGTTGGCCTTTTGTATCTCTTCTGTAGTGAATGTCCTCTTCATATTCTTCTACCCATTTTTGGATGGGGTCATTTGCTTTCTTGTTGCTAAGTTTGCTGAGCTCTTTGTATATTTTGGAGATTAGTCTTTTGTCTGATGTATGGCATGTGAAGTTCTCCCATTCTGTGAGGGGTCTCTTTGGTTGTGTGATAGTTTCTTTGGCTATGCAGAAGCTTTTCAATTTGATGTAGTCCCACTGGTATGTTTTTGCTTTAGTCTTCCTTGCAATTGTGTTTGTATCATCAAAGATGTCCTTGAGGTTTAGGTGGGAATGTGTTCCAACAATCTTTTCCTCTAAGTATTTGATAGTTTCTGGTCTAACATCCAATTCCTTGATCTATTCAGAGTTGATTTTTGTTTCTGGTGAGATAAAGTGGTTCAGTTTCATTCTTCTGCATGTAACCACCCAGTTTTCCCAGCACTGTTTATTAGAGACTCCCCCACCCATTTAATACTTTGGGCCTCCTTATTAAAGATTAGGTGTCCATTGGTGTGGGGGTTTAGTTCTGGGCTTTCAGTTGTTCCACTGGTCTGTGTGCCTATTTTTGTTCCATTACCAGGCTGTTTTGATGATGATGGCCTCATAATATAGCCTTATATCTGGAATTGTGATGCTTGCACTTATATTTCTTTTCCTCAAGATTGTTTTGGCAATTCTAGGGTTTTCTGGTTCCAGATAAATGATTGTAGTTTTTGTACTATTCTCTTAAAGAAGCTTGGTAGACCTTTGATGGGCATCACGTTAAATTTATATATGGCTCTGGGGAGAATATTCATTGATCTGAGGGGGATTCTTTCAGCTTCTGTCCTATGAGTATGATGTTTTTTGTAAGTTTGTTATATATGGACTACACTATCTTGAAGAATTTTTCATCTATTCCATATTTGTAGTGTTTTAAGCATGAATGTGTGTTGCATTTTGTCAAAGGCTTTCTCTGAATCTATTGATAATCTCTTTTTTTTATGTTGCTTATATTGATATGTTTAATGACATTGGTTGACTTACATATGTTGAACCAGCCTTGCATTGCCGGGATAAATCCCACTTGGCCATGATGAACAATCTTTTTGATATACTGCTGTATCCAGTTAGCCAGTATCTTGTTTAATATTTTGGCATCTATGTTCATCAGAGATATTGGTCTTCAGTTTTCCTTTTTTGTTGTGTCCCTACCTGCTTTTGGTATCAGGGTGATGTTGGCTTCATAGAAAGTGGAAGGTAGGATTCTTTAACCTCATGGAAGAGCTTTAGAAGTATAGGTATTAACTGTTTCCTGAAAGTTTTGTAGAATTTGTTTGTGAAGCCATCTGGTCCAGGACTTTTGTTGTTAGGAAGACTCTTAATAACTATTTCGCTTTCTGTTTCTATGATTGGTGCATTTCGGCTTTGTAGTTCTTCTTGGTTCAATTTTAAAAGGGCATATGCTTCTAGGAATTCTTCGACTTCTTCCAGATTCTCTAGCTTGGTGGCATATACTTCTTCTTAGATTCATGATTTTCTGGATTTCTGTGGTGTCATTTGTGATATCTCCTCTATTGTTTATAATTCTATTTATTTGAGTCATCTCCCTTTTTGCTTTTGGTGAGTTTGGCTAGGGGTTTATCAATCTTGTTTAATTTTTTAAAGAATCAATATTTGGCTACTTTATCTTTTATATGGTTATCTTATTTTCGATGTTGTTTACTTCTGCTCTAAGTTTAGTGATTTCCATACTTCTGATTGCTTTAGGGTGCCTTTATTCCTCTTCCTTTAAGTCCTTAAGGCATGCAGTAAGCTCATTTATTTGAGATTTTTCTTGTTCTCTAATGTGTGTTTGTATTGCTATGAGTTTCCATCTCAGTACTGCCTTAGCTGTGTCCAAAATATTTTGATAGCTTGTGTCTTCATTTTCATTTGTTTCCAGGAACATTTGAATATCTTCCTTGAGTGAGTCTCTGACCCAGCCATTCTTAAACAGGATATTATTTAGTTTCCAAATTCTGTGACTTTTAATAATTTCCTGTTTGTTGTTAAATGTTAGCTTTACTAAACTGTGGTATGAGAAGATACTTGGTATGATTTCAATACTCTTGAATTTGTTGATGCTGCTTTTGTGGCCTAACATGTGGTCTATCCTTTAGGATGTGCTGTGTGGATTTGAAATGAATGTGTATTCCTCCTTTGGGTGGTGAAGATATCTGAAAATTTCCTGGAGGTCATGTCTGTCCATGTCTTCATTTAATTCTCTTGTTTCTTTGTTGATTCTCTGCTTTGTTAATCTGTTTAGTGTGAGAGTGGGGTTCTGAAGTCCCCCACTATTATTGTATTACTATTGATGTATTTTCTAGTTCTTTCAGTAGGTGTTTGATGTATTTAGATTGTCCCTTATTGGGTGCATAGATGTTAATAATTTTTAATCTTCTTGGTTGATTGATCCTCTAATCATTATTTAATGGCTTTGCCTATCTTTTATTACTTTATTTAGTTTAAAGTCTATTGTTTCAGAGGTGAGAATGGCTGTTTCTGTCTTTTTTTGTGGTCCATTAGCCTGTATGATAGCTTTCCATCCTTTCACTTTAAGTCTGTGTTTGCCTTGTTGGGTCAGATAGGATTCTTGCAAGCAGCATATGGTTGGGTTGTGTTTTCTGATCCATCCTCCCACTCTATGCCTTTTAATGGGTGATTTTAAGTCATTGGCATTTATTGATATTATGGATTTACTGTATTGTAGTGCCATTATTCAACAATTTTTTATTTTCTCTGATTATAGCAAGTATTATGGTGAGGTTCTTATTTATAAGAGGTCTTTTAGACCCTCTTTCAGGGCAGGCTTGGTGACGGTTGCTTCCTTTAACTGTTTTCTGTCTGAGAAGGTTTTGATTCCTCCATCTATTTTCAATGAAAGTCTAACAGGGTATATTAGCCTTGGTTTTTCATTCAGGGATTGATAGATATCTTGCCATTCTCTTCTGGCTTTTAGAGTTTTAGTGGAGATGTCTGCTGATAGTCTTATGGGTTTTCCCTGTGACTTTTTGTTTTTCTCTTGCAGCCTTTAGGATCCTTTCTTTATCCTTACTTCTTTGCATTGTAACTATCATGGGTCTTTGTGTCTTCAGGTCTAGGTTGATAATGTTTGGGACTCTCTGGGCCTCTTGAATCTTAATGTCTTTTCTGTTATTAGGTCTGGGAAGGTTTCTTCTACTATTTCCTCTAGAATATTTACTTCTCTTTCCTCTCTTTCTTTCTGGGGTAGGTCAATTATGTTGTTGTTTTCATGTCTCTCAACCTCTTTTTGAGCTCTTTTACCTCTTTATTAGTTTTCTCTAGCTCATTCTCTGTCTGGCTAATTCTATTTTCTGCTTCTGTTAGTCTGCTTTCCCTTTCCTCAGCTTCTTTTTTAGTTCATTTATAGTATTAGCTTGTTCTGCTAATTGGCCATTTTGCTCAGCTATTTCAGCTTTCATTTCTCTAATTACCTCAAGGTAGCTAGTATTTTCCTTGAGAGTCTCATCTGTTGTGTCCCTAATTCTGACAGCCCTTTTCTCCATTATTGTCTTCATTTCTCTGATTATTAGGTTTATTATAGCTTGCATACTTTTTTATCTATGGTTATTTCTGACTGATGTGGAGTTTTTTTCTGGGATCCTGTCCTGATTCGTTTTGGTAGCAGTTTCATTTGCTCTTGATTTAACCATTCTGTTTTATTGATGTGGTTTGTATTTTTCTGTTCTGTCGCTCTTCAGTTGTTTTGTTTTGAGTATAAGCCATGCTATACTAAAGCCCTTTCACAAATACAGTCCCAAACCTCAGAAATATCAACAGTAGCAACTGATGTAAGGATTGATGCAGTAAACCAATACCAAACAGTGCCACTGGTCCTAAAAAAATAGCAACTGAATCAAAAAATAAAGAGAAAGAACAAAAGTTAGTGCAATAATAGACATTTATGTAAATCTACTGTCCACTATAAATTCTAGGGATAGCGACAGGAGAATAGAAAGGACACACACATACACACACACACACACACACACACACTCTACTCTGAGCCAAAATTCTTCCACAAAGTAATTCCCAGATGAGTATCAGTGAATTCAGAAAGCCAAAAAAGGAGAAAAGGAAAATAGAAAAAAAAAGGATCAGTGAAAAGAAAGAGTTTTTTTTTTTTTTTAATTAGCTAGGAGGATAGAAAAAGGAAAGCAGAGGTAAGAAGGAGAGAGAAACAGGTTCCTTTCACAATGGATGGGAGACAAGTCACCTATCAATTGAAAAAAATCAACAACAGTTAATTTTGGTCAACCTGAAGAAGGAGGCGGGAAAATGGACATGTGTATATAATAATAGTCATAATAATGAAATAAAATAGAGTGAAAATCCTTGACAGTCAATCTGCTGCTTGGACTGCTCCAGCCAATTATAAGAAGTATAAAAAAAAATAAATAAAAAACCCTCCAGGTAAACTTTCCCAGACAGGGCTGAGGCTCTTATTGGTCAGGTATTTTGTCACTCAAATAGAGCTCCAGCCACCTAGGAAAAACAAAAAAGAGAGAGAGAGAAGGGAAACAAAAAGAAAAAGGCTTGGAATGTTATCCTTGGTAAGCCAGGAATACTGGTAAAGACAATTGCTCAGCAGGAAGCCTGCTAGGAGTGGCTGCCCAGCCCCTGGGGGCTGTTTTTGGGTTGTGGGGGAGGGGTGAGTTCAGAAATAAGCCAAAAAGATTTTCCTTCCTTTGTTCTTTGTCTTCTGTTTGCCAGCCAAGAGTGGGTTATAGGACTCTTTTTTGGTGTCACCCTTGTTCACCCTCCTCCAGAAGGCCCAATATCCTACCCTATCCATGGAATCCCAGGTTGTAAGCTGCTTCTGTTTGAAGTTTATGGCAGCTGTTGCTTCCAAGTTGCCATCTTGGTTCTGGCCCCCCAGAGCTAACTCTTAAGGTATGTTACCTACTAGCATTCTTTTCTTTTTGACATAATCAGTTGTAGTGGACATTGTTATGTACTAAAGAGTTGTGGTTTCCAAATAACTTGTGAGGTTTGAGTACTTCTTACATAAATAAGAAAGTACCACTTTTGTTGTAACATCACTGATATTTCTCAGTCTTTGTCTCTTTTCTCTCTGCAGTCTGTCCAAAGGAGATGATTTTCAATGCAAGAATTCCCACTCTAATCAAAGTAATTGGATTTCTCTTGCAGTTGGGTAATTTTGACTCTTAAAGAGTGCATAATGTAAAAAGAATTACTGGCTGCAACATGTTATACAGATCACAATTAGGGAAAAATAGCTGTCCTTTATAGATAGAATTATCACATTTCTCATAACTCAGACTAGAAGTGCTCTAGCTTGTGACTACAAAGACAAATTGTCACATTAAATGTTACTTATTTAAACATACATATTGCAAGAATTTCTCAGCATTATCAAATATTTAAAATTTTGTACTTATTTGTATTTATCTTAAAAATATTAGTATATAGGTTACACAGGAAGCATTTAAAAAGATGGGGACATGAAAAATATCTTACCATCACATATCTTAAATACTGTATGAATTTGATACTGAAACATTGTTTAATTCTATTTCATCATCTCTTATTTGTAAACATTAGGTAAAATTCTTATATTTTTCCTAATGTTTAAAAATGGTAGAAAGCTGAAAAGAAGCTCTTTTAAAAAGTATGTCTCCTACTGCTCTGATAGACCCATGGTGGAATAACTTACCCAACGAAATTATAGTTATAATTATTTAATGTAATCAACAGGTTTTTGCTTCAATATTTTAATAAAGACTTGAACTTTTGTGCAGGTAACAGGTTTTTATTGTTTATTAACATTATATTTTATTCATTTAACAGTGCTTTAAAGTACTATAGTTAGGAGTACAGATTTGTACCACTAGTGGTGTATATTTTATAACTCCTTTCCATTTTCAAACATTTGTCTGAATTCTACAAAATCTATATTTATTTTAAAGAAATATACGTCAACATTGATAGTGGTGCAACAGGTTGAGCACAAATGTTATAGTGCACAAAGATCTGAATTCAAGCCCCCAGTTCCCACCTGCAGGGGGAAAGCTTCATGAATGGTGAAGCAGTGCTTCAAGTGTTTCTCTATCTCTTTCCCTCCCTATCTCCCCTTTCTCTCTGGATTTCTCTTTGTTTCTATCAAATAGTAAATAAAATATTAAGTAAAAATAAAGAAATAAGCATAATTTATGTAAATAGTTGCTTGATCCTTCATTAATATAACTATTTTTTAATTGTGATGTTACATCAGTTTTATATATCTCATCTTTTCTAGAATGGATAGTAAGCCAAAAATTTCAAAATATTTTCTTATAATATTCTCTTTTAGGTTTAATTGTAAATTTAGTACAATGATAATAAAAATCCACAATGAAGCTTATGTGTCATTTTGTGTTTAAACATTTGTGTTCTTCTAGAAATTATTTTAATGCGATTATAAATGAATAAAGCAGATGGTTATAAATTCTCTATTGCTATATGCAATGCAAGATTCCAGAAAAAATGAAAGTATTCATCCCAAAAAAGGTCTCTATATTTGAGTTAATTGGTTTTAGTTTTGGAGATAAATTCATTCTTACCTTTGTGAAAACATGGTTTTCACTTTCTGAAAGTATGCAAAATATTTCAGGAATAAATGAAAATTACAGATGTTTTAGGTTATAAGAATAGCAGTAATTATTTCTTCCCTAGTAACTCAAAATCCTGTCAACATCTAGCCAAAAGAAAATCAATTGCATCTTAATTCAACATTTCATCTTTGTATTCATTTATGGATTCATTTCAAAAGAAATGGCTTATAATGAAGAAAAACATGTCAGTATCTAGATGTAGTCTTTCAGCTGATAGCTAATTAAATAAAACAAAGTCAGTATTCATATATTTTTATCAGTAAGGAAGAAGAAAGAATATATACATAAACCCTAGAGAAAAAAAAAAGTCTGTGTGTTCATTACTGTTAGCTCTGCATAGTTTGTCTGTTTAGTGTCTATCAGGCATATACATTTAGACCTTAATTAATTTTTAATGAAAGTCTGGATAGGTTACATCCATTCTCTGAAACCTTCTTTGTTTGATACCCTATATATTTTAAATCAGACAACAGAATAACATAAACTCAGATTGAGAACCCTGAAAAACAAGCTATGTGAAATGAGCCTGAACACAGCTCCAGTGTGGATACTTCAATTTACATAAAACTTCTTGGTGATGTTACAATCACGGTCCTGCATTGTTTACTTACATAGAGATCAAATATTTCTTAAAACACTTTGAAGAAATGGAAAGAGGCAAGATTCCCAACTATAAACTTCTGCAATAATCTTCCATTAATCTTTCATGACTCAATATGCAGTGTTATGAGTAACAGAAAATAAAATCAAGTTTTCATTATGAAGTCTGTTTTTATCAATACTTAAGCAGATAATAATGCATAAGAGATTAGATAGATACTGAGATGGTAGATAGATGATAGGTAGGGAGGTAGATAGATGATAGATAGTATTGTTGTTTGTTGACTTATTAATTTCAGAGAAAATTTGAGCTTTCATCCCTATCTTTTTATTTTATTTATTTTAATATCTATTGTGTCAGATATGAGAATAGCTGTTCCTGCCCTTTTTTGTGTTCTATTGGCTTGTATGGTAGTTTTCCATTCTTTCACTTTGAATCTGTGTTTGTCTTGTTGAGTTAGGTGGGATTCCTGTAGACAATATGTGGTTGGGTTGTGTTTTCTGACCCATCTTCCTAGTCTGTGCCTTTTAATAGGTCAATTCAGGCCATTGACATCTATTGATATGATAGATTGAAGATATTTTAATGCCATTATTCTAAAGTTTTTTAGTGATCTGATACATGGCATGTTTGTGGTGATCTGTTTATAGGACACATTTTATAACTTCTTTCAGGGCAGGCTTGGTGATAGTTGATTCTTTCAAGTGTTGCTTGTTTGAGAAGGTTTTTATGAATCCATCTAGTCTGAATGACAGTCTATCTGGATACAGTAGTCTTGGCTGAAAGCCTTTCTCATTGAGCACTCAATAGATATCTTGCCATTCCCTTCTGACCTTTAGTGTTTGTGTGGAGAAATATTCTGCTAATTTTATGGGTTTTCCTCTGTAGGTGACTCTTTTGTTTTTCTTTTGCAGCCTTCAGGACACTTTATCCTTATTCATTTTCATTCTAAATAGGATGTGTCTTTGTGTCTTTAAGTCTGGTTTAGCTGTTTGTCACCCTCTGAGCTTCTTGAACCTTTATAGCTTCTGAGTATGAAAGTTCTCATCTATTATGTCCTATAGAATGCTTTCTTCCCCTCCCTCGCTTTCTTCCTCTGGTAGGCCTATAATGCATATATTATTTCTTTTGAAGTCATCCCATATGACTGTTATTGTTTTCAGTATCTCTTCATCTCTTTTTGAGATCTCTTACTTCTTTCTTGGTTTTCTCTAATCCATCCTCAATCTTGCTAATTCTGTTTTCTGCCTTGTTTATTCTATTCTCTCACCCCAATGTTTTTTTCTGTAGCTCAGCTTTTTTGTTACCCTGTTCTGATTTGTATTAACTTGTTCAAGTAGTTGTTCTATTAGCTCAGCTATTTTAGCTTTCAGCTCTCTAATTACCTCAAGATAATTAGTGTTTTCTTTCAGAGTCTTATCTGCTGTTTCTGCATTTCTGATACTATTACTTTCAAAATTTTTCCTCACTCATGGGACTAGTGCCTCATTTAGTGTTTGGGTGTTGTCCTCATTCTTGTTTGTTTCTAACTTTGGGGCGTATTTAGCTGGGCTTTTGTCCTGGTTCATTTCTACAATGTTTCTCCTTGGTTTAACCATTGTATATGATGTGTCATGAAGTCCCTTTCTCAGAATTTTTCAATCTGCTAATCACAGTTACCTGTATTGACTTGTGTCTAAGTAAAGTACTTAAAGAGTATACAATTGTAGAAACTAACAGTTGTTTTAATGTTGTCTCAATCCCTGAGATGATACATGGTGGCAATTAATCCTGTTTATGTTCTTTATCTTCCCTGTAGGCTTTGGGAGCCTGCTGCTGGCTTTTTAACAGTAAGCAGATTTTTTATCTTAATTACTCAGTCCTAACTGAGAGATAAAACAGATGGGGGAGAGATATCACAGTGGTTATGCAGAGTGACTCCCACACCCCAAGGGCCCAAAGCCCCAGGCACAATGTGGCCACACTAACAGCAGCCAGAGCCAAGTCCTTGGCCTTGTGAATTTTTGAGCAGGTGCCTATAGACCAACAGCCAGCCTTGTGAGTTTCTAAAAAAAAATCCTGTTTGTACTCCATGGGTTCTAAGGCAATTATTCAAGTGTCTCTCAATTCACGGGAGGAACAATGCAGAAGGGCCCCCACTACACAGCCCCACTTCCAGACCATTGGGAGTGTATGTCTTCTGAGTTGTCTAATCAGGTCTCTGCTACTAATGTCACACAGGGCCTCCCCACTGATGCTCCAGCCTCCAAAGGATAGTAGCAAAGGAGGCTCACAGTTGTATTTAATGAGCTTTAGGGTATTTTCTCCTCCCTTTAGCAGTCTATCTATGGATAAAACTCAGACCAGAGGTGGTGCTTCATCTGGAAAACTGACAGACTATTACCAGTTGTTCCTGAGTAGATATGTGCTTTTAGCCCCAGGAAACTCTCCTTGGACCCTCTCTGTCCACAAGCTACATGTGTTTGCATTCACCCATGACTTGGTGGGTTCCCAAAGCAATCCTGTCTCTTCTTGTTGCCTTCTCAGGTGATCTTCATTGCTATTACAAATTTGAGCTTTCAAAGTTTTAAAATTATAACATCTCACAACAAAGATCTAATTCTTAGTGACCAGGCAGTACCACACCTGGTCCAATGTAAATGTTATCAGGTATAAAGATCTTGGTTCAAGTTCAAGGTTCTACCTGCAGGGATAAAGCTTCACAATGCTTGAGCAGTACTACAGGTGTCTCTCTGTATCTTTTTCTGTCTCTATAGTAAAAAGGGATGGTGGGTCAGGCAGTGGCATGACTGGTTAACCGTACATTGTACTATATGCAAGGACCTGTGCAAGGATCCCAGTTCAAGATCCCACTCTCCACCTTCAGCAGGACACTTCAAGAACTGAGAATCTGGTATGCAATTGTCTTCTTCTTTCCTTCTCTATATCCTCCCCCATCAATTTCTCTCTGTCCTGTCAAATAAAATAGAAAACAAACAAATAAAAACAGCCACCAGGAGCAGTGAATTCATAGTGCCAGTACTGAGCCCCAACTATAACCCTGGAGGCAAAAAAAAAGAAATGTTTGTTGGGAGGGAGGAGGAAGGTTGTCAAGAGAGGTGGTGTTGTACTACAGGCACTGAGTCCCTATGAAAAAAACTTATTCTCATATAGTTCTGTTCTTCTTCTAAGATTTTATGATGTTGAGTCAAAACAAGTAATTGACTACCCATCTACTTAAAACAAACAAAAAACCTTCTACAACTCTGCAGGGCAAATTTAAGTGTACAAAGTGCCTATTCTATTAATCTACATTCCTCAGTTATTTTTCCAGTGAATTGCATATAGCCTACTAACTCTGGCCTGAGAAGGGAAAGGGGACTAGAAGTTCTTTTTATGTTGTACCTGATATAGTTGGAGGCAATAATGAAAATATTTGTTTTATCCATCTTCTCTTCTTCTATTGTTGTTTCCCAACAAATCATTCTGATGTCTTAAGAGATAATAAACTCAAAAGAGACAAAGAAGCTAGTTTCCCAAATCACAGGTGGGAGAAAGAACTTAAATATTCCAGTGGACTGCCACATGAGTGAAAAATAAATTTCCATTGTGTTAAGGCATGGAAGCTCATGGATTTTCTCACAGCATGTCCTGTCAGCTTTCTTCATTTAATCATTATGGGCAGAGATAGTTGAACACTGACTTTTCATATTTATGTGAACTACTAAAATAAATTCCAATGGGTGCTTGTATTATTTAATAAACAACTTTTTCTCTAGAGAACTTCCTTTGGTACTTAATAACCTAAAAATATAGCCCTCTGTCTCATCCTGATACCAATTTACTCAATAGTTTATGCATTTGTTTGTACTGAATCTATCATGGTCTATAATGAGCTGTGACATTTTGGACAGGAATAACATGACATACATTGGACAAAGGTAAAATTAACTTTAGGGTATCCATGATCTATTCCTGCTAAGTCTAAGCCTGAGGCAGTCATTTTTCTCTCTCTTTTCATTTTAATTACTTCCCTGATTCCCTGTGTGCAAAGGGAGTATTCCCAGCAGAGTACCTATTGCTAAAGAAATCCTACTGTGTCTCTGGGGATACTTCTGGTTAAAAGTGGGAAGACATTGTTTATATTGTAATATGTACTTGCCTAAAAATGTATTTTCATATCTCAAAGCAAAATATAAGTATTATATGGTCAAATATTGCAGAAAATATTTGTGTACATTTAAATGCAGTTAGTTAGAAGACTTCATTAGGGATACTTTCCAGATCATTATAACAATAGTAGCAATCAACAAGAATCTCAGTTTTTTAATTATTTCCTTCCGTTACATCTCCATTGTCATTCTACCCAGCTTAATGATGTGTGGTGATGTTTCTCACTCTTTCACAAGTTAAGTATCTCACAGCTGCTTCTTTCAGATGGAACACACAGCTGTCCATTATCATTAACTTTTCATCCAGTACACAATGATAGAAATTATGGGGAAATCATTTACAAAAATGAAGCTTTTGGTTTTAATTTAGAATATATGAAGTTTTAATCCGAGGGGTTTAAAAAACAATAATAGCTTTATAATTGTTACAAATTTTTAAAAATTATCTTCCTTTAATGGGGGACTAATGTTTTACAGTTGACAGAAAATACAATAGTTTGTACATGCATAATATTTCTCAGGTTTCCACATAACAGTACAGCCCCACTAAGTCCTTGGTCATCTTTTTCCAGGACCTGTACTCTTCTCCACCACCCACTCCATAGTCTTTTACTTTGGTGCAATACACCAACTCCAGTCCACATTCTGCTTAGTGTTTTCTCTTCTGATTTTGTTTTTCAACTTCTTCCTGAGAGTGAGATCATCCCATATTCATCCTTCTGTTTCTGACTTATTTCACTTAACATGATTTTTTTCAAGCTCCATCCAAGATAGCTGAAAACAGTGAAATCACTATTTTTAATAGCTGAGTAGGATTCATTGTATATATGTACCACAACTTGTTCAGCTACTCATCTGTTGTTGGACACCTGGGTTGTTTCTAGGTTTTGGCTATTATAAATTGTGCTGCTATACACCTAAGTATACATATGTCTTTTTGAATGGGTCTGTTATCTTCCTTAGGATATATCCCCAATAGAAGAATTGCAGGATCATAGGGTAAGTCCATTTCTAGCCTTCAACGGTTCTCCATACTGCTCTCCACCGGGGTTAGAACAATTTACATTACACCAGCAGAGCAGGAGGGTTCCTTTGTCCCCACAGCCTCTTCAGCATTTGTTTCTGCTACTTTTTCTGATGTATGACATTCTCACCAGAGTGAAGTGATATCTCATTTTATTTGCATTTCTCTGACAATCAAAGACTTGAAGCATTTTTTTTTTTTATGTTTCTCTGCCTTCCAGATCTCTTCTGTGGTGAATATTCTGTCCATGTCCTTGTTGGGAATTTTTTAACAGAGGATAAATAAAATAAAATTTTGAGAATATGGACAAACCTTTACCTGTAATGATATGTCAGATTTGATTTGGTGACCTGGGTGGTGGCATAGTGGATAAATCATTGCACAATGTTCCATTGTGATGTTCCAGTTCTCTTTCCCATTAACTAATAAATAAACCTTGAAAAGAAAAAATATTTTATATCTTTTTATTGAATTATTTTCAAGAATACTGTGTCCATATAGAAAAAAAATACAAATGAAAAATTTAGATATAAATCTTCTTGCCAAAATACTGGATGAAAAAAATTCTGAACTTAAATGCACTTGTACATACAATCAGACTGAATGAGTAAATTTCTTTAACATTTTCTAAGTACTATTAAATGTAATTAATTATTGAATTAAGCACAGAATCTTTATGGAGTTATGCTGCAATGTTTAAACATTATGTTAGAGTAACGTCTGAGTGTACAAATTATATTTGATAGACTATTGGTCTTTGCATATTTACTGAATATGTATTCTATATATTCCTCTTTTTCTGCAAAAAGTATGTTTCTTTTATTTTCTTTTTTTTTTTTTTTTTTTTTTTTGAAGTCAACAGAGGCACTTTATTAATGTTAATGGGTCACAGAGAGAGCTCATATTCTTTTTTTTTTTTTTTTTTTTTTTTTATTTAAATTTTTAATTTAAGAAAGGATTAGTGAACAAAAGCATAAGGTAGGAGGGGTACAACTCCACACAATTCCCACCACCCAATCCCCATAACCCACCCTCTCCCATGATAGCCTTCCCATTCTCTAGCCCTCTGGGAGCATGGACCCAGGGTCGTTGAGGGTTGCAGAAGGTAGAGGGTCTGGCTTCTGTAATTGCTTCCCCGCTGAACATGGGCGTTGACTGGTCGGTCCATACTCCCAGTCTGCCTCTCTCTTTCCCTAGTAAGGTGTGTCTCTGGGGAAGCTGAGCTCCAGGACACATTGGTGGGGTCTTCAATCCAGGGAAGCCTAGCCAGCATCCTGGTGGCATCTGGAACCTGGTGATTGAAAAGAGAGTTAACATACAAAGCCAAACAATTTGTTGAGCAAACATGGGTCCCAAGATTGGAATAGTGGAGAGGAAGTGTTGGGGAGGTACTCACTGCAAACTCTAGTGTAATCCTGCTTTCAGGTATATATTTTGCAGTAGTTTATGGATACGTGTGCGCATACGCTCTCTCTCACAGAAACTGGTGTATGTCTAGGTTATGGGACTTTGTTAGAAAGTGAACTACCTGAGATGAAATTAGAGTGTACTATAAAAGGAAAGGTCTCACCCGAGTAATGAAGCTGAAGGGTTGTCATTCCACACGTGAAGTCTCTGGATACACTCTGAGGTGAAGCATGTTGAGATGGCAATCGTTGCTTTGGTTAGGTTGTGATCGACGGATGCAATATTATTTGGTATGGATTGGGAGAAGCATACGGGAAAGTGAGCCCTATCCATGGGTGCCAGGACTGGGGGAAGTAGGGGCTCTATAGTGAAGATGTGAGGTTCCTGCTGTCTTAGGCTTCAAAAAGACAATCAATAGTTAATATTATCATCACATTATTTGTTGATTGGGTTAACTTTGAAAAGTCCCTTTGTTATGGTTTGCTGTACAGTACCCAGTATCTTGTATATAGCTGTGCTATTGGAAGCTTCTAATCTACTTGGTCTAGGCTTTTGAGAGAGTCCGCATATCAAATACGTTGCCTATCTATTAAAAAGATTCAGTTTGTCTTTTGAGAACCTTTGAGACATACAATTGATTTCCCCCTCTCATATTAATTAACTACTGATTTATATGTCTACATTTTGCTAGGAGTGTACATAAACACCATTCCCATCACCAAAGGACCGTGACCCATCCCTCCCTCCCATTCCCACCCCCCACTGGCCCAGGAAGCTACATGTCTACCCCTCACCACTGGGTTTTTACTTTGGTGCCATACTTACAATTTGATCAGGTCCTGCTTTTAGTTTCCCTTTCAGATCTTCTAAGTCAGCTTCTGTTGATGAGTGGGATCATCCCATACTCATCTTTAACTTTCTGACTTAGTCCACTTAACATAATTCCTTCTAGCTCTGTCCAAGATGGGTCAGAGAAGGTGAGTTCATTGTTCTTGATAGCTGCATAGTATTCAAATTATACAAATTATACAAATTATACAAAGTATACAAATTATATTTGATAGACTATTGGTCTTTGCATATTTACTGAATATGTATTCTATATATTCCTCTTTTTCTGCAAAAAGTATGTTTCTTTTATTTTCTAAAGGCTTAATAATGGTAGGTTTTGAATTAAAGCCTCTGACACAGAACTATAAATGAAATAAGATCCTTCATTGTTCCTTTGTTGCAATTTCCTCAACACAAAGACAATTATGCACTGGATTCTATATTATATTCATGGAAACACCTTACGTATAGTACATGCAATATTAATGGAGATATAGAATTTAAACTTATTTTTGTATTTTCAGCCTAGCTTGACACCTGTCACAGAGCAAGGGCTGCTTTATTACTCTGTAGGAGCTAGTCACCACTTTCTCTGCCAGTGTCACAAGAGCTTCTTAGTTTTATCCCTGTTCTACAAACCCTACCTCTTAGAGTGATTCTGTTTGACTGGTCTGAGCTTCCTCCCCTTTAAAGTTTTTAGTTATCAAGATGTCACCCCAAGAATGTGTAGTTGCTTTGCTTTGCAGAGCTCATCCCTTAACACATAAAAGAAAGTTTCCTTGTTACGTCTTTACTTCTCTCAATCTGTTCTTCTTTCTCCTTTTCTATCTGAAAGAGCATGTTCAGAGTAGTAAAGCCCCAGCAACAAAAAATTTAAAAATGAACTCAAACTTTCTATATATGGGACTTTGACTAAAACTGGAGTCTCAAACTTGAGCCTACTGGGTGTTGGGTGTCTGAAATTAAGATGAGAAAACAAGTCAGGGGGATTTGGGGAAGCTTTAATCTGTGATTCCTGAACCCACAAACCAGGACCATAACTGCCTACTCTCAGACATCTCATTAAAAACCCTCAGAATAAAACCTGATGAGTTAAATTGCACCCTACTGAGTCTCTTACTTATAGCAGGTCACTATTAGTAATATAAACAGTCCTAGAACATGTTGTTTTCCCTTTGAGAAGTGGAACTTTCCCCCTCTTGATAATCAAAGCTAAGCACTTAACCTCTTGCTCTGGCTGCTAAACATCTTATCCCTGACTTTTATACTTAACTCCAGCAATTATAGTGACCTCCAACACTGATTTATATGTGCTCTTAACCACTCTCAACTATTGTCTTTTCTATTCTTATTCTCTATTTCTGAAGACTACACATTTATTTGAAAAACAAAAAGACATATCAGTTTAATTTTAAACTGATTTATATACAGCTCTTCAAGAGAATTATGCAAAAGAAAACTTAGATATGTATCTCCATTCTTCTTGTAGTTAATCTCCATATTATTTCAGTTATTATATGTCACTAGATACTAAGTTAAAGAAACTAACACTTCCTCTCCACTATTCCAAGCTTTGGGTCCATGATTGCTCAACAAATTGTTTGGCTTCATATGTTAACTCTCTTTTCAGTCACCAGGTTCCAGATGTCATCAGGATGCCGGCCAGGTTTCCCTGGACTGAAGACCCCACCAATGTGTGGAGCTCCGCTTCCCCAGAGACCCACCCTCCTAGGGAAAGAGAGAGGCAGACTGGGAGTATGGACCGACCAGTCAACGCCCATGTTCAGCGGGGAAGCAATTATAGAAGCCAGACCTTCTACCTTCTGCAACCCACAATGACCGTGTGTCCATGCTCCCAGAGGGATAGAGAATGGGAAAGCTATCAGGGGAGGGGGTGGGATATGGAGAATGGGTGGTGGGAATTGTGTGGAATTGTACCCCTCCTACCCAATGGTTTTGTTAATTAATACTTTCTTAAATTAAAAAAAAAAAAGAAATATATTGAGTTAGGGACTATGTGTGGCACACCTAATAGAGTGCACATATTACTAAGATTGAGGACTCAGATTCAAGTCCTCAGTCCCCACATTCAAGGAGGAAGCTTCATGAGAAATGAAGTAATGCTACAGTTATCTCTCTTTCTGCCCCATTCTATCTCTCTATTTCTCTCTGTCTCAACCTTTATCAAAAGAAAAAAAAAAACTGCCAAGAATTGTATACTCATTCAGGTCCTAGAACATGATGGCAGAGGACCTAGTGGGGGTTGTGTTGTTCTGTGGAAAACTGGGAAATGTTATGCATGTACAAACTATTGTATTTACTGTCAACTGTAAAACATTAGTCCCCTAATAAAGGAAAATAAATACATACTGATCTTGGAGATCTCAAAAAAAAAAAAAAAAGGAATTGTAAAGTCATCAAGTCATCATACAGTCACTGAGCCCTGGTAAGTACCATAGTAAGTACGGTAAGTACCATGAATAGAGAGAGAAAGAGAAATAGAGAAAAACAGAGAGAAAGTATGTTGCTTTGTTGTTTGTGCTATCCAGATTAGAGCCTGGTCCCTACTGTGTGGAAGAAAGCTTTGGTGCTATAATCTTCACTTTCTCTGTGTTTCTCTGTCTCAGATGTAAAAGAAAAGAAAAAGAAATAAACAAACAAGGTATGTACTTAATGCTCATACAGCTTATCAAATTAAGTATAATTTACAAATAATTTTCCCACCCACTTTATCTTTACCACTTGGAATAATTAAATGAATATTTAAACCTATGTTCATGTCAACATTACTTTAAATTGATCCTGTCAAATAATTCAAAATAAAAATGATTTTATTTTTAGCTATAGAATATCAAAAGGAAGAACATCCATATTTACCATGACTTTTTTTCCCTCATTTTTTCCTCCTGAGTTGTAATGATTTTGGCATAACTTCTATGAACTCATATTAATAATTAGTGCTATACAATTCCCAGGATAAAATCTGAAAATTGCACTTATAATAATCACTTTATGAGAACTCTCTGAGCTAGTGATCTGCAGAGATAAAGCTTTCCCAGTGTACCTTATTATTTAAAAACATACCCTGAAGTAAAGATAATATGTCTAAAAGAAATAATTTGTTCTTCAGAGTAATAAAAATAGTATGGATTGAAAATAAGACAGGAAATATAAACTGAGTGAATGAACAAATAAAAAAATTCAAGTTGTTGTTCCAAAACCACTGCATCTTATGCTCATGAAATCAGTCAGACAGAGAGAAATAAGCATTGTATTACTTAACTAATATGTGGAATTTGAAACTTTCAAACTCAAGCCAGAAAGAGAAGGACAAATGCCAAATGATCGCACTTGTAAGTGGGATTTAATAAGTAAGGACAACAAGGGAGAACACAAAGTGAAACCTGAACTGGGCAGGATATATTGGATCAAAGAAAAGGACTCTGGGAAAGAAGGAGAGAGATGGGCTGAGAAGAGCCTTTGGACCCAGGTACATTATGATATAAAAGGACCTAGGTTGTGGGTAAGAGTGTTCTGCAGGGGGCCAGGCGTAGTGCACCTGGTTAAACACACTCATTAAAGTGTGCAAGGACCTGAGTTCAAACCCCTGGTCCCCACCTGCAGGGGTAAGTTTCACAAGTGGTGAAACAGGTCTGCAGGTGTCTCTCTGTCTCTTTCCCTTTCTATCACCCTCCTCTCTCAATTTCTGTCTGTCTCTGTCCAATAATAAATAAAATAAATAAAAATATTTTTTTTAAAAGTGTTCTGCAAAGAACGTTCACAGGGAAATGAAAAATTGTACCCTTATGCCAATAACTGAACTGTAAACCATTAAGCCCCCAATAAAAATTGTAAAATAACAAAATAAAATAGTTAAATCAATTATCAGGCGGTGGTATACCTAGTTGATTACACGTAATTTGATGTACAAGGACCTGGGTTTCCCCCCGTTCCAATTTGCTGGGGAGAAGCTTCACAAGTGGTGAAGCAGGGCTGCAGGTGCTTCTCTTTCTCTACCCCTCTCTGTGGTGAGTGGTCCCAAGCGACCCTAGACCTTGAGGGAGTTGAACCCCGGGTTCCCTCTGCAAAGAGGTGGGCAGGCACTTTGCTTACATGAAGCCCAACGGATCACTGCCTCTCAGTAAAAGAGGCCCCGATCAGAGATAAGTTTAGCCCCATTCACCAGGACCAGCCTGACCATAAATTCCTTTACTAGCCACCTTTGTTCCTCATACCAGCAATGGACATCTCTCCAATATTCCTTATTTGGACTGATCTTTCCCTATTAGTCCTCTCCCTTTTTGCCCCTTTTCTTCCTTTTCTAAAGCCATATATAAACCTGTTCTCACCCCAATAAAATTGAGTTGTCTCTATGAAACACTCCCAGGGGTCCGTGTCTTCTTCCTCCGCTCACCCATCCCCGCCCCTTGGGAACCTCCCTGGACCTCCAGCGTCGCCCCATCCTTGCCTCCAGTGCCAAGGAAGCAGTGGGGTTTTGCAGATGCAACCCACACCTCTCTATTATCTATTCTCTTGTATTTACTCTCTGATCTATCAAATAAATAAAATAAATATTTTAAGAACACAATAAAATGGTGGATAACAGGAGATAAGGTTGATTGTATGCAATAGACATTGCTTGAGTACAATATTTCAAGAAACAAAAATTCATTGCTTGAGTACAATTTTTCAAGAGACAAAAAATATTGACTATAGTAATTGAACTCACCAAGAGATAGAAATATGATTATCCTAGCCAGTAAACAAACAAAAAAGATAATTATATAATGTGATGAAAGTCTATATACACAGTGGCAACTATATTAGAATATAAACATTTGTCCTAAATCAACACATTGCCGTGCACTTTGTATTTACATAATGTTTTACATTAAGGTTAATGGAATAAAAAATAATCTACTAATAATCAATGATACAAACAACATATAGATCCTGATGCTGAATCTTAACACTATAATTATTATTATATTATTGTCAGTACAGGACAGGACCTAAAGTTTCTTGCTTTCCAAACAAAAACTACATTGGACTAATTAGAAAATGGTGTTAAACTTTTCTTAGAAGTTGCAGTAATCTGTTTATTGAAAGTTGGCACTTCATATGATATTTTTTAGGAACCAGAATGTCAGTTTCGTAATCTATTTCATTGTCTAAAAATATTTGTCTTAAACATTTGTTGTAGGGGCCAGGCGGTGGCAAACCTGATTAAGTGTGCACATTACAGTTCACAGGACCCAGGTTCAAGCCCCTGGTCCCCACCTGGAGGGAGAAATCTTCACGAGTGGTACAGCAGTTCTGCAGGTGTATCTCTGTTTTTCATCCTCTCCATCTCCCCTTCCCCCTCAATTTCTCTGTCTCTATCCAATAATAAATAAATAAAAACACTTTTTTAAGTTTGCTATAACTGCAACAACATCTGTGTAAACAAACCCAAGATCATTCTCTTATTTTTTTCCTCTCCCATTATAGGACTTTTCTGTAAAATATAATGAACACAGACATTTCTAAATAAAGGAGAGAAATTACTTGCATGAGCTCTTGTCCCATCTCAAGAGATTAGGCAAATATTCCACTACAGACTCACAGGGAACAGCACGTTGTCTGGCCTTTTTGCCACCTCTGCATTTTGTTCAGTAGAATTAGTATCTGCTCAGTTGCATCTAGATTGCTGAGGAAGGTGCTTTCTTGAAGTTTGGAGATGAACAAAGGCCCCTTTTTACTCTACCTTTAGAGGATGAACTAATAGTCCTCAGTGATTTATGTCTGAATAGGAAATGGCCCTATGAATGGACTGGAGAACCATTTCTTTTCTAGAGAAGAACAAATTATGGAAACCTTTCTGTTTTGAGAATTTCTTCACAAAAAAAAAGTATAGTATCTTGGAGCCTGCTGGATTTGTTCTTTGGGGCTAGTCTGTTACAAAATAAAGAAAACTAGATCATCAAATAGGAAGTCTCACCTACATCACAAAGGAGATTAAAAAAACTGAGACAAGGAAAGACTTTTAAAATGAAAACTATAAATGCCAAGTCCCACAGGGATAATTTAGAATCATATCTTTCATACAAGAATGACTTAGAAAAATCCATGCTTTCTAAATGAGTTTTCCTTCCTCCAATTGATCTTCCCCTAAATAAATCTTCAAGTTGATTTGCCTTTAAGGCTTAGCTGTACTTAGTGCCAATCTTTTTCTCCCTGTTTAACAAATTTTTTCCTTGTCTTTTTTCTGCCCATAGCATATTCCTGATACCATAATATCTCAAAATAGACCCATGTAGTCAGAACATTTTCAGTGTTAACCTTAATTCACTCTCAATATTTCATAATAATTATAATCATTCTCTTTTGTCAGTAAGAATTCTTTAAAGTATAAGAATTCTCAGTTTCAAATTGCTTACTGTCCTTTTATGCCAGAATAAATGATTGTCAGTGAGGTTTGTTTTCTTAATGACAGTTCACATTTTATGACAGATACTCTCATTAAACTGATGTACTTCAATATATCTATCATTTTCTTAATTGGTAGTTCATCATTTTTATGTATCAGCTAGAGATTCAACATGGAAATTTCCTACAGTTAATAGTTTTTATATTTGAATATTGGAGAACAGATTTTTCAGAGATGAATTTTGACAGGTATAAGCAAACAAAAATGTTCATGACATTGATTCACTTAGAGACCTTCACTAATTAATTACCTCTTAGTTTTCATTGAAAGAAGAGATACTGGATATATCCCAAATTCTTTTCAAAACCTCAATAAACATGATAGAAAAAATGTCATATAACAATATCCAGTCAGGGGGGCTGGATGGTAGCTCAGCTGGTTAAGTGCACATGGCACAATGTTCATGGACAGCCATAAAGATCCCGGTTCAAGCTCTCAGCTCCCCCCCCTGTAGGGGGTGGTCGCTTCACAAGTAGTGGAACAGATGTGCAGGTGTCTATCTTTCTCACCCCTCTCTGTCTTCCCCTCCTCTCTTGATTTCTCTCTGTTCTATACAACAACAACAGCAATAACAATAATAACAACAACAAAGGCAACAAAAATGGGAAAAATGACCTCCAGGAACAGTGGATTCATAGTGCAGGCACCGAGCTCCAGCAATAAACCTAGAGGCATATATATCCAGTCAGCAATCAACACATTTATAAATTTAAAAGAATCCTACCTTGTCAATGCAACAAGTACCACCTCAGCATGCTTCACTTCAGACTGTGTCCAGAGATATCAGGCATGGAATGTCAACCCTTCACCCTCATCACTCAGGTGAGACCTTTCCTTTAATGGTAGTCTCTAATTCCATTCCAGGAGGTTCACTTCCTAACAAAGTCCCAAAACATAGATACAAACCAGGCCCTATAAGATAGACCATATATGTTCACATGTATACATAAATTAGGGCAAAATATATACCTGAAAGCAAAAATACACAATAGTCTGTAGTGATTCAGTATCAAGTTCATAATGAAATATTGTCTACTTAGACTTAGATACCCTCCTCACCTACTTCCTATTATAGTTCTCTCATTCATTCCAAAGCTAACCTTATCAAAGCAAGGACTACAAAAGCTGAATAAGGGCAAGAGACAGGCATACTTTAATGATGACTCATCAGTCACTGTCAGACCATTCCATCTGCTGGGGCCTTAATCGGGGAGTCCTGAGATTCCCAAACAGACTTGATAGGCCTAGAGCTCGAATAAATCCCTCTCTCCATTGCTACTGGTCATCTCTATCAGGAACAACACAATAGACCCCTTTGTGGGCCCCCAGAGGACCTTGCCCTCAACTTGGATCAACAGTGATAGAGAATGTAACATCCTCCAAAGGGAGGATGGACAACATACTCTATGCTACACCTGAGGTAGATGGGTTGATATTGAGGCAGCATGGAATGTTCCTACTCATGACCTAAGAATGTGAGTTCAGATTTAGAGGGATGCAGAGGTCACACAGGCTCCTAAGCTAATTATGGGCCCCAGATCACATCAAATTGATGGGGTTTACAGTCCACAATATTTATACCCCTTTCCCATATTAGGGAGCTACTCTCTTCCCTGATCCAGCTTTCTGGTCCTTTTTCCATCCATGACATCATCTCCCCAGACAATAACTTGGATCCACTGGCATATCAGATTTCAGGCTCAGGGGCAAAGGAAAAAGGGGAAAAAAAATACTATAGCTACAGACCCGTTGGAATTTAACTAAAATATGCCTACTAGCTATCTACAAAATGGAGGACCCCCCCAATTCTTTATCTGCACTATTCCAGCCCTTAGGTCCATGATTGGTGAACTATTTGTTTGGCTTTGTATGTTAACTCTCTTGTCAACCACCAGGTTCCAGATGCTATCATGGTGTCAACCAGAATTCCCTGGACAGACAACCCCACCGATATGTCTTGGAACTCTGCTTCCCCAGAGGCCTTCTCCACTAGGGAAAGACAGAGACAGGCTGGGAGTATGGATCGACCTGTCAATGCCCATGTTCAGCAGGGAATCAATTAGAGAAGCAAGACCTTCAACCTTCTGCAACTCATAATGACCTTGGGTCCATACTCCCAGATGGTTAAAGAATAGAAAAGCTATCAGAGGAGATGATGGGATATGGAAATCTGGTGGTGAGTTTTGTGAAAATTTGCACCACTCTTATCCTATGGTTTTGTCAATGTTTCCTTTTTATAAATAAAAATTATATATATATATAAAGAATCCTACCTTGAACTTTTCAGGTATCTGAGAGCACTGCTTCTTTGGCCAAGGTATATGTAAAGCAGACTGACAATCTTCCTAAAGATCTCCTGTATTTACTGGATTTCTTTCCATCTCTCCTATGAGGATCATGTTTCCTCCTCTTGACTATGAAGTTTATAGCTTTGAATATTGTATATCTCACTTGTAGAAGCTATATGCATATGATAGGATAATTCTAACACCCATATTTTTAAGACAGAAAGTAAGAACAATGAAAAGAAAAGAAGCTGATATATAAAAAAATAATTCCCTATATAGGAGATTAAGATCAAGTCAAACTCAAAACATGATTTCAGTTCACTAGACTTGATAGAAACTTCCACTATTGCATTTTCATTATGCTAATATCTTTATGAAACACAAAAGAGTGTTTCTATTTAGACAAGTCCAATTTGTTGTGTCTGTGGAATTTCCAGATATTTAATCATGCCTCAATTTAGTTATGGTCTTTTAAATATTTTATGAATAATAACATGAAATTAGCTGAAAAAGGCTAAACCAGTCAGGCAATTAACTCTACCCAGATGTGACATTTTTGCACTGAAAATACTTTGACAGAAACTAGGACAGAGAAATTAAACCAGGAAAAATACTTTGTGAAAAATTAAGTACATACTAAACCCCATGGTGGGTCACTTAAACCAAAGATATTTGTACTAGTACAATATATATTTTAGTCTAATAGTAATTCTGAAAAGATATTTTTCTATTTATTGCCTTGTCTTCAAGTGTAGTTATATGTAAAGTCACAGTTTGGGCTTCCAAAGTATTGTTTCTACTTGTTTCATTAAGTTATAAAGTCATACTATATTCTGTGTAAATACATGAAACTTTCTACCTCCTTCTATAATCAATATCAGTTCTTCAACTCAACTTTTCATCTCACTGAAGCACTAGGGAACTCTACATGACAAATAGGAATGTGACAGAGATTATAATACACACAATACATACAAGAAACAAAATTATGTCCATGTGAATAATAGTACAGAAATATTAAAATAAACTATATTTATCAGATAGCCAGAACTGAAAACAACGTAAGTATCTATCAGTGAATGAATGAATAGGATGTTAATCTAAAATGGACATTTACTCAGCACTAATGTATCAGTATAAAGGTGAAATTGAACAACATAGTGTTGGACTTAAGAATACAGTCATACAAGAGAACATATTGTATGATTTGATTTATGTTGGATCATAAAATATAAAAAGTAAGCTGTGGTTTCAGAAAAACTACTAATGGTTTTTATGAAATAACAGAATGAGAGACTGATTCAAAGAGCAAAATGCACACTTTCAGGTAGTAGAAATACCTTGTTTAGCAACACACACTCCCAAAGAATTTTGGTCCATACTCCCAGAGGGAGAAATGTTAGGAGAAGATTAACAAAGGGTCCTCATGGCTGGATAAAGGACCAGAAAGCTGGATCAGGGAAAAGAGTGACTCCCAAATATGAGAAAGGTGTATAAATATTGTTGTCTGTAAACCCCATTGATTTTATCTGATCTGGAGCCCATATTTATCTTAAGAGCCTATGTGACTTATGCATCCCTGTAGATCCTAGCTCACATTCTGTGGTCATGGGTAGGAATGTTCCTAGCTGTCCTGATTTCAGGACCCATCTTCCTCCGGTGGAGCATGGAGTATGTTGTCCATCTTCCCTTTGGAGGATGAAACATTCTCTACCTTTGTTGATCCAAGTTGAGGGCAAGGTCCTATGGGAGTCCACAAGGGGTCAATTGTGTTGTTCCTGATGGAGATGACTGGTAATATTGGGGAGAGGGATTTATTCGAGGCCTGGGTCCATCATGTCTGTTTGGGAATCTCAGGAACACTCAAATAGGGCCCCAGCTGATGGGGTGGTCTGATAATGATTAAAGAGTCATTGTTAAATTATGCCAGTCTCCTGCCCTTATTCAGATTTTGCAGTCCTTGCTTTAATAAGGTTAGCTTTGGAATGAGTGAGGAAAGTGTAATAGGAAGTAGGTGAGGAGGGTATCTAAGCCTAAGTAGACACTATTTCATTATGAACTTTATACTGACTCACTGCAGACTATTGTGTATTTTTGCTTTCAGGTATATATTTTGCCCTAATTTATGGATACATGTGAACATATGCTCTGTCTCATGGGACCTGGTCTATATCTAGGTCTTGGGACCTTGATAGGAAGTGAACCAACTGAAATGGGATTAGAGAATCCTATGAAAGGGAAGGCTGAAGGGTTGACATTTCAAGCCTGATGTCTCTGGACACATTCTGAAGTGAAACATGCTGAGGTGGTACTTGTTGCATTGATTTCCAACCATGACATCATCTCCCCAGATAATAACTTGAATCCACTTGCATATCAGATTTCACGCTCAGGGGGAAAAAAACAAACCAAAAAAACTAGTATAGTCACAACCCCTTTTGAATAGAACTAAAATAGGCCTACTAACTATCTACAAAATGGAGACACCCCTCCCCCCAACTCTTCATCTGAACTATTCCAGCCTTTACGTTCATGATTAGTCAACAACTTTTTAGGCTTTATATGTTAACTGTCTTTTCAGCCACCAAGTTCAGATGCTACCATGATGCCAATCAGACTTCCCTGGACAGATAATCCCACCAATGAGTCCTGGAGCCCTGCTTTCCCAGAGCACCACTCCACTAGGGAAAGAGGAGAGAGAGACTGGTAGTATGGATTAACCTGCCAACACCCATGTTCAGCGGGGAAGCTTTTTGATGCATAGACCCCAGTTCTGAGTTTATATTCCTTTAATCTAAGCACTTAAGGTATCAAATTGGTAACCTGACTGAAATTTAATGGTGGTATTTAACTGTTTATACATTTCTAAAAATATATTTTTTAAAAATTGTGGAAAAATGGTACTATTCCTGCACTTGCCAATAAATAGTTTCATTACCCACATTTTCCTATGACGAACGATGATGGATAATTAACCAAACAAGATTTTAAACTTTATGAACTTCAATTATTGTCTCTCAATTCCAGGGTATAAAATTATATTTCAATTATCACAAATTGACTATTTTATTATCTTACGATACTAAAGAAACAGTTAATAACAAACAATATTAATGATAATAGTATAGTGATGCTATTTTTGTTTGATAAGGCTTTTAAATAAATGCAAGCATTTCCCCTACTAAAGAAGTAATTTGAATTTCTATTTGTTGAGGTTAAAACTATCTGAAATTTAATTTACTTGCATGAGTCTACTTTAGAAACATCTCTAGGCTAGAATCCAGATTTAATTTGTGTGTAGCCAACTAACTCATTAATTTCTCTTAGCAAATTCTAGTTTACAATGATCTTCTGAGAATAACTGGAATGAAAAAGTACTAGTTACTCAGAGTAAATTGACTCTATAATTCTGAAAATAAATGACTTAGTTTTACTTGTTAAAATTTTCATAAATCTATAGAATAAATATACTCATGGGTAGATGGTAAGTCCTCTATGAAATCTCAGAGAATTTGAAAAATATTGGTTTTCAGAAATAAAGTACTATGGTTAAAACTGTCAAAAGATGTGTATGTGTTTTATTTTTAAAACTAAGAATAAAAATATATAATTTATGTCCCAGTTTTGTTTCCTATTAGAAACCGAATCTCTACTTTAAATATTCAACTAAGTAGAGAGACATTAAGCCTTTATTCAGTTATAGACTATAGTGTATAAATTCAGTGTTTGGAGTGTGGGAAGATAGTATAAAGGCAATATAAGCAGACTTTTGTACCTGTGGCTCCAAAATCTTATGTGTCTCAAATTAAACATCAAGGTGCTTTATAATTGTTTTGTATTTAACAAATGTATAAGGAAGTAAGTTATACGCATTTGTTGATCACCGATAGGCAATGCTGAACATCTTGTCTCTATCAGTAATTACATCAGTCAGGTAATCAGATCAGCAGTCAATCAGGTAAAGAGTTTTTATTCTAGTCTGATTTTTATCTACTTAATGTGGAAATCCTGGACAAGTTGCTACATCTCTGACCCTCAAAAGCCCAGTTCATAACATGGGTATAGAACTAGCCATCCATAACATGCTACTAATATTATCATTAATTTTGAACAGGAAAGAAAAGAACTAGCAAATATAACTTCCTCTAATTAAGGTCTTCAATTGTTAAGTCCCTCTTTTTCTCTCTCACAGAATATTCCATTTACTTTCCTAGCCATACATAGCTTATATCTTCATATATGTGGTGATCTAATGTTTAACAAAATTTACTTTTACTCCATTTTAACCACCTATTTTAGATAGATTTTTTTTTCAAACTGTGGTCATATATCATTGGCAACAGAATCACTTAGATATTAACTTTTAAGTGAATATTTATATGCAGACTCCAAGACTAATCAATTTATTTTCTCTTTCCACTAGGGTTATCATTAGAGCACAATGCCTGCAGGATGACTCCTCCACTCTCTACAACCATTTTTCCCCCTTTTTTATTTCCTTTTCTGATAGAGACAGAGAGGGAAGGAGAGGAGAGTACCAGACACCATCAATACTGCTCCACTGCTCATGAAGCTATTTTCCTGGAGGTGAGGATGAGGGGCTTTGAATTCTGGGCCTTGTTATAGCAACATGTAGACTCTACTGGATTTGGCACTTCCCAGTACCTAGACTAATTAATCTAGATCTCTATGGTTGAGACTGAGCAACGTGCTTCACAATAAATCCTCATTATATTTATTTAGTTAGTTTTATTATTTATTTATTTATTTATTTTAGCCACCAGGGTTATCTCTGGGGCTTAGTGCTGGAATTATGAATCCACTGCTCCTGGTGGCCATTTCATTTTCTTCCAATATGACAGAGAGAAATTGAGAGGAGAAGAGGGGAGGTAGAAAGGGAGAGAAAACAATAGACACCTGCAGACCTGCTTCACTTCTTGTAAACCCCCTGCAGGTGAGGAGCTGTGGAACTAGGTACTCAAACCAGGATCCTTGTGCTCTGTACTATGTGCGCTTAATTCAATGTGATAGCACCCAGCCCCCTACCTTGATTATTTAAATTAATTTGTAAAGTTTTAATTATTTATTATTTTGTGCACATATATATAAGAGATAAAGAGAGTTTGGACCACCATTGCAACAGCAAGGATCAAACTTGGGTCTTCATTCATGGAAGTCCTCTGATCTGTTACTGAGCCACTTCCCCAGCCACTTACTGAAGTTTTGAAAGCATATCTGAATGTGCTTTATCCTTTAACTTGCACCTAATCACTGATCCTTTCTTCCATTTGGAACAAATTGCTCATAATATGACTTTTGCATCTTTATCAGAAATTCTATTCTCTCTTGAAGAGTATACCTGTTGGTAATAATAGAAAATTTGAAACTCTAATTTGATAATCAATAGCTTCATTCCAACATTTACCATTGTCAGCAAACATATTATATCATCCAACCTCTTGATTACTATCTTCCATTACATCTAACTTCTGGCCTTGCTCTTGTACCTATGGGTGTTTTCTTATATTTATTTACATTTGTCACCAGGGATATATCACTGGGAGTCTACACAACTCCACCAATCCCAGTGGCCATTATTTTTTTCTTTATGATAGAAAACAAGAGTTGAAGAGAAATAGGAAAAAAGAGAGAAGGGGAGACAGAGAGAAGGAGAAACACCTGCAGTACTATTCCATCAATCATGAAGTCTGCCACCTGCAGGTAGGGTCCTACTTGGTGTGCCATCACCTGACCTATGGTCCCAGAAAGTTGTATGTTTCATGCAAATTAAGTTTCTCTTTTAAACCACCTTCTCTTGTTTACAATGAAGTCATCCTTCAATATTGAGCACTTTGCATCTTCATCTGTGTTTTACTCATTATTTCCTACCTTCTTAAGAAACGTATGTTTACATCTATCTCCTCCTGTTATAGACAAGCCTCTTACATGCTGTGGATGGATTCACATTAACCTATTCAACTCCTCAAATTCCTCCCTTCTTATAAGAAAGATTTTTTTAAAAAATTCTAGCTTTAATGGTAGGGACAGCCCCACTCTCCAAAGAGGGGCTGGGACAACCTACTCTGCCACTCGAGGAAGTCTAGTCCTGAAATGAGTGCAGCCTAGAATATTCCTAGCTATGACTATAGTCTGTGAGCTCAGACTTACAGGGATGCAGAGGTTACACAGGCTCATATGAATAGATATGAGCCCTAGATCCAATCGAAGGGTTCTACAATTAATGGTATTTATGTACTTTTCTCATATTTGGGAGCTACTATCTGCCCAGCTTTATAGCCCTATCTTCAGTTCTGACAACACCTTCCAAGACAATACTTTTAGCCCCTCTGCATGTTAGCTATTGGATTAAGACAAAAATTACTAAAGTCATGGACACCTTGTAATATATCTAAAATAGATTTCTTAGCTTCTTTCCACATGAAGATCCTTAGTTCCAGCTGCTCTATTCTTACCTTTAGGCTCCTAATTATTAAATAATTTGTCCTCCTTTATATTTTACCACTTTTTAGTCACCAAGTTGTAGATGCTACCATGATGCCATCCTGACTTCCCTTGGCAGATGACCTCACCAATGTGTCCTTGAACCTTGCCTCCCTACAGCCCTACCCAATAGGGAAAGATTGAAACAGGTTGGATGTATGAATCAACATGCCAATGCCCATGTTCAACAGAGAAGCAAATACAGAAGCCAGACCTTCCACCTTCTGTATCCAATAATTATCCTGGGTCTATACTCCCAGAGGGATAAAGAATAGGAAATCTTCCACTAGAGGTTTGGAAGGGATAAGGAACTCTGGTTGCAGGAATTGTATGGAATTGTACCCCTGTTATCCTACGATCTTGTTAATCATCATTGCATCACTAATAAGTGTATTGGACAAATTATTGGCCCAAAATACATTAAAATTGCTATTTTCATATTTCCCTCTAGATAAATTCTTCTTTAAACTATTTGGGAATCGCAATCTGCGGATAGCTCTACTTTCTCCTTAGTCAGTACTGGAAAAACAAATGGAATAACTAAGGAAATGATTTTAAAGAGTAATTTTGATTAATTTTAGTATCAATTTTAGTTCTTCTTCTTCTAGCGTTTGCCCTTCTTCCATAGCCAGTCAACAGATAAGGTTGAAAGCTGTCAGGAGCTGCTTGTTGCTGGCTTTGAAAGTGACTGGGATCCATGTGGATTCAGTCGGCTAGGAAAGATCGTCAGTTTCCCCAATGGATGGGTACTCACAGGATGCACCACGAGGAGGTCGATCCAATGCATCAATTTCAGTAAACAGAAGGCACTATTAGCTATCACATTGCAAAAGCAGACTCTAATAAAAACGATAGCTAAATTTCAAAATTTCTTTTTTATTTTTTGATAGAGACAGAGAGAAATTGAGAGGGAAGTAGGACATAGAGAGAGGGAGGAAGAGGGACTACTGCAGTGCTGCTTCCCTGCTTGTGAAGCTTCTATACTGCAGGTCAAAACAAGAATCTTGAACACAGGTCTTTGTGCTGTGCACCGTAATGCATGTGTTCTGCCAGATGCACCCACCACTTGGCTTTCACAAAGTTTCTTATGATACCATAATAATCAAACATAGTTTCCATGGGTACATAAACACATATTAAGACTTGTTTTTAATTGGGGAGTTAATGGATTACAGTACAGTTGTTGACACATAGGTGAAATATGATGATATATGATATACCTCATGATGATATATGTCCAAAACACTCTCTTACCTCCAACCTAGGTCTTTATCTACCACTGTGGACCAGGATCCCAAACCAACCCTGTCCCCCTCCCCCATTGACTACTACTCCTCCCTCCCCAGTGTCCTTTGCTTTTAATGAGTATTGCTCACCTATGACTTAAGAACTTAGAATAATTTGATATATGAAGATATTTCTCTTTCCAATAACTTGAGCTTTTCCATGAATAGGAATAAATATTATAGCTATGCCAAACCATGCAAATATATATTTATTTTTAAATTTAAGTGAAAACTTATCACTGGATATAGTGTTATGACAAAAACAGCTATATGCAATAGAATATTCTCATTTTGGAGAAATATCTAATGAAAATTTGTTTACAATTTTATTTGATGGCAAACCATCCCATTTGGGCATTTTTATAGTGGTTAACAAATGTATGGCAAGCAAAGTCTTTGTGTTGTATACTGAACTTGCAGCTGGGTGTTTGTGATCATCTTTGGTTTCTGCGTTTGCATACACATTTACCAAGTCCTCCATTGATTTAATACTGCTACCAAAATGGGAGTTATTCTTAGATCTGTATTAAAGTAAAATGTCAAAATGTCATAGCTAGTATCATTTACAGTAGGCAAGATAAAGAAACAGCTCAAGTGTCCAATGACATATGAGTGGATTAAATAAAGAAAAAACATATGGCATGTACCCCATCACTTGGGGCCCTAGTCAGGGAGTCCTGGGATTCCCACACAGACATGATGTTAGAGGCCTACACCTCTAACAGATCCTCTCACAACTGTCACTGGTCATCTCCATCAGGAACAACATAATAATAACCCCTTTGTGAGCCCATATAGGACCTTGCCCTCAATATGAATCAATGATAAGGACTGCTTCATTCTCTGAAGGGATAAGGACAACATACCCTAGAGCTAGTACCCGAAGAAGATGGGTCCTGAAATTAGTGCAGCCTGGTATGTTCCTAGCCATGACCACAGAATATGAGCTCAGATTTAAAGGAATGTAGAGTTTACATAGTCTCCTGTGCTGTATATGGGCCCCAGATCAAATTGAAGGGGTTTACAGTTAATAATATTTATGTACTCTCCCCATATTTGGGAGCTACTCTCTTTCCTAATCCAGCTTCCTAGTCTTTTTTTTCACCTGTGACACCAACTCCCCAGAAAATACCTTGGGTCTACCTGCATATTAGCTGTCAGGCTCAGGCAAAAACTAGTAAAGTCATGGGCCCCTTGGAATATACCTAAAATAAACCTACTAGCTTTTTCCAAAACTGAGATCCAAAATCTTCATCTGCAGTATTCTTGCCTTTAGATTCACTACTAGTGAACAGTTTGTTCTGCTTTATATTTTAACTCTTTTTCAGACACCAGGTTCCAGATGCTACCATGATGCCAACCAGACTTCCCAAGGCAGACAACCCTACCAATGTGTCCTGGAGCCCTGCATCCTCAGAGCCCTGCAACCCGAGGGAAAGAAAGAGACAGGCGGAGAGTATGGATTGACCTTCCAACGCCCATGTTCAGCAGGGAAACCATTAAAGAAGCCAGACCTTCCACCTTCTGTACCCCATAATGATCCTGGGTCCATGATCCCAGAGGGTTAAAGAATAGGGAAGCTAGCAAGGGAGAGGATGGGAAAAGGAGTTCCGGTAGTGGGAACTGTGTGAAATTGTATCCCTCTTATCCTATGGTCTTGTCGGTATTTCCATTTTATAAATAAAAATGAAAAAAGAAAATATGGCATATATACACACTGAAATATGATTACTCAAGACGATGGTAGAAATAACCAAGCTCTTGACTATATGTGGTCTATTTGGTGTCTATAAGAACTTTACAGACAGCAAATAAATCTGCTACTCAAGAAATCAGCATTAAAAATCTTATCATGTTCCTCAAGCTTTCTTTTTTCCACAAACTTATTGGATTTGTCTTTTTTATATCAGACATAACTTCCCTCATCACCATGTAGTCTTCTTATTCTGTGGTTTATAGTTTAGACTTAAAGCTCTTAGTCTCTCAGGCTTTTGTTCTTTATCTTTAAAGTGATTTCAAAGACTCTTTTTCTCTCACAAACTGTCATTATAAGCTTTCAAGGGTTATTTTAGAATATAAAAGACTTTACTCCTTTTTTTTTTCCATATCGCTGATTTCCTCTTGAGATAAGAATTATAGACATACCTTTGATTCCATAAAAATATTGAGAAAGGCAGTGGGTAAAGGTAATCATCAGGGTAGTCTTTGGGATGATCAAGTAGCCTTTTTGATATCTCAGACTAAACCAGCAAGAAATGATAAGGAATAGTGAGTGCTAAACCGTCCTGAGAGAAAGATACTATATCCAAAGAGGCCTCAATGCATACTCTTTTCTTCCCATGTAGTAATGGTGATTCTGGAGTGAATGTTTACCGTATGACCAAATGACATCTACAACAGCTTTGCACTCTATTTATTTTCTAAGGCTTCTCTGCCTTCTCTGCTTCTTTAACCTAAAACTATTTTTGAGGGCTTTTACCTTAAATCCAACTTTCAGAACATTTTTTCACTGTTTTTAACCAAATTGATTCCTCTCTCCCTCCCTACCTCTCTCTCTCTCTCTCTCTCTGAACGACTTTTTAAAAACAATTCTTTATTTATCCATTGGATAGAGATAGCCATAAATCAAGAGGGAATGGAGATAGAGTGAGAGAGAGACTTGCAATAATGCTTCACCACTAGCAAAGCTTTCCCCAGGCAGGTGAGGAACAGGGGCTTGAACCTGAACCCTTGTGCACTGTAAAGTGTGCGCTCGATCTGGTGACCCCCCCCTCTCCTGTCCTCATCAAGGCCTCTTTATTCTAATCCAGCTTTTATTCAGATAGAGACAGAAACAAAGAGAAGGAAAGATACCATCCACAGCATCGAAACTTCTCCCTGTAGGGGGAGGCAGGGGTTGGACTGGAGCCCAGAGCATGTACATGACAAGGCAGGCACACTACAAAGTGAACTATTTTCTTTATCCTAAAGTGATTTTATTTATTATGTTTTTACCCCTCCTCTCTCCGTTTCTTTCTGTCCTATACAACAATAATGATATCAATAATAAGCACAACAATAAAACAACAAGGGTAAAAAAAAGGAATAAATAATTAAGATAAATATTTTTAAAAAGAAGTCTTTAAAAAAAAAGAGTTGTGAAAGAAAAAAATGGTAAAAACATAATAGGCAGAGTGAAGTCATTATTATCAAGATATAGTTATTGTTTGATGAATTTATTTATGGGAAATTAGATATATTTCTGGACACTTAAGATATTGAAGATATATAGAAGCATAAAAATGAGCAAATCATCAATTAAAAAAATTTGAAATCAGCAATAAATAATGTGTTGCTCTTATTTAAAACTGTGAAATAAAATAAAATCATTTTAGGACACAGAGAAATTGAAAGAAGAAGGGAGAGAGAGAGAGAAAGATAAACACCTGAAGACCTGCTTCAATGCTTGTAAGCTTCTCCCCTACAGATGGGGAGAAAGGGACTCATTTGAGTCCTTATGCTTTATGCTATGTACACTTAACTAGGTGTACAACCATCACGTCCTCGAGTAGCTGAGAT